>NC_140245.1:9671518-9879018 GCF_949987555.1 Borostomias antarcticus
TCTATGTATGTTTGCATATGTGTGTGTGTGCATATTTGTGCGTAAGTGTGTGTGTGTGTGATGTGCTTGTCTCGGTTCCTATATAACCTCTAATGGCCTGTACAGACTACACAAATTCAGGCCAATTTTGGGCCGATTTTTTGTTGCAGACGGTGTCCAGCGTCGGGCCCGATTTTGGACGTCGGGAACGACTAAAAGCTGTGTAGTGTGACATAATCTAAGATCAGCAATTTGACGTCTGGGACGCCCTACGACACCCTGACGAAAAGTCTAGCATATCAAAAAAAAAATCCTGCCTAGTCTGATGTCCTACCTGCCTAATCTCATGCGACCATGCCTATGACGTATCTTAACGTTGATGACAGTGTTCTTTACATCTGTTACCTTAAGGGACAAACAGCCCATACTGTCCTCTTCATGACACCCAGGAACGGGTCCACAATGGTTTTTCCTTTATTTTATTTTTCTTCTTTGACTCTGAGCAACACAGCTTGCCCTGAATTTCGACTCATGGTCTGATAGTTTTGGCAGAATCCCACTCCCCTTCGCGTTTAGTTCCATCTGCGCTCTTCTTCTGACAAAACGAGTTGTCCAGTTTCTACCACTCTATAAAGACCAGGACATCACAAGAGGAGCGACTTCTCACACAAAGCGAGGCTATTTTACATGTAGGTTTTAAGATGACCACATCGCAATGCGAACCTAAGGCTAGCTACTGCTATAACATCCACGATAATAAACTACGAGAACACTTGGAATAGGAACCTACATAACAGTTTACAAGTAACAAGCCTATTCATATAAAGTCATATTATTTATCTCTCCTCACATTTAGTGCTTAGCCTGCATCTCTAGGTCACTGGTTGGATGGTTCTAAGTCAGTAGATAAAAAGGGATGAATCCCAGACGAAAATGTAATAGGCTACTTCAACTGTATCAACTGTAGTTTTAATGAGGCAGATATAGCCTAGTTGTGGTAGCCTACATACCGTTTCGACAGTCAAAAGATAACTCAAAACTCAAAGATAGTGAAGGGGAGTCAGATTCTGCCGGGGAGTCAGATTCTACCGGGGAGTCAGATTTATTTGGCACAACACACCGCCACCATAATTTCGAGTAGAAATGAAGCTTGTATACAGTGCATACAATACTTCTTCCATGACTGACAATTTCTTGTCCGAACTACCTGAACTCGCGCAATGACGCGCATGGCCATGAAAGACAGCATCCGATGATTTGTCGTGGTCATTCGTGTAGTGTTGCCAGTGTGCCGGCCATGACACCGCAAGGATTTATGCAAATGTGACATGGTGACCATCGTGAAAGACAAAAAAAAAAAAAGGTGTAGTCTGTACGGGCCATTAGGTGCAGCTGTGACCTCTGACCTTGTCACTGGGCTCCAGATTGTAGGTGCTGTGTCTCCACTTGGTCAGAACAATGGGCTCCACCTGCTTCCTGTTGTCTAGACTTCGGCTCTTAGTACCGCCCCCTTCTGGTTGGGGGGGGGAGTGATTATACTAGAGGAAGAGGAAGGGGGATGGAGAGATGGAGGAGGAGGAGGAGAGGGGAGAGAGGAGGAAGAGGAGGAGAGGGGAGAGAGACAAGGGAGAGAAGGGGAAGGAGGAGGGGAGGAGGAAAAGAAGGAGAAGGAGGAGAGGAGGAGGAAGAGGGAGAGAAGGAGAAGGAGGAGGGGAGGAGGAAGAGGGAGAGAAGGAGAAGGAGAAAGGGAGGAGGAAGAGGGAGAGAAGGAGAAGGAGGAGATGAAGAGGGAGAGAAGGAGAAGGAGGAGATGAAGAGGGAGAGGGAGAAAAGGAGAAGGAGGAGATGAAGAGGGAGAGAAGGACGGAGGATGGCAGGGCGAAAGAGAGAGAAGAAAGGAAGGCGAGGAGGAGAATGTGGTTATTTATTTTGGCCATAATATACGTACCCAGGGTAGTCATTCTCCTTTACAATGGGCCTGAATGACACCTGACATCAGAGAACACACTTTCTTTTTCAAACGTCACTTCCTTTCAAACATTATGTGTGCACTGTGCCTGTTAGATTACATTTAATTAAAAAGAGATGCGCCGATCCACCTTTTTCCAGTTCTGATCCGATTCCGATACCCGAGTTTGGATATCTGCAGATACTGTTCCAATACCGATACCAGCGGCCAGTCAACTTTACAATTAAATCTAGCTCTGATCATAGTCAGTAAAACAATAACGGTCAGCTGTGCCCTCGTCTTTCACATTTCTCATGGATGGATGGATGCACGTATGGATGCACGTATGGATGTGTGTATGGATGTAATAGGCCTACTTATTTTTTTCGTTCGTCAAATGTGTGTACTGTTATATGTTGCATATGTGAGCTGTGTTGCAAGACCAATTTCAGAATTGGTGATAATAAAGTTACATCGTATCGGTCTTTTTTTAATTATTATTTTTTATAATTATTTATAATCAACTAAATTATTATCATTAACATACACTTTGCACACACCATATTCTTACTGTATTGTTACTGTACTGAACTGGTTTTATTATTAGGATATCTTGTATCTTGTTGTTGAGGAACCAAAACATAATTTTACTCATCAATTTTACCCAACATATGGCTACTTGTATATTGGATGTAGGCCTAACAATGAAAGAATCCCCAAATACTATATAATCATTTTTGTGTATCAACGCCCACTTTCATCAAATAACCAGCTAATTAGTCAAATGTAATCCTGAGATGAGCCCCCCTGTCTGCTCTGCTCTCTCTCTCACTACACGTGCTACAGAGTTGGCCTCAGTAGAGCAACGGGGTCATATTTCACTGTGACACAAGAGTAAGGAGAGGGAGAAATGGCTGTAGTTCACAGATTGTCTCATTAATGTTATCAGGTTCCCTATTAGCATTGGGTTTAAATCTGAAATACTGCCAAATAGGCGCATTTGCTTTTGGAAATCCTCCGCCACCGTCTAGTGTAACCAACTCTAGCAGCGCATGCAACTCAAGACTTTCACTTTCACTCGCTCAACGAACGTCTATCTGAAAGGGAGGTTAGTTTGGTGAACTAGATAATGGACTGAGGGAAAGGTGAATTGTAGCCTATGATTGAATGAATCAATATCCGTGAACCACGTCTGGATCAGAGCCGGATCCCGATACTGGGTCGGATCTGTCCCATCTCTAGAATTAAAGTCCAGTATAAGGAGCATCTTAAAAGAGTTATTGACCCTTGTCCCGTGTCTCACCTTGGGCAGCTCCCACTCTGACCTGGACCCGTCAGCACTGTAGTAATAGGGCCGGCCCTGCTCATCCACATGCTTTATCCACTGAACACACACACACACACACACACACACCGACACACCAACACACCGACACACCAACACACCAACACACCAACACACACACACACACACACACACACGTAAGATACGGGCCGGGTAGATACATCCACTGACCAAACATCACCTGCATTAGTCTAAGACTTAGACTCTGTGTGACGTACAGCAACCTTACATGACCCCATTTTGAGGTGTGGTTTTCTAGGCTATCGGGTGTTGCTGTTTTGACCAAGCGTTACAACGCTCCCCTCACTAAAGTGATGCAGACAATCAATCAGGCATTAGGACCCAGGAGAAACCCCCCCCACTGCTTTCAGATCCATAGATCCACAATCAACCTCATTTCAGCTAAACACACCAAGACAGAGAACGACAGAGGAGAGTACAGCGGAGAGACACAGAGAGAGAGAGACACAGAGAGGGAGATACCTTCTCGTTGGTATAGTCACTGACATACAGGATGTGTCCCCGTTCGTCCAGCTCCTCCGACCAACCGCGGGGCGGGGACCCATACTGGCTGTCTGATTGGCTAGAATACATGCCGGGACACTTGTCCTCCTCCGACAGAGGCTGGAAGCGACCAATGGAGAGCGAGAGGAGGGGCAGGAAGGACGGGGAGATGGAGAGCGGCGGCGTGGTCTAATATCGCACGCCCAGACATGGGAGAGAGAGGGAGAGAGGGGGAGAGGGAGAGAGTGGGAGACAGGGAGGGGGAGAGAGGGAGAGAGAGGGAGAGAGGGGGGGGGGGGATTGACCAATCACCAGAGTTAGGCATGAAGAGAACAGTGGAAACCAATCACCAATCAGAATGAGTCGCAGAGTAGCAGATATTAGGCACAGCCCACTATGACCACTCACTAACGGCACAGAGAGCAGCAGAGAGAAACTTCTAGAAGCAGTCCAGACCTGGGTCAATTACACTGATCAATTACTTGAAGGTACATGAGGTGCTTTGATTTGCATCTCACTCGGATTGATTTTACTGCACTGCATAATAGGGTTGCAAATTTCAAGGAATTTCATTAATCGATAACTGTTAACCTTAAAAAACGATAATTGATTAATTGATAAAAACGTCCCGCGCTGGACTGAGTTTTGCTCGCTTCATTTTTGTGTCTTTCTTCCACTGTGTCGTTGAAATTTCCCAGCATCCCAATTAGCCTTCACCACATGGCGTGGCGCCCTCATGTGCAGTCAGACCCTAAATCATGATTACATTTAACACAACTCCCGTTGATAACGTTCGTTCCCCCAAAAAAAGTTCTGTTCCATTAACAAGCAATTAATAGAGTAACCAAATCTTACTTGAGTAAAGTCTTATATGGAGTTAATCGATAGTCGATTAACTGTTAACATCCCTACTGCATAAAAGAACTCGAGATTATCCCCAAGTATCTAACAGTTTTTGCAAATAGCAATTGGCCCGGGTCTGAAGCAGTTTACTGGATCCACTCTGTCACACCATAGAACTGGTAATGGTGCCATGTGGCCAGAAGGTGGCAGTGTGGTGCAGGCAACTCAGTGGACGTTCCCTTTGCTGCTGCTGGAGCTGCTCACGGCCGATTCTAGTATGTGGTGTGTGTGTGTGTGTGTGTGTGTGTGTGGTGTGTGTGTGTGTGTGTGTATTTGTGTGTGTTAGGGCTGTCAAAAGTGCCATGAAATTGAGTTTGAATATATTCAAATCAATTTTGTAGAGATCGAACGATATTCAAATTTTATAAGATTTTTCATGAATATGATAGCATGATCACTGAACACTCACTGAGGTGTTTTTGACAGCACGGGAAATGAACGCTTCCTGCATGAACACGATTCGCTGCATAATTTTTGATAAATAATATATTATTTATTAATATTACAATATTTGAACTCTCAAATTTAGGTTCGACCTTCTTTTAAAAAAAGATATTCAAATTTCTTTCGAACTTCGATTTTTTTTTGACAGCCCTAGTGTGTGTGTGCGTCTCTACCTCCGTCTCCCCGGTGCCCTGGTGCAGCTCCCCGCGGCTGCTGCCCACGCTGGTGTCCCGGGCGCGGGGGGGCTTCCAGGTCCTCTCCTGGGTGGGGCGGGTGGTAGTAGAAGTGGCGCCCGGACGGGTCCCGGTGGGTCTCCCAGTCCCCCAGCGTGTGCAGCGGGGAGCTGGAGGGCCAGGGAGGAGGGCCGGACTGGGAGATCTTCAGCTCCTGCAGGTTGGTGTAGACGGGAGAGTCGGAGCGGCCCTGGCCCGAGGGAGACGCCGTCTGAGAGAGGGAGAGAGAGAGAGGGGGAGAGAGAGAGAGGGGGGAGAGAGAGAGGGAGAGATAGGGAGGGAGAGAGGGGGGGGATGGGGATGGAGAGGGAGAGGGGGAGGGAAAAAGAGAGAGTGAGGGAGCGAGAGAGAGGGAGGGAGAGAGAGAGGGAGAGAGGGGGGGGGGAGAGAGGGGGGGGGGGGGGAGAGAGGGAGAGAGAGGGTGAGAGAGAGAGAGGGAGAGGGAGAGAGAGAGAGAGAGAGAGAGAGAGGGGGAGAGGGGGGGAGAGAGAGAAGGAGAGAGAGGGAGGAGGGGGATGGAGAGGGAGAGGGGGAGGGAAAAAGAGAGAGAGAGGGAGGGAGAGAGAGAGGGGGGGAGAGAGAGAGAGAGAGAGAGGGAGAGAGGGAGAGAGAGAGGGAGGAAGAGAGGGAGAAGCAGAGAGGGAGAGGGGGAGAGGGAGAAAGAGAGGGAGGGAGAGTGAGAGAGGGAGAGAGAGTGAGGGAGAGAGGGGGAAAGGGAGTGAGAGTGAGGGAGGGAGAGGGAGAGAGAGACAGGGAGAGAGAGAGAGAGAGGGGGAGAGAGACATCTATAAGTACAGACAACAGCTACAGTTATATACATATTGCGTTATACAAAGCTTTTGTGTGAAGCGAGGCTACATAGGGGACAACATGGGGTACAGCCAAAAAGGATCAACAGCAGCAACATCACAAGATGATTTCAATAGAAAGGTTTGACCACTAACTACAGACTGGACAGTCAAGTGTCCATCTGTCAGAAAGGGCGGGGTAGAAAGGAGGACATAGAGAAAGAGAGGAGGTAGAGAAAGAGAGGGAGAGAAAGAGAGGAGGGACAGAAAGAGAGGGAGAGAGAGAGGGAGAGAAAGAGAGGGACAGAAAGAGGAGTAGAGACAGAGAGGAGGGAGAGAAAGAGAGAGGAGAGGAGGGAGAGAAAGAGAGGAGGGAGAGAAAGAGGAGTAGAGAAAGAGAGGGAGAGAAAGAGAGGAGGGAGAGAAAGAGGAGTAGAGAAAGACAGGTGGGAGAGACGGAGAGGAAGCAGGAAGCAGTCAGCAGGCCACAGAACAGGAAGTGACACACTGTCCAAGGTGAGGTTTGTACATTGACCTGTCCCACACCTTTTGCGTATTTTTCTTTCCCCCCTGAACCTTTGTTTTGTTTTTAAAGGAGTAGTAAAGGGAAAATGCATGTTTAGCCCTGTTTTAAGGTCGAAGTCGAGAGTTTAACATGTTTTTTAATGATTTTTCAAGATGCCCATCCACATCCATTGTATGACCAAAACGGTGGTAGAGCAATTATCAGACTTTCTCAAAAGTGCTAGTTTTGTCAACGTTTTGATCTGAACCATTGTATATGATCAAATTTAAGTAACCTTAAAATAGGGCTAAACATGATTTTTCCCTTTACTACTCCTTTAAGAACACCTCTACAACAACATAAGGTATCAACAAGTTGGGGTGCCGGCGTCAGCCATTAAACCTCTGAAACTTGTCCAGAAAGCTGCTGCTCGCCTGGTGTTCAACCACCCCAAATTCTCCCACACAACGTCCCTCCTCCGTTCCCTACACTGGCTCCCTGTAGCGGCTCGCATCCAGTTTAAAACTCTGGCGCTAACCTACAGGGCAATGAAAGGAACAGCCCCCTCCTACCTCCAGGCCATGGTCAAACCCTACACCCCCTCCCGACCGCTACGCTCTGCTACCTCAGGGCGACTGGTTGCCCCGTCACTCCGAGGCTCCTGCGGTCGATCGACACGGTCACGGCTCTTCTCTGTCCTGGCCCCGCAGTGGTGGAATGAACTGCCCACTGATGTCAGGACAGCAGAGTTGCTGCCCATCTTTCGTCGCAGGCTCAAAACTCATCTCTTCAAGAAGTACTACAACAATCCTCCCGCCTAAGCACTTATTGTATTATATTATATTGCACTGTACTTTAGATTGCTATTCTTGCACTTTGCCTTCAGCACTAGATTATGCTCATGTACTTGTTTTAGAAAGAAGATGCACTTGTGAGTTGTGGCAAGTAGTAGTACATTGGCTCTTCCTACTTTAAATGCAATTATTGTTAGTCGCTTTGGATAAAAGCGTCTGCTAAATGACTGTAATGTAATGTAACAACATAACAGTAGACATTTTACCTGCAGGCGTCCTCAACCAGTGGGCTAACAGTTAGAGAGCTACACTACCTCATTCAACATGCTGCCCATAGCTAGGAGGACTATGCTATGTTAATGCTATGCAGGCCATGCACACATAGAAAATGATGTCAAGTACTAGGGGTGCACTTGATCTATTCACCCAGTTGATTGAAACAGTCCCAGAAGTGCAAATATCAGAGATATTGAGATATCAAACTCACCTAAATATCCGATACACAACTTTACAACTTTAGACTATCTGATGACTCGTATTAGATGTTCTCTACCTCAGATTGAGTGCTGTCAGAAGACTTCATGGCAGAAGTCGTCTCCTGGTGTGTGAGGATCCAGACAGAGGCCTTCTTACATGGATCGTGCTGAAGTTGAACGCATCTAGTCTATTTAAAGCTAGGAAACTCATATGTCTCTGTGTGATCCTAGTCAGTCTGCCTGTCCAACTGCGTGTGTGTGTGTGTGTGTGTGTGTGTGTGTGTGTTGTGTGTGTTGTAAAGGGTAAGTCAGTCAGTCAAACATTAAGATGGCGGTGGAATACAATCCCTCTCATCACCCACAAAACCACAAGACAACCCACTTCTCACTTCTCCTCCCCAAACACAGTCGCAAAGGAACACACACACACACAAAGTCCCTCATGACAAAGTGACAGTTGGGGTTTTTCTCCCCACAATGGAAAATTGATCTTAGCCTGCTGATAAAATACTTCATAGTTACATGGGAAACCTGGCAACCCTATGGCCATAGGAAAAAGCTAATAGCACATACATACACATCAACACACGGGTAAATCTGTGTGTGTGTGTGTGAGAGAAAGAGAGAGAGAGAGAGAGAGAGAGAGAGAGAGAGAGAGAGACATAAAAAGGTCAACCTGCTGAACTCCAGTGCGTCTCTGGTGAGGAGGAGCTGGAGGTAACAGAACCACAGGATTTAGACCCAGCCCAGACCAGACTAGCATGGGACTCAGGATTTAGACCCATCCCAGACCAGACAAGCGTGGGCCTCAGGATTTAGACCCAGCCCAGACCCCACTAGCGCCGGAACGCTCCAGCTACACACAGTCAGTCACTTTGAAAGTTAGAGACGACAATTCAAACCGACCCACAAAACCTCCCTCTTGTCAGCCTTCTCTCCAAATGGATCAGGATCAGGGCAGCTGACTCAGCTGATTCAGATAGAGGGCGTGAGAGGTCGGCTCCGCCACCACAAGCTGCTGTACATTACCAAGCTCTCTGGCCACACACACACACACACACACACACACCATACTGTATTGCCAAGCTCTCTGACCCTTCACTCACACACACACACACACACACACACACACACACACACACACACACACACACACACACACACACACACACACACACACACACACACACACACACACACACACACACACAGTATTACCAAGCTCTCTGACCCTTCACACACACACACACACACCATACTGTATTACCAAGCTCTCTGACCCTTCACACACACGCACAATACTGTATTACCAAGCTCTCCCCCTTCACACACACACACACACACACACACCATACTGTATTGCCAAGCTCTCTGACCCTTCACACACACACACACACACACACACACACACACACACACAATATTACCAGGCTCTCTGGCCCTTCACACACACACTACACACAAGCACACACAGTTAAGAGGAGAGTTTTTTTTTGTCAGATTGGCTATGGAGAGTGAATAGAATAGTGCGCAGGCTGATATTACTGGCCTGGCTGGCTCTGTAGGCTGGTCACGCCACAACCAAGCTCCCTGAAACGGCTACTCAGTTTGATAAGGTTGTTGTGACATTCAGCCATTTGCACGGTCCTGTCTCGTCCGGCGCCTGGTCTATTGTTGTCGATGTGATGTCATAAACCAACAGTCCAAAACACTCCAGACAGACCAAACCTACCTGGCTAAATACATCTGATTCTGATTTTCCTTTAACTTTCTGTTTGCTGACTCTCTATATCCATACTCTGCCTATCATCTCTTTAGGTTAACACACACACACGCGCGCACGCACACACACGCGCGCACGCACACGCAAACACAGAGTAGAGATTGAGAGAACGTATGCGGTATCTCCACTCAGACAAGCCAGAAGAGATCTACAGGTGCATCTCAGAAAATTAGAATATTGTGGAAAGTTCATTATTTTCCATAGTTATTTCAAAAAGTGAAACTTTCATATATTATAGATTCATTACACATAGTGAAATATTTCAAGGCTGATTGCCTCCATTCCACGCTCCACGATGCAGTAATTTGTGCAAAAGGATCCCGCACCAAGTATTGCGTGTATCAATTAACATACTGAATCATAAAGATTAAAACAAAAAAGGCTTGAAATATTTCACTTTGTGTAATGGATCTAGAATACATGAAAGTTTCACTTTTTGAATAAAACTATGGAAAATAATGGACTTTTCCCACAATATTCTAATTTTCTGAGATGCACCTGTATAGTCCCATTCCCCAGGAGTGAGGTTCATATCCATGTCCACTAGGGGGCGGTCTTTCTACAGCGTTCTATGGGCTGTGAGACGGGGAGGGAGGGGGGGAGTGAGAGGCGAAGAGAGCTTTTAGTCACAACACCATCCCTCTCTCTCTCTCTCTCTCCCTCCCTCCGTGACACAGATCAACCTGCTTTACTGCATACCAGCGGGGGTGAGAGTAGCCACACACACACACACACTCACACTCACACACACACTCACACACACAGTACTGTTATTAGTGCCTAAATTACCGAGTCAGGACACAAAACCTCAACCACCTCTCTTTCCACTCAGGAAGATTTATTTGGCTGCGTATGTAAAAGGACAAACAGATTTCTCCCTCTCTCTCTCTCTGTCTCTCACTCACACACACACACACACACACCTTATTTTCCACGTGGGAAGTGCAAGGTGAACACACAGCAGGGAGAGAGGGAGAGAGCTCCTTGACGCAGTTACACAACAACAGTGCATCCGCTGCTCCAACTAGGCCTGACTGAGCTACGGGAAGGCCAGGTTATACGGGGGGTGAACAGACGGGATTGAAGGATAGCCAGGAGAGAGAGACAGAGACATAGAAGAGAAAGACAGGGATAGAGAGAGGTAGAGAGAGAGAGGCAGGGAGAGAGAGAGGCAGGGAGAGAGAGAGGCAGAGGTAGAGAGGCAGAGGTAGAGAGAGGTACTGTAGAGAGGCAGGGATAGAGAGAGGTAGAGAGAGAGACAGGGATAGAGAGAGGTAGAGAGAGAGGGATAGAGAGAGGTAGAGAGAGAGACAGGGATAGAGAGAGGTACAGAGAGAGGGATAGAGAGAGGTAGAGATAGAGAGGTAGAGAGAGAAGGATAGAGAGGTAGAGAGAGGCAGGGATAGAGAGAGGTAGAGAGAGAGACAGGGATAGAGAGAGGTAGAGAGAGAGGGATAGAGAGAGGTAGAGATAGAGAGAGGTAGAGAGAGGGATAGAGAGAGGTAGAGAGAGGCAGGGATAGAGAGGTAGAGAGAGAGAGGGATAGAGAGAGGTAGAGAGAGAGGGATGGAGAGAGGTAGAGAGAGAGGGATAGAGAGAGACAGGGATAGAGAGGTAGAGAGAGAGGGATAGAGAGGTAGAGAGGCAGGGATAGAGAGAGGGAGTTGTCTAGGTGAGGTGTTAGTGCCGAGTTTGTGAGTGTGAGACATTTTACAGCTGGTTAAAGAGAAGAATGTATAGAAGAATACCCTGAGGGAGGGAGAGAGAGAGAGAGAGAGAGAGAAAGACAGAGAGAGAAAGAGAGAGAGAGAGGGAGAGAGAGAGAGAGAAAGAGAGAGAAAGAGAGAGAGAGGGAGAGAGAGAGAGGGAGAAAGAGAGAGAAAGAGAGAGAGAAAGAGAGAGAAAGAGAGAGAGAGAAAGAGAAAGAGAGAGAGAGAAAGAGAGAGAGAAAGAGAGAGAGAGAAAGAAAGAGAGAGAGAGAGAGAGAAAGAGAGAGAGAGAAAGAGAGAGAGAGAATGAGAAAACAGAGGGAGAAGCAGTAGTTGATCGCTATTTGGCCTCCAGCAGTTTCCATCATCATGGTTGAATAGTCACACACGAGCGCGCACGTACACACACACACACACACGCAGTATCGTGCCATCGGCCAAAGACAATCGATCTATTTCCACAACGTATTGAATAAGGCAAAATAATAATTCAATAATTCAATTCAAGAGGGAAACATTTGAACAGCCATGGGTGCAGCTCACAACACGCCGCGTCGCTAACGCAGTCAAGTCACATGAACACAAAGTAGAAACTAAAGGCCTTACGTTTATTCTGCAGGCTCACTTAGAATCCAGAGGCCTCGGAGTATATTAATTATTATTATTATTATTATTATTATTTTATATAGCGCCTTTCATGTGACCCAAGGTCGCTTTACAAATATCAAGAAATAAACAATCAACAAAGAAAGCACAGACAATGAATAAAACAGGACAGTAAAAGGGACAATAAACAATAAACTAATGGAGACTGGGTGTGTGTAGAGTGGAATCAAAAATTGAAGGCAACATTAAACAGATGAGTTTTTGAGGGTGGATTTGAAAGTGTCCAGAGAGGTGGCATGTCGGACATCGGCAGGGAGAGAGTATGACTCACGAGAGTGAAACCCCAAGGGGAGCATATTCCAGCATTTGGATAATCACTTCCTATTTTGACTTGATTTCATCTCGACCTTGGTTTCATCTCACCTTGGTTTCATCTCCTTCACGAGTCCCACAGAGGCCCTTCTCTACTGTACAGCTGGTATTTAATTTGCACGCCTGACGAGCCGGAGTTCACAGGTGTTTATGTAGAGCAACAGTCCAGCCAAAGGGGTTGCACTCAATCTGTGTGAAGGGCTTAGTCACAGGACTAGAGACAGGGACAGAGAGAGAGAGAGAGGGACAGAGAGAGAGAGGGGAGAGAGAGAGGGAGAGAGAGAGAGAGAGAGAGAGAGAGAGAGAGAGAGAGAGAGACATCCGAGATCCACAGGTGTCCACTCTGTCCCAGGTCTGTCCTATCCTCCCCCAGTCCCAGGTCTGTCCTATCCTCCCCCAGACAATCCCAGGTCTGTCCTATCCTCCCCCAGACAGTCCCAGGTCTGTCCTATCCTCCCCCAGACAGTCCCAGGTGTCCTCAGCTGCAGCTGTGATGAACACACCCCACTACTCACAGTGGACCGGGTCAGGTTTAGTTCATATTTAGGGTTCGCTGACCAATGTCCGGTCATCATGTGTGCTTTTCCACGGCCAAAAACAGAACATCGGTCAGAAACAACCCAGCATGGAATGGAAGAACACATTTAGACCTGCTCTCACGACAGCGCATAAACAGGATGCTTCTCAGAGAGAGAGAGAGAGAGAGAGAGAGAGAGAGAGAGAGAGAGAGCCTGAAATTCATAGTAGAGAGGTCATTTGAAGAATTAAGTTATGATATTGCGAAGTTATGATATTGGGGGTGAATTCATTCCATTCAGAATAGGGGTGAAATGGTATGAAAACATCACGGTTCGGTACGTACCTCGGTACGGAAGTCTCGGTTCGGTTCAGGAGCGGCGCGCCTGCACTACTCCGATTCCTTTTCTATTCTTTGAAAATTAACTTGAATCAATCTTTTTAATATAATTTTATTTACAAACAGCAATACCTTTCAGGCTGCATCACTGCCCCCCCCCCCCCCCCCCCAAAAAAAACACCCAACAACAACAACAACATAACAAAACAAAAAAAACAACAATGTTGACCAGTGGAATAGCCTACAATGCTGTGTCAAGTAACTTTGCTGTTTCTTTTTCTTTTAAGTGTTTCCCCCTCATTCATACCCCATTTACCCCACTTCACTCAACCTTCATATTTTTGGCCAGAAAAATCAACTTGTCAACACTGTCAGCAGACAGGGAAGACCTGCTGGCAGTGACGATGTCCCCAGCAGTAGAAAATGAAATAAAAACTAATAGCCTACTTAAAAATATGTTTTTGAATCACTTATTTAAAACGAATTTTTAAATGCAATAAAAATGTAAACTAAATAAATTAAAATCTTTACTAAAAAATAAATCTGCCTTTTTTCCCACAGAGATATAGACTGTGTGTGCAAACGTGCGTGTACAAACGAGCGCGCGCTGTGTGCAGCTACGGAGTTTAATTTCTCTCATTGCAAGGACTATAGCCTACATTGGAACCTCCGTGATATATAAATTATTCCCTTAGCCTACCTGTGTTTCATTACGGTGCATTAGGCTAAGGCAAACAAACAGAATTTATAGTTTTACCTCAGGAGGACGGTAATGAGGACGGCTGAATATCAACGCGAGCCCACTGACAAATGTGAGTTGTGCGCTGATATGATGACACTGCTCGTAGGCTACTCGTTTCCAAATCACAGACAGGTCGCACGGGACTGTAGCCTATATCAAATGACTTATGTGCCTATAGCCTATTTCGCTGTGTGAGGGAGCCGAACTGAGGGGGGGGAGGGGCGCACACACACGCCTGCGATGCGAGGAGACTCGTTTTCAGTGACAGAAGCGATGGCAGAGAGAGTGAAAGGTTCAAAGTGTGGCGCTATTTCACAAGAGTCGATTAAGAAACAGCCCATTGTCACAGCTGTGACAAATATTTTGCGTCAGTCTACTGAAAGGGATCTTTTGAATGATCTGTCGGGTCGCTCGGCACATGCCTGTACCGTACCGAAAGCCCCGTAGGGTACGGTACGGTACGAATACATGTACCGTTACACCCCTAATTCAGAAACAGAATCAGATTTATTTTTGCCAGGTAGGTTCACACACACACTATACTGTTGGGTGTATAGCCCTAAAGAATAAACAATAATAGACAGGGTGCAAGGACAAGACAAGACAGTGCAAAATAGCGTAGTAGCGCAAGAAGCAAAGGGCAAATACAATATGATGTGCAATGTGTTTATGTATGGGCAATGTGCTTATAAAATTGTGTTTATGTATAAGAGAGATCATATGTTCAATACATCCTGAGCAAGTACTAGTGCTGCTGAGTCCGAGTCCGAGGGAGACACAGGCCTTGTTGATGAGGTTGGTATCAAATCAAATCAAACTTTATTTGTATAGCGCATTTCATGCACAGAGGCAACACAATGTGCTGTACAGAGAACAATGAGAGGGTGGTAGTGGTAATGGTAGAGTCAGGAAGAAATTGCTTTTGTGACAACAGGATCAGGTTGTTATACACTCGGCCTACCAAGAACAAGCCGACCCTGTACTGTACGCACTGTACGTAGGCATAGCATGGAATTGATTGCCCAGAGACAATTAATCAGGACAGAAGTTCAGCTTGACCATTTCCAGAAGGAGTTTCCACTTCTACACGACTACAGGCCTGGAGTTTTATCAATAATAATCACACTACAGAGATGTCAACTCTTCAAAACATTCACCTGGAAAAAATAAAACTTAACTTGGACACTCAGATGAGATACTGACCGTCTGCAGGACAACATTACATTAACTGGACTGCAGACATACAGTAGCTTGGACATCCACAGTCCACTGCTAGTTAACTTACAGGAAAACACAGTTCACTGTAGACACTTCCTTCACAGGCCATGTGGTGGGTTTTCACAGAGGGCCGACTGAATGTCCCCCTTTCTCACAAACACAGAGTCAGTGTCTGGACGCACAGCTGCTGCAGCTGCCGCTTATTGATCCGTCTGTCTGTCTGTCTTTCCGCGTGCGTCTCTATGGGCTGTAGCCTCTCCTCCCAACCAGCACCCTGGACGGCGCCTACATGGCCGCCGCATCCACCCAAGACCAGAGACAAACCCCCAGACTGCAGCACATGAACAAGCCAAGGCTCTGTCTCACGCTGCTCCATGACTTCACATGTGTATCTTTAGTTTCATATACTGCAGGTGTTTCATTTTTTGTCTTTGGGTTGGATGTATTCACAGGGTGTTTTTTGAAAAGAGATCCATGCGTCAAAAGTCTTCCCCTGTATCAATAAAGGATAAATACATTAAAATGGCCCTGTGACCTTCCCAGAGTTATAATGACAGCTCCTAGGAGACTAATCAATGGGCCACACTGATTGGTTCTCTTTGTTGTTGTTGTTATTGTTGTTGTTGTCGTTAGGCCACAGAGCAGGGTAGCTGCCATGCGGTGTGGTAGGTCAGCTAGCAGATGAACTCAAATGGCCTGATGGGTAATCCGGGCTTAGTACCTCAGAGGATCTGATTGGCTCTCACTAATGACGCTAATTCTCCTGCGCTGTGGTTGGCTGGTGGACAAGCCCGCAGAAGCCACTAAGGACAGGATGATGTAACACAGAGAGAGAGAGAGAGAGAGAGAGAGAGCGGGAGAGGGAGCGGGAGAACGGGAGAGAGAGAGAGAGGGAGAGAGAGAGCGAGAGAGAGAGAGAGAAAGAGAGAGAGAGAAAGAGAGACTACATCCTCTTGTCGGCCTACACAATCAATAGATGCACCATCAAAAAACTTCCCAAAAACTTAGGTAAAAGCTTAAGGGGCAGCCAATATACACCATTGACAGATTAGCACAATTTCCTTGTTGCAGCAAAGCCCAAAGTTACATTATCAGTCTGTGCCAATGGTCTGCAGTCAAATCTTCCTGACTCAAAGCTAATCAATGGTTAGGATATCTGGCCTCAACTCTTCACAGTTAGATCTAAAAAATACAATCTAATCTTAATCCAACAGCTTCAAAGTAAATCGCACAAGGGGGAGAGAGGGAGAGAGAGGGAGAGAGACAGAGGAGAGAGCAAAAGACAGAGAGAGGGAGAGCGAGAGGAGAGAGGGAGGTGCAGAGATAGACAGCCGGATACACAGATTAAGCAGATGTGGACAGTCCCAGCTGTGTTAATACTGTCATGGCGCTGAATAAGTCATTCTCATTTCTAGTCTCCGTTTACACATCAACATGGCCGCTCCGTCGCACAAGAGATTCTCTCAAGGCTCCTGCCAGCGTTGAGAAGCCCACTTTCCCCTCCCCTGCGTGTCTGAGCCCCGGCTTCACTTCCTGGTTTTTCAGAGTAGAAGAGATGACGATGTCACATGCTATGATGATGATCACACACACACAGACATACACCAGTCCTGGGCGCGAGATTACTTTTCGCAACCCCATAGAGTTTAGGGTTAAGGTTAGGGTTAAAGTGAGGGTCAGGTGTAGGGATAGGGTGAGGGTCAGGTGTAGGGTTAGGGTCTTCCTTAACCCTAAACTCAATGGTGTTATCGCTAAACTGGGTTGCGAAACGCGTAGACGGGTCCTGGGCTCAGATCCCCACGGGGGCGGAGGGTGACACAGCGACTGGGACCCCCAATCCCATCACTGCCAGGCAGGGTAACGATGGCACATACAGTAGAGTCAGCCAACAGTCTGACACAAGCCTGCAAGGCTATACCGTCCGGACCAAGTATCATATAGCCTAGGCTACAGCTACATCTATAACACCCATAGATAGGAGCCTGAGATGACCTGTTTCGCGTGTGTGTGTGTGTGTGTGTGTGTGTGTGTGTGTGAGAGAGAGAAAGAGAGAGACAGAGAGAGACAAAAACAGAGAGAGAGGCAGAGACAGACAGAGAGAGAGAGAGAGAGAGAGAGAGAGAAAGAGGGTGTCTCTATCAGCCTGTCAGATAACATTACAGAGACACAGAGCAGCAAAGGCCATCTGGGCCTTCAGAATAAGATGACACCACTGTGTCCTATGGGCAGGGCGTCTTAAAACACTCTCATTCATGAAGAAATACCCAGCATAGCTCTGAGAACATTGACTGGACCCCACTGTGTGTCAGAGAGAACCAATCAGCTCGCCAGTTAACACAGATGCACCAAAGTTGTGGACCATGAAGCCCCAATGGGACATCTTTACAGATTTAACTAGTGCTGTCCTTACACTAGAAAACTTTGATAAAACTTTAGATTTTTAAAAGACTGTCATCTGACACCCTCTCACATCTAAAGACTTTTAAAAGAGTTTTAAGTCACAGACTAGTCACAGACTAGGATTCTGCAAATCGCCTGTTGGTTGTTGATAATGGTCACGTCATTGAACCACACAATTTGCATAAGACAAGACTAAAGACTTGAACTAAGAAACCATGTTTGATATTGTCGTAAGGCCAAGACGTGAAAAGGACTGGCCAGAATCGAGTTTTAAGACCACCTTACACCTAACGACTGATCACGAGAGCGCACAGGAACTCCAGCAAGACTCAAGATTTTATTCTGACTTTGGAATTTTGTCTTTGATTTTGAAATCGGGGGGGAAAGTCGGTAGGTGTAAGGCCTGCAGAACACAATGAAACACTGAAAGGTATGCATTTCAAGTCTCTTACAACAAAAGCATATTACTTGTGTTTTTTCGCCAGGAGGGTCAGGGTGCAGCCACCAGGCTCTCAGAACCCATAAATCATTATGTTACTGTACCTCAGTTGGCGATCTAGATGAGTTTGAGTTTAATAATTCTGCCTCACAATCTTTACAAATTGAATTGTGCAGAATATACAAAATACAGAGAAAAATAAAACACAAAACGCAAACACATAGAAAAACATAAATATCATATGATATTAGAGAGTTATAGATATTATATGATATATGATATTAGAGAGTTATAGATAGCGAACCTGACATTTATTTATATGAAAAAGTTTGAGATCGACACTTTAATGACGTACATTGTATTATTACATAGCAAATAGAAGTACAAACAGACAATGGCCTTCTGAATTACAACATCTGGACACAGAGGCCATACAGTCCTCACATAAAGACCCCTCTCTGAACTCCCACACACACAGGAGCCGTGACGAACATGCGCGCGTTGCCCCCTTCCCGGCTTTGACCGCAACATTAGGGGTGCGTTCGAGGTGAAACGTTCTGAAACATTATAGACTGTGAGAACCCCCCCCCCCCTCCCAAAACCTCCCCGCCTCTTTCTCATTCAAAATAATAACTGACCACACCCATACCTACTAGGTCCATTTCTCTGAAAGCTCCGTAGCATAGTAGCCCTCTTGAACAAAGGCCCATCTCACCTCCTCGTCTCTCCCTTCCTACAGCCCTTCCCCGGCTGGTGGCCGCGCTGTGTCGGTTAACCAGGCCGCCGTGCATTCACGGCCCGACGCAACAATGGCCTCTCACACTGGCGGTTAGGAGGTCAGAGAAGAGAGGGGAGGCGTGTGGAACGGAGAGTGAGTCACTGACCGAGACGTGGCACTGCGGAGGCTTGTTCGTATGGGCACACAGATAGAGGTCCCTGAGACCTAGGCAGTTTAACAGGGGGCTGTAATGTCAGCTAGATGAATATTCAATATTTCCACATGATAAAATGTCAAGTGAGGATGACGTGTGGAACAAACGGCTCCTGTGCTTCTCACTGAAATTTGAAGGTGTTAAATCATTTGATACTGTGGTGTCAGCTTTTTAAATTCTCCTATGGGTGAGGTGTTAAACATTGCATAGGTGATGTTTCTGTAGAAACCCACACAGGGTAACACACTGAGTGTGAACAGCCAGTGGAATTATCACACTTAGTGAATCACCATCAGCTCAGACCAAACTGCATTGCAACAGCATGCTAAGGCTTGCGAAGCCAACACTATCCTTAAAATCTCTAGGAAAATGTCAATAGCAAAACATGAAAGTCCATTTGAAAACATCTAGGGGTCTTCTAACAAAGCCTTATGTCACTCCACAACTCACATGAGGTAAAACTGAGACACAAGACAGGCAGAGTCTTATCAAACTGAAAGTGAAAGAGAGAGAGTGTATGTGTGTGTGTGAGAAAGAGAGAGAGAGAGAGAGAGAGAGAGAGAGAGAAAAACACAGAGAGACAGACAGAGATTGTGTGAGAGAAAGTCTAGTCTAATTGGACTACAGTAAGTCACAGCTGTGCAGATCAGGGTCTCTTGTCTTTCTGGCTGCTGATCCACCATGACTACTTGTGGTGAGTATGATCCCCTGACAGACAACAGACTGATGCTACCTGCTGTAAGAAATAAGAAATCAGGATTTCCAAACAACAAACAACTCTTTCAGTTCCAAAACAGAAAAGATCGAAGAAACAGTCTATTATAACATCAAGTTTATCAGCTTTGCCCGAACAGATTTCATGAAAGCTTGAGGTCATGATGGTTGGACTGAGACTTTGGAGACGACGCCATTTTGGCCTGACTGAGTGTCCAGACGCAGGCCAGACAGAGCTTTAGGTAGGTCATCAGATCATCAAACTTTAGTTTGCATTAAGCCTGTGGTAAACTGTACTTGCTTCTACCACGTGTCTCATGCGTTTCTTTGGAGTGTCGGCTTGGGTCGGTGATCAGAAATGAACAGGCCGCAAAATACGCGCTCGTCTACGCGCGTGATGTTGAACAGCGAGCACATCGCGGGGCTTTAGTGTCTCTAGAGAGACTCGCACGTCTTAGTTAGCCCTCTCTCTCTTTCAGGACAGGGAGGAAGGCTCGCTGATCCTTCTCTCACAGGCCCTATTTTAAACCGCGAGTCACACGCGGCATGGAGCAGCGCCCGGAAAACAGGCCAGGGACGACGACGCCGCTGCTGCTGCCTGTCTGGCCTGCTCTACTTCACACTACTGTACCGCACGGTCCTCTTGGTCTCTCTCCCTTTCTTTAACTTTCTGTCTTTCTTTAACTTTGTCTCTCTTCAGTGCTCTCTCTCTCTCTCTCCATTTCTCATCCTCCCCTCTTCTCTCTCTTTCTCCATTTCCCCCCTCTTTCTCTCCCTCTTTCTCTAGCTCTTCCAGTGTGTCAGAGGCTCGACACCACGACCCATTTCACAGATGAGCCTCCCGTCTCAGAGCCGGAGCATCGTGCATCAACCTGTCCCCTCTAGTGAAAGAATGCAGACGAAGAAAGAAAAAAAAAAAAAGACTAAAGACTAAAGTGCCGAAACATTTTTTCGCCTCCTCCAGCTACACAGAGGGAAGGGAAAGGGGGAGGACAAGACGTTGGTGGTATGAGGAAGAAAGAAAAACGAGTGGTTGGAGGATCCTAGTCGGCCCGCGGCGTGTCGAGACCTCGCCTCATAAAACAGGCAGTACTAGAAAAAGCGCTCAGAGAGCACAGGCCTCCGCCCATGAATGCATTCTGTTGGTGTAACCGAGTTCAAATGGTTCAACTCCTCAGTATAAATATCACCCACTTGCACCACTGAAGCTTTTCAGTGGTGTAACTGGTAGCGGTGTTTACGGCGTCTCTGGGTAGAGGCGATAACATGAATTTTAAGGTTGGCCAAGATAAAATATCAAGCATAAATCCTACAGCGCTGACTCAAAGGCCGCCACTCAGTGTTCAACAAAGTCGGCCCATCTCCACTGACATCAGGTCTTTGACTGGGCGTCACCCGAGTCTGGGAGAGTCTAGTTAAACCGTGGATATCACGCAGAGCATGTCTCTGCAGCAAAACGAGCACAGTTTCACTATTACCTACACCCTTTATTAGCCCGGCTGAAAAACAAACCCGCAGAAGGAAAAGCTAAACAGAGCCTCCCACTAACAGTCCTGTCCCCTCAGAGAGCTCCGATAAGCCGTTTACCAACGCCGGCACGTTTAGCCTCACTGTCCGTCTCAGGGACGAGAGAGAGGGGAGGAATACAAATGGATGACAGCAGCATCAGAGAGAGAAAGAGAGAGAGAGAGAAGGGGGGGATAGAGAAAGAAAAAGTGAAGAGAGAGAGATATGGGAAGGTAAAGAGAGAACAAAATAGCCTAAACCAATTTAATGACGTGGGGCCTGTCAGCTGGTTTTCAATGATATTCTAGATCATTCCTGGCATTCCGATGCTGAGAGGAGCCTCTCTAGAGGCCTGACTATGGAGCAGGGCAGTCACAGGCAGGAGGGCTGAAGGAGGACTTGTCTGTGTGTCTGTAATTATTCCAGTGACTATGCAAACCCTGCAAGGTCAAACAGACGGGAAGAGAGTGAAACACTAGAACGTCTCAGATATGCTGTACTAGGCTGTAGGACCATTCCACAGATAACTCCACCTAACCTGTATTCCTGTTACCTCACCTAACCTGTATTCCAGTTTCCTCACCTAGCCTGTATTCCCGTTTCCTCACCTAACCTGTATTCCAGTTACCTCCACCTAACCTGTATTCCCGTTTCCTCACCTAACCTGTATTCCAGTTACCTCCACCTAACCTGTATTCCAGTTTCCTCACCTAACCTGTATTCCCGTTTCCTCACCTAACCTGTATTCCAGTTACCTCCACCTAACCTGTATTACAGTTTCCTCACCTAACTTGTATTCCACAGTTTCCTCACCTAACCTGTATTCCAGTTTCCTCACCTAACCTGTATTCCAGTTCTCACCTAACCTGTAATCCAGTTTCCTCACCTAACCTGTATTCCAGTTCTCACCTAACCTGTAATCCAGTTTCCTCACCTAACCTGTATTCCAGTTACCTCCACCTAACCTGTATTCCCGTTTCCTCACCTAACCTGTATTCCAGTTACCTCCACCTAACCTGTATTCCAGTTTCCTCACCTAACCTGTATTCCAGTTTCCTCACCTAACCTGTATTCCAGTTCTCACCTAACCTGTAATCCAGTTTCCTCACCTAACCTGTATTCCAGTTACCTCCAACTAACCTGTATTCCCGTTTCCTCACCTAACCTGTATTCCAGTTACCTCCACCTAACCTGTATTCCAGTTTCCTCACCTAACTTGTATTCCAGTTTCCTCACCTAACTTGTATTCCAGTTCTCACCTAACCTGTATTCCAGTTTCCTCACCTAACCTGTATTCCAGTTTCCTCACCTAACCTGTATTCCAGTTTCCTCACCTAACCTGTATTCCCGTTTCCTCACCTAACCTGTATTCCAGTTTCCTCACCTAACCTGTATTCCACTTTCCTCACCTAACCTGTATTCCACTTTCCTCACCTAACCTGTATTCCACTTTCCTCACCTAACCTGTATTCCAGTTTCCTCACCTAACCTGTATTCCAGTTCTCACCTAACCTGTAATCCAGTTTCCTCACCTAACCTGTATTCCAGTTACCTCACCTAACCTGTATTCCAGTTTCCTCACCTAACCTGTATTCCAGTTCTCACCTAACCTCTATTCCAGTTTCCTCACCTAACCTGTATTCCAGTTTCCTCACCTAACCTGTGTTCTGGTCTCGCCGCCTTTGTCCCTCTCTCCGTCTCACTCTCTCTCATATTTTCAGGTTCAAAACAACCATCAACCCTTCAGACATTAAAACCAGCATGTGGCTGGGACAGGATATCTACTCCTTGCAGGCCCTAATTTCTCTTCTTTCTCTCTCCCCTCCCTCTGCCTCTTCCCTCAGACCTGTCAGAGAGCTTCTGAGGGTTCTGGTTTGACCACGGGCAGAGCAGCTCCCTGCCCTGCAGCGTTTCAGTACCAGACAGCGGCAAACCCAGCAGTGAGGAGACAAAAATGATTAGTTTACCACTGCTTATAATATAGCCAGAGAGCTACCTTGTACTAAATTTAAGGTCCAGATCATCCTTATGAAAAATAACTTTATTCCTGTTTGTTTAATAGGGATCTAACGATAACCGGTATAATGATAATCTGCGACAAAAATTCGATTAAATTAATCATCATAAAATTAGCATTAAAACTGTGTTTGACTACAGTGCTTTGAAATACTTATTGTAAATACTGTCCTGCATCAACCAAAGTTAGCAACAGTCCCTAAGATGTATTGTTTTAATGTTTATGCAAACAAAAACTGCATAGTGCTGCTAATTTTATTTGTTTTCAATATAAAACTTTGAAATTATTTTAATATCAGTAGTTTCTTTTTACATTTTCAGCACATTTTAAAAATACCACGATAATACTGATAACCGTGATAATTTTGGTCACTATAATCGATATGACATTTTCATACCGTTGCATCTCTAGTTTACAATCATGTGCATCATATTTTAAGAATTTACCTATGTTTATGGCTACTGACAAAAAAGGTGATTTTGTAAATTGCATTGTGGCGCCAAAAGGCACAGTGAGACATTAGTGGTGCACCTATATTATGTGCTGGTGCACCTAAATTAAAAAGTAAGGGCCCCAGTCTGCAGCCCTTCTGAACAACTAAGCTAAGTCATTAGGAGAATGCAATGTTACACTCAACAAGGCTGTTATAACAGTCCTACAACCTATAACCATTTTACTAACTTACCATGTATTTACTCTGTAGGCATTCACATCAGACGGACAACAGCTAGATTGGATGAGTTCATGTGTTGAACTTGTTATTTTTATATTACAGTAGGTCTGTCGCATTTTACAGGGAAGGTCAAATGAAATGTCAAAGCGGTGGAAAGCACCTCTCTAAAGCTCCTCTGCACTTTAGATATCTGTATTATTTATAACAAAAGGGGTGAAATCCGCATTATCCAAAAAGTTTTAACTGCTTTTAATGCATATATACAGCGGACAATGAACAAGCGCGTTTCAGCCCCTCACCCTGTCTGCTGTATGTATTCTCTAGAATCCACACGCGTCAAGAGTTCAAGACTTGTGGGGTGTAGTAGTAGTAAGTATCCTTGAGAACTGGTTCTCGAGCCTAATTAGCCCATAGAGCAGGAGCCTATCTCCTGTTTCCTTAGCGTGAGGCAGCTTGATGTACAAGTCCACCCCCTGGACATGACGCTAGTATGTCGCAGGGACTCACCCCCAATCCAACCCTTGATGCTGAGTGCCAAGCAGGGAGGCATCGGGTACCTTTTTAAAAAAAAAAAAAATTTAAATAGTCTTTGGTATGACTCTGCCGGGGATCGAACTCACGACCTCCCAGTCTCAGGGCAGACACTCTAACCACAACGCCACTGAGCTGGTGGGGTGAGTGGGCCTTATATCCTCTCTGCTGTATTATTGTTATTATAAATTATGTAATGTCTAGTGATGTCATGTGAATTGCTCGTTTGTTTCATGTCTGGCTGCATAACTCGTCTCTCCTTATGAGATAATACAGCTGACCTTGAACAATCAAATGTGCGTTGTTTGAGTTTATAAACACCGTGGAACAGCAATGTCCTGTTAGCTATTTCTCCTCTAGGATTGGCCTAGACCGGATGAGAAAGAGGGGGCTCTTACATCACAGCGGCCCCCTGATCCATCTAATAGTCACTTTATCCCTAACTCTTCTCTCTATCACTCTCAGCCCCAACTCTTCTATCACTCTCTCAGCCCCAACTCTTCTATCACTCTCTCAGCCCCAACTCTTCTATCACTCTCTCAGCCCCAACTCTATCACTCTCTCAGCCCCAACTCTATCACTCTCTCAGCCCCAACTCTTCTATCACTCTCTCAGCTCCAACTCTTCTATCACTCTCTCAGCCCCAACTCTTCTATCACTCTCTCAGCCCCAACTCTTCTATCACTCTCTCAGCCCCAACTCTTCTATCACTCTCTCAGCCCCAACTCTATCACTCTCTCAGCCCCAACTCTATCACTCTCTCAGCCCTAACTCTTCTATCACTCTCTCAGCCCCAACTCTTCTATCACTCTCTCAGCCCCAACTCTATCACTCTCTCAGCCCTAACTCTTCTATCACTCTCTCAGCCCCAACTCTATCACTCTCTCAGCCCCAACTCTATCACTCCCTCAGCCCCAACTCTTCTATCACTCTCTCAGCCCCAACTCTTCTATCACTCTCTCAGCCCAACTCTATCACTCTCTCAGCCCCAACTCTTCTATCACTCTCTCAGCCCCAACTCTATCACTCTCTCAGCCCAACTCTATCACTCTCTCAGCCCCAACTCTTCTATCACTCTCTCAGCCCCAACTCTATCACTCTCTCAGCTCCAACTCTATCACTCCCTCAGCCCCAACTCTTCTATCACTCTCTCAGCCCCAACTCTTCTATCACTCTCTCAGCCCC
The DNA here is from genome assembly GCF_949987555.1 of Borostomias antarcticus. Lineage (NCBI taxonomy): Eukaryota > Metazoa > Chordata > Actinopteri > Stomiiformes > Stomiidae > Borostomias > Borostomias antarcticus. The sequence goes on from NC_140245.1 coordinate 9,697,121, forward strand.
AACTCTTCTATCACTCTCTCAGCCCCAACTCTTCTATCACTCTCTCAGCCCCAACTCTATCACTCTCTCAGCCCCAACTCTTCTATCACTCTCTCAGCCCCAACTCTTCTATCACTCTCTCAGCCCCAACTCTTCTATCACTCTCTCAGCCCTAACTCTTCTATCTATCACTCTCCCAGTCACAGTCAATCTTTCCCTCCCTCTCATTCTCAGGACCTGAATGTGGTCCAATAATCCACCAGCCCTTCAGACATTTTAATCAGTATTTGGCTTAAGGGAAGTAGTCTGCTAATTTCAGACACTTCATTCTTTTATCTCTCTCTCTTCCTCTCGACCTTCCCTTGAGGAGGAGGAGGAGGAGGCGAAGGAGGAGGAGGAGGAGGAGAGGGACGGCATGACCAGGCACAGACCTTTGATAAGGAGTCTCTCCCCAAACACAGCAGCAGCACCAAGGCCGAGGGACAGAGACAGAGACCGCACACTCTCGAAGTCCTTCCTCCATCTCTTCCACTGATCTAACATGCCTGGATTGGTCAAAGTTCTGCAGTGGTGAGCTTGGCTTTGACCTATCCGACTGTGCTAGATTAGCGGTAGCCTAAAAATGGTTCCCCTTAAAGAGCAAGGAAGAACGGAAAAAAGAAAAGGAGGACAGAAGGGAGGGAGGGAGGGAAAGAAGGAGGGAGAGCTAGAGGGACGTGCCTGGGTCAGCGTGAACAACTTCCACCTCCCCCCTCCTTTCTCTCACCTCCTCCTCCTCCTCCTGCTCCTCCACTGCAGTCAGATACGACGCTGAGCCAGACTGCAGACACCACCGCTAGGGGCGGAGCCTGGCCGCTCAACCGCTACTACGCCGCACGCTCATCATCAGTCCGCTCGCACTGAGAGACCGCTGAGGGGGACGCGCTGCCTACAGGGTCTTTAAGACGTTTCCGGAAGATGGTTTTCAATAAAACTGCGAAGGGCGAATCCAGGAAAGTCAAGGTGGCTCAACTCAAACTCTCAAATCGGATTTGATGTTGTTTTGTTTGTGGTTCATCACGTATTCTGATGCATTCGGAAAAGCGCTCTTCCTCTCAGGATTTCTGTCACTCATATGATGGGTGAAACGTGTATTTCTGGTCTTGAATGCAAATGAACGTAGCTATACGGTCTGGTAGAGACAGCAGCACTTAGCGGGGAACTCAAACCTCGTATGATAAACCAGTTTAGCCAGATGCATTAATGGAACAGAGCAAACCACAGCAGACTGGACTGGAACAGCCCTGGCAGAGTCGAGCCTGTAGGGGGCGCAGTTTCACAGAGAGGAGACACTACTGATGGAGAAGGATGCATGACTGAGTGTGGAGATCGGACACACACACACACTGATTGACACACACACACACACACACACACACACATACACATACACACACAAACATGTTTCACGGTGCGTGTTTCCTGCTGTGTGTCATAATAGCAGAAGAGGAAGAGGAGGAGGAGAAGGCAGGTCTACTAGATGAATCGACTAATCTAATGTGACTGAATCACCCAGTGACACAAAGGAGGTTAAGGAGCTCAAGGAGAGCCTCTTTCCCTAAACCAATCAGAACAAGAGCCCCTGTCCCTAAACCAAGCTGCCAAGACCCCATTTCCTCATTGTAACTGTGCGCGTTATGAGTGTCATCACTCAGTGATCCAGAGAGGCGATGACAAGAGGGGCGGACAACATGTCAACAGCACCGTCACGTCATCCTGGCATCAGCCACGGCTAGTAAGTTACTGACTCCAAACATCGTTCTTCAGGATGGTCCATCAGAAACTAATGTTTAAATACACCAGTTTAACACAGACGGGACGGCGATGCGATATTCCAACAAGCCGGACTGGATTTCAGATCTGCTGCGACACACAGACCACAGGCCTGAGCTCCACTATGCTTGGCTTAGGAGATCACTGTCATCCCGGTATCATCCCCGGTCTCTTCATCCCCCGACCTCTGACCTGTGCTGGGAGCCTCGCGCTTGCGTTCGCTCCATATCCAAACCTAATTTGTGGCTGTGGCACTACTGACCCAGTAACCCTCCCAATCAGAGGAGTGAGTGACGTAGCTGAAAGCCCCAGTCTTTAAGCGGGGAGGAGGGGGCGGGGAAGGGGGGTTTGCGTTTGAGAGGCTCAGTGAGTGGCGCTCTCTGTCCCGAAATCACAAGGCAGGCGGCGGTCACAGACTCTCACTGAGAGGAGCAGGGCCACGAGCATGACAAGAGGGGGTCACTTCATAAGGGACCAGGTCAGTCATAATAAGAAGTCGGTCGTTTTCTCTGTACCCTAAATATGGAGTCATAAAATCTGTCTTAATCAACAAAGGGGTCGGCCCACGACTTCTGCCTGGATCTTTGAAGAATGACTGCCAGATTTGAAACAAGGTCTATTGAACAGTGCTTTCTGAAAGCCACTACAAAGACCTTCTCTTCGAAGAGACGGCCAACTATAAAGGCTCTTGTGTTCGGTCATTAGGCCGGGCTACCCTGCGATTCTGTCTCACAGCCAAGCGAAGAGGGACAGTCCTTTCCTCAGAAGACCGCATCACAGAGTACAGTCACTGACCAGACATGCTGCGACACACGGGGGCGGGGCCTCCACAGACATCCATTTTCTAACGGGAGATGATACTCTGCTGAGGGCCTGTCTGTCATTTTAGTGGGCGGTGGTGGGGTCGGTGTTATTTTAACGGATAAAATAGAAGGGGTGCAGTCAAGTCAACTCATCTCTGAAACCGATTTTTCCATTCAGGAAACTGTCAGAGGGTTTAAGGGGGGGGGGGGCTCTTAAACCACACACAGACAGCAGCAGGGTAAACACAGACACATCTCCGGGCCTTTCTCCTCTCCGACAGGAGCCGCAGGGCCTGAGATCCGGAGGGGGGGGGGGGGGCGCCCTGCCTATTCAGACTCTAAATACTGAGAATACAGACTCTAAAAGCACATGGCTTCTATTTTTTCGATGAAGCGTTATTTCCGCTTGAGCTACAGTAGCTGGTAGCGTTCTCTCTATGTGGAAAGGTGACCAGATGTTCAGTACGTTCGTAGACTCAAACAGGACGTCACCTAGTTGCAATAAATCGAGAAAAATTACTGACTGTATCTCGATTTAGCTATCGCATCTGCATTCTTTTTCCAACTAACGTTTCCTCCTGTCTTCGAACAAATCCCAAATCCACGAAGCAATATATGAGAATGAATGACTGAATGAATGAATGAACTTTCGTTCGTTCGAACTAACTATTAACCCCTCCCTAACCATTTAACCCCTCCCTTCCTGCCCCCGCGCCCCAGCTCTGCTCACCGGCCAGCTGTCCAAACAAATGTTACGTCTCACCCTCTTATGTAATGTGCCATGGCAGGGGCTTAGAGCATCCTCTTAGCAGTGAGCTCACAGCATGCGATCGCCATAATCATCATCATCATCGGCCCTTTCAAGACGGAGCGTGAATCTAAACCCTCCTACCTTTGACTACTAGCCACTCCCTTTCAAGGGATCCCATAGACAGCTGGTGTCCAATGATCGCACCGAGCTTGCATTAATCCCTGATTCGAGCAGTGAGATGAGCCGAATGAGTCTGTGTGGGTCATGTGTAAGTTTACAGAGCTGCTGTGTGTGTGTGTGTGTGTGTGTGTGTGTGTGTGTGTGTGTGTGTGTAAAGTGGTTTTGGCATATGCAGTTTAAACCATGCTGTAGTTCAATAGCATAATGCTCACGGAGTCACTGTACACTGAAGCCAGTGCCGGCTGGTATATCTGTCCGCTGAAAGATGGCACATGATTGTCGTGTGCTGAGCTGAGTTTGCAAACACTGATAGGCTTAATGGGATATTCACTGTACTGTGTTCACATTCGAGTAGACAATATGTCTCTTCTTGTTTTAAGAGAACATGCCTGTGCGCAATTAGTATGCTCAAGTTGCAAAAGCGTGCAATCAACTGTCCAGTGTTTTAAGAAAGGGCGTTTAAGTGCGCTTGAATATGTGTGTGCGTGTGTGTGTCCGCGTGTGTGTGTGTCCACATGTGTGTGTGCCGTATGCATCTGTCTAGTGCTACGGAAATGGAGCTTGGTGTCTGTATGCATGCGAAGACTGCTTGGTATGCATGAACGTATATGTGCGCGCACGCTCGTATGTGCGCGGTTGTGCGTGTGTGTGTGTTCCGTGCATGTGTGAGTAAGAGTGAGAAAGCAGCCTTACCGTTTCGTTATGGTCTGGGTACATACTGTCCCTGGTGAAGTGTGATCCTCTGACGATGGCAGTGGTGCAGAGTGGGGCAGAGAGGAGCGACCAACGCAGCCCCTGTCTGTCCGACTCTACTCTCAAACTCTCTCTCTCTGACTGGCTGACTCGCTGGCTGACTGGCTGACTGGCTGACTGACTGGCTGGCTGGCTATGCTGCTGAGCGGTCAGATCCTGCTGCGTTCGGGTCCTTGGGTGAGCAGGCGGTTGAGCGCAGGGAGCCGTGCTCCAATCCCAGCGCAATATCGCTCTGCTCAGCACAGCTCGTCCATCTGATACACACACACACACACACACATATATACTCTACCCCCGCCCCTACTACAACGCACACACACACACACACACACACACACACACACACACACACACACACACACACACACACACACACACACACACACACACACACACACACACACACACACACACACACACACACACACACACACACACACACACACACACACACACACACACAAGCTCCAAGAGGGATTAAGAAAAGCTTCCATAAGAGGGCACTGTGCTGCCCCCCCACCCCCCACCCCAACAAACAATCACGCTCCAATCAAAGAGGGCAGTCTGGGAGGTGGGGGGGGTCAGGCTACTGGGGCAATAAGCTGGAAGAAGGGGGGAAAACTCCTGACTCTCATTCACCACTAAGCGTGTTAATGTACTCTGGTGGGAAGTATAAAATAGTTTTCCTGTTTCCATACAACAATTACGCTTCTGTAAGCCTAATATTGCCTAGCCTGATATAAGTAGGCTAGCTAAAGCTGAACATGTAATATCTAATAGGATGCTGCTGCTGGTGGTGTATAGCGATGGAAGGTTTTAAAACACGTTAAAATAATCAACCTTTTGCACAACTTTCATTTTCATCTAGCAGCATGCCCCAGGCAGATGAGCAGGCGAACCAGCATGCAGTTTGAACAGAAGACAGGGAACTGGCAGAGATGGAAACAAGATAGGCAGATTGGGGGGGGAGAGGGAGAGATTGGACCTTTGGTTTATTACACAATAGAACAGAGGAGTGGGTGGGCTTGCTGCCATCCAACCAACCAGCAATCCAGCCTGCCAGCCAGTCATCCAACCAACCAACCAGCCAGCCAACCTGCCAGCCATCCAACTAGCCAGCCAGCCATCCAACCAGCCAGCCATCTAACCAACCAGCCAGCCAACCAACCATCCAGCCATCCAGCCTGCCAGTCAGCCATCCAACCTGCCAGCCTCCTTGCCCACCAGCCAGCAGCGGTGGAGAACAGGGCTGAGTTTCCCAGAGGCATCGTAGCGTGGCGAGGAAACTCAGCCCAGACCCTTTAGAGGCCCTCCATTAAGTCCCATGACATAATACATTAATAAGAAGAGAATTAACATGACTGCAGCTGCAAGCTAACTCTCTCTAAAAACTTGGGCTCTTAAAGGAGTAGTAAAGGGAAAAATCATGTTTAGCCCCGTTTTAAGGTTACTTATGATCATATACAATGATTCAGATAAAAAAGTTGACAAAACTAGCACTTTTGAGAAAGTCTGATAATTGCTCTACCACCGTTTTGGTCATACAATGGATGTGGGTGGGCACCTTGAAAAATCATTAAAAAAACATGTTAAACTCTCAATTTCAAAGACAAGAAACTCACCGAGGTGTTAGTTAATGTTCTGACATATAATTCGCCATAAAGTAAGATTCTAGTTCATCTGGAAAGACTTTTTAAAATATTTATCATAGAACTATTTAGTCGCAGCACATACGTGTGTAAACTTCTGCAAACTAGGTAGCCTAGCAACATAAACAATAACAATAGCTACCGTAAGTAGTTCCACTTCCTGAATCCCCTCAGCGGATTGATCTACACATCTACAACGGTCGCCTCAATGATCAATAAAACCCTACAGGATTCATACATTGTGGCGAATTTGATGTCAGAAAACCAACGGACACCAATTACCCCCTTGGTGAGTTTCTTGTCTTTGAAATCGAGAGTTTAACATGTTTTTGAATGATTTTTCAAGGTGCCCACCCACATCCATTGTATGACCTGGTAGAGCAATTATCAACTTTCTCAAAAGTGCTAGTTTTGTCAACTTCTTGATCTGAACCATTGTATATGATCATAAGTAACCTTAAAACAGGGCTAAACATGATTTTCCCCTTTACTACTCCTTTAATGGTTTAGGTCAAATTGTGTGTGTGTGTGTGTGTGTGTGTGTGTTTGTGTGCGTGTGCGTAACTACTGTATAAAACAAGGTGTGCCTCATTGGGAAAACTCAAGAACAAATGGGTGTGGAGTGCACTAAAATGCAATAAAACGAAGGGTAGGTCTATACAACTATCACCCGGCCAATAAAACACAAACAGGAAGTGTTTCCACCAATCACCTAAGAGGAAGTCAGATACTTTGTTGATTACAGCAGCTCCCAGGGAGAAAGGGAAGAGAGATGAGAGAAGGGAGCTCTGATTGTATATTATTGTCTCTAATCAGAGCTCACTCAGTTTCGTCTCTTATCCGGCTCCCTTTCGGGTGACTTGACGAAACACTTCCTGTTTGTGTCTTATTGGCCAGTGTGATACTGTAGTTAGTGCAATTTCCTTTAAAATCATTTTTGAGAAAGAGGGGTAGATTTCTGCTGACTCACTGTATGACACTAACAATTAGGCCAACTAAGGGCTTAGCAAGCTGAAGGAGGATAGAGAGCATGGCTATGGTGATGGGGGGGCTCATGCTAATCTGATGAAGAGGATAGAGAGCATGGCCATGGTGATGGGGGGGCTCATGCTAATCTACGCCTAGCACAATCAACGTGCTGAGCAAGCAGATAGAGGATGTCTCAAGGAAAAGTTTCATCGTTTTAAAACAAATTGCATCCAGAGGTCTCTCCGATAATGATCTGGCATGATCAATAACTCAAACCTAGCCTGCAGGCCTCTTAACAGAAGCAATCTTCCAATCCTACCCACCGAGGAAGGGAAGGGGATCGTCTAACAGCAAACGACTCCATCGTATGTCAGTCTCGCTCCACCGCCCTCCCAACGTCTTGTACAACGGCTGTAGGAAAACCAATCTGCCTGCTGGAGGATATATCACGACGAAGTGTAAACCGGGTGTAGGTTTATCTATAATATGCAACGGTGCAGCAAATTAAAAAGGCATTGAGACGTCGGACTTGTCTTCAGATGTGGCTAGGGGAAGGAGTCTGCCTGGATGGATTGAGTGTGCAATAAACTCTGGCCGTGGGGCTCAACAAACAGAAGCGATACTGAACTCTGCTAATAACCTGCGTTGCCATTGGCTGTGCCATTGGAGGATGAAGGAATAAAACTAGGCCTATAGGTGTTAGAAAGTGGGCCGCTAGCTCTATAGCACATACTGTAGGCCAGAGGGTGACAGAGGATCATCTTAATGTTCTCAAGTTTGGGGTGAATCAACCCCTGGTCAACTAAACAATGGACCGCACTGGGATGGGTAAACCGAGCTAAGATCTGCGCCCTCTCCAAAATACTACTCTTCAGAACATCCCCAACCTGCAGGGGGAATCAACCGGGTGAGGGAGGGTGGGGAGGGGCTGCCGGAGGAGGGTGGTAGACACGAACACACGCACTTATACACACACACCCACGCACACATGCAGCATGCACACACACATACACACACACACATACACACACACGCACGCACACACATGCACACACACACATGCACGCACACATGCGCGCACACACATGCACACACACATGCACACACACACACACACACACACATACACACACACAATAAGAGAATTAGCCCAATGTTGGGATACTCACTCAGTCACTAATCAAAGGAGCTGACCGAGCCAGTTGGCACTGAGGCCCATGGCATGAGAACACAACACAAAAGGCCAGAGGACACTGCCTCTCTTTTCTCTCTATTTATCCTTCTCTCTCTCTCTCTCTCTCTCTCTCTCTCTCTCTCTCTCTCTCTCTGGGAATGGGAGAAGTGGGGTGTGTCCAAGCTATACAGAGAGGCCGAGGAGTAGAAGAGTACAGTACAGTACAGCAAGGTACTGTAGAGCAGCGCACAGCAGAGAGAGAGAGAAAGAGCGAGAGAGAGAGACAGATGAAAGGAGAGAGAGAGAAAGACAGAGAGAGACAGATGAAAGGAGAGAAAGAGAGGAGAGAGGAGTCTGCCACCTGTAGCAGGCTGTCAGTAGGTACACAGGAAAAACAAACAGAGGTGCACCCTGTGACAGCTCAGTGAAACTACTCACAGTTTCCCTCTGTCAGCATCGTTCGATCGACGCCGCACCAAATTCCTGTTTGATTGCATTTATCTGTAGCGCGGTGCGCCGAGACATACTGCACATCCGTGATGCTCTGTGAGGCCCCGGCCACGCGCTCGGGCCTAGTGAGCGTCATGCTGACTGCATAGCTAACAGACTTAGCTGTTTTAGCTATAACCTTGTACAGTGCATCTCTCCCTATTCTATAGGGTTAATGTATACTGTACCTTGTCCCCGTCTTAAAAATAAATAAAAATCAATCAATCAACATATAGGCTATCACTGTCAAATGACAAAATAGGAGTCCAAAACCGAGAACGAAACATTAGGTGCTTTTCTGAGGCTGGTTGGCTGGCTGGCTGCCCACATTTGGCAGGCTGAACAATGTGTGACCTTTCTCTTGGGCATCGGTTTAATAGGCCCATTACAGGGATTAGGAAGGAACTCCATTTTGGGAGCAGTAGATAAACTCTTTGATTGCCCTCTGTGAGAGTTTCAAGGCTACAACGTATCACCTGAGAACAGCAGAGAGCCTAGTTTGAGACTTCCATGTCTTGACAGTCGCTTCCATGACTTAACCAACCAGCCCGCCAACCAACAAACCATCCAACCAGCCAACCAGCCAACCACCCAACCAACCAGCCAACCAACCAACCAGCCAACAGACCAACCACCCAACCAACCAGCCAACCAACCAACCAACCAACCACCCAACCAACCAGCCAACCAACCAACCAGCCAACCAGCCAGCCAGCCAGCCAGCCAGCCAACCAAACAACCAACCAACCATCCATCCAACCAACCAACCAACCAACCATCCATCCAGCCAGCCAGCCAGCCAGCCAGCCAGCCAGCCAACCAACCAACCATCCAAACAACCAACCAACCATCCATCCAACCAACCACCCAACCAACCAACCAGCCAACCAACCAACCAACCAGCCAGCCAGCCAACCAGCCAACCAACCAACCAACCATCCAGCCAGCCAGCCAGCCAGCCAACCAACCAACCAACCAACCAACCAACCATCCAGCCAGCCATCCAACCAGCCAGCCATCCAACCAATCAGCCAGCCAACCTGATCTGTCTGGCCAGCCATTAGAGAGGTTAGATAGAGGAGGAATTACTACCACTGGGCATTTCTAGAGAGTAATAATATAAGGTTCCAGAACTTAAATTAATAAGAAATAATAAGAAATTAGGAGCATTTTCAAAGTCAGCTGGATTACTTGACACGCACACGCACGCATGCATGCACGCACGCACACGCGCGCACACACACACACACACACACACACACACACACACAGCCACCCCCTCTCGTCTGCTTACCTGCAGGTGTTCGGTGGAGCTGCTGCTCAGCTCATCCCCCGACTCAGAGTCGTTGGTTCGTCTCTCCGAGCCCTCTCCGGCCGAGTCGCAGTACTGGGCGCTGTCCACGTCCAGCGGCGCTCTCTGGAGGTGGTCCGGGGAGCGGGCGCGGGCACGGGGCAGCGTGTTACACCGGGATGGGTGGGGGGGCCCACTGGGCTCGCCGCCCTGGAGCAGGATCTCCGCCAGGGCCCGCTCGTGGTCCGTGGGGCTGCCCGGGTTCTGGTTGTCCATCGGGTGCCGGCGCGAGACGGGCGGCGTGGGGCAACCGGATGAGGTGGAGGGCGAGGGGGAGACGGGCGAGGGCAGGGGATGAGCCTGGCCGGACGATGACCACTCCCCTCCTGGCCGGTGGAGGTTCTCACTGGAGCGGCGGCGGAGCTCCAGGAAGCTGGGTTTGACCCAGGCCGCCGAGCCCCCCTGGTGACCCGGCGTCGTCCCCGGGGGCATGAGGGGCATGAGGGGCTTGGGGGGGGGCATGAGCGCCTTGCGGGCCTCCCTGACGTACTGGGCGGGCACATAGAACGCCTTGGTCCCCTCCTCTTTCCTCACCTGCCACCAGTCCTCGTTGGTCTTGCGGACCAGCATGTAGCATTCTCCTTGGTGGATGGAGATGAGGCGGTCCTTGGCCTTGTACTCGTAGTCGTACTCCACCTCGATGTAGATCTGGCCCGGGGCGATGGGCAGGTCCGCCATGGCGGCGGCAGCTCGACGTTGGCACTCAGGCTCAACACGATGGGCTCGGAAGCATGGCTCGACGGGGGCCGCTGGGGGTGGAGCAGGGAGGAGGGAGGAGGGAGGAGAGAGAACAGGATGAGTACAGGGTCAATCAGTGCCACATTTCTGGCAAACTCCTCTAAAATGTCTGGTTCAGCTGGTCAAACCTGGGTTAACTATGGGATTTCTGGGAACGACTATAACATCCATCCTCAAAGTCCGGGCCCCGGTTCGGATCCAGACCCAACCACAATTGTCTCCGGACTCTGAGCAAATTATAATTTTCATAGCATTTGCTTTTTGCAAAGTTGCCTGTATCAAAACCCAGGTAACGTTAGGCCTTTTTTAGTCTCATTAATTAACGCAAATTGCTCAACGGGTAACCGGTTAACCGGAAGAAATATGGCTGTTATGCCGGAAAGGAAAATATGCAATTTCTCCCACCCCTAGAATGGATCGAAAAATATCGGTGGTGATTGGTGATTTGTATTATTTTCTTTAAAAATTGACCTTTGGATTATTGGGGGAAAACATTGTGGACCTTTGGGATTTGTATTTAAGTACCCCTGGGCTATAACATCTACAGTAGCAGGTCTCTGTAAAAAAAATAAAAAGATAAAAGATTTAATTTCGTTGAGACTAACCTGGTTAAATAAAGGTTACATTTGTAGAACAGGCCACAAGTAAACTCACCAGCAGCAGGCCACTAGTAAACTCACCAGCAGCAGGCCACTAGTAAACTCACCAGCAGGCCTCTAGTAAACTCACCAGCAGGCCTCTAGTAAACTCACCAGCAGGCCACTAGTAAACTCACCAGCAGGCCACTAGTAAACTCACCAGCAGGCCTCTAGTAAACTCACCAGCAGGCCACTAGTAAACTCACCAGCAGGCCACTAGATAACTTACCAGCAGGCCACTAGTAAACTCACCATCAGCAGGCCACTAGTAAACTCACCAGCAGGCCACTAGTAAACTCACCAGCAGGCCACGAGTAAACTCACCAACAGGCCACGAGTAAACTCACCAACAGGCCACGAGTAAACTCACCAACAGGCCACTAGTAAACTCACCAGCAGGCCACTAGTAAACTCACCAGCAGGCCACGAGTAAACTCACCAACAGGCCACGAGTAAACTCACCAACAGGCCACGAGTAAACTCACCAACAGGCCACTAGTAAACTCACCAGCAGGCCACTAGTAAACTCACCAGCAGGCCACTAGTAAACTCACCAGCAGGCCACTAGTAAACTCACCAGCAGGCCACTAGTAAACTCACCAGCAGACCTCTAGTAAACTCACCAGCAGGCCTCTAGTAAACTCACCAGCAGGCCACTAGTAAACTCACCAGCAGGCCACTAGTAAACTCACCAGCAGGCCACTAGTAAACTCACCAGCAGACCTCTAGTAAACTCACCAGCAGGCCACTAGTAAACTCACCAGCAGGCCTCTATTAAACTCACCAGCAGGCCACTAGTAAACTCACCAGCAGGCCTCTATTAAACTCACCAGCAGGCTTCTAGTAGACTCAGCAGCAGGCCTCTAGTAAACTCACCAGCAGGCCTCTAGTAAACTCACCAGCAGGCCTCTATTAAACTCACCAGCAGGCTTCTAGTAAACTCACCAGCAGGCCTCTAGTAAACTCAGCAGCAGGCCTCTAGTAAACTCACCAGCAGGCCTCTAGTAAACTCACCAGCAGGCCTCTAACTCACCAGCAGGCCACTAGTAAACTCACCAGCAGGCCTCTAGTAAACTCACCAGCAGGCCACTGGTAAACTCACCAGCAGGCCTCTAGTAAACTCAGCAGCAGGCCTCTAGTAAACTCACCAGCAGGCCTCTAGTAAACTCACCAGCAGGCCTCTAGTAAACTTACCAGCAGGGCACTAGTAAACTCACCAGCAGGTCACTAGTAAACTCACCAGCAGGGCACTAGAAAACTCACCAGCAGGTCACTAGTAAACTCACCAGCAGGCCTCTAGTAAACTCACAGGCACATGGACCCACAAAGGCGTCCGAGAAATAGATAAGATTACAGAGGGAGGGAAACAGTAGTAAACATCAGTAATATGACTCACGTGTTTCTGTCTCTCCCTCTCTCTGCCACTCTTTATGCTTCTCTCTCTGTCTCTTCTGTTCTTTCTACCATCGGGGCAGCAAAGTCCCCGTCAGTGAATGACATCTGATCCACACAGCTGGGTGCAGCTTATTCAATTCACACATACTTATCTCCTGATGACACACACACACACACACACACACACACACACACACACACACACACACACACACACACACACACACACACACAGACACACACACACACACACACACACACACACACACACACACACACACACACACACACACACACACACACACACACACACACACCTCAGGTTGACAAGCTCAGGTGCTCTTGCACAATCTCACCTTTGAAGAGGCGTTTTCTTAAAGGACTGTCACTCATGGAAAAGTAATGTGGTAATTACTTGCATTCGAATATTCAAATATTTTATTTGATTACCTAATTAAATAAAATTGTACCTGATTGTACCTCAATTCCTTTTAGTTGAGTGCATTCAGGTTCCAGAATGGTATTGTGGGCTATGGGGTAAAAGTATAAACTTGTTTCATAAATGGTCTCAACACCAGCGAGCCCAGATTCCTGTGCTGTGGCTAGGTGCTCGGGAGGAACTGATGTGTGGATTGCCTAAGGCTCCTCAACAGTTACAACAAGTTTCATTCTGAATTTGCCTATTTGAATATTACGAAACACCAATGTCTGATGCCGCGTTCCAGGTAACTCGTAACCCGTGTTTTTCCAACCTTCTACATGTGAAAATGCACTGGAATGGCAGTCAAACCCGTAACTTCCCACCCGTGAACTCGTACCAGATCGATGTACTCCCAGTTGGCTTTCTGACGTCACACAGCCCTCTAAACAAGATGGCAGCCCACATGGGTACGGCGACAAAGATAACTTTAGGGCAACGTAAAGTACATTTGTACGTTGTAATCAAAATAATACAAACGATTATGCACTACAATCTGCAATGTGTATGTAATGATGCCCAAATATGTTGATGACACGAGATAGCTAGTGTAACGTTAAGGTAAACCTGAACTTGACCATGCAAACGGCGAAATGTCGATGATGTCAATAAATAAAATTATGTAATGTTTAGCTTGCCAGCTCTGACAGTGTGCCAGATCTCAAGCTTTTGCCATATTGGCTTGTTTACATTTATCCAGAATTCCACGCACTGAAGTCGTGAGTCGTGACTTGAAGTCGTAACTTACGGGCTCAAAATCCTATCTGGAACGCGGCATTAGACGCGCTAGTTAAGTTACGTCTGTGGATGTTAGCAGGCTTCTTATGCCTGGGTTAGACAAGCTCGCTTCCTCGCCGTTTAGGCTACTGATCTTACGGGTCTCGTTGGCTCCTCGCAGTCACGCGACCACAGCGTTTGCGTTATGGGCGGGAATCTCTTGGCACCTCACTATTTGATGCAATTCCGATTCAGAGGGCAACGATGCGATTATAAAACGATTATCAATGCATCTTGATGCATCAACAGTTTTTATTGGTGTGTGTGTTGTATTCCCAAAGTATTTCATTTTTGCTCGACACAACTTGCATACTGTGTGGGTCTTGTCCAGGTCTTTTTTCCCTTCAACTTCATAGAAGCCATAGTGCTTCCATACTGTACATTAGGGCTGTCATGGTGAATACATTTCGTTTTCGCTCCCGATGTTGTGTAAGCCAGGCCTTAATAAGCCTCATGTTCAGTCACATTCCCAGACCACCAAACTCAAACACATTGGTTTGAAATCATACCTGGGACCTCTGAAAAGTGTCCCAATGAAGCTCCCACACCGCCCCACCAGTGGAGCCAAAGGCTTGTGTGTTTTACCCTCCGCAGAGCCAGGGAGCTCACCCAGGCAGGGGCCCTGACAAGAGTCCAGCTAAATTGGGACTATGAGGGTAGGAGGATGCAAACATAGCCAAAGCAACATCCTCCCGTCCTCCAAATAAATTAGATGTGCTGTAGTCCTATATGACTTTATAGACATTTAGACAGCTTAAGACTCACCTGTTTTCACTGGCTTTCTGAGGCTAGTTAAGCCATACATCCCTGGCCCTGGTATGATTGTGTAGTTTTAAACGGTGCACTTTTATATTCAGTATTGTTTGCATCCATTGTCTGTTTTTATTTTATTTGTATATAATGTAAAGCACTTTGGTGCAACTTCGGTTGATTTTAAATGTGCTATATAAATAAAGTTGACCTTGACCTTGACCTATGAATTACCACAATTGTGTGCCATTATTTCCTGAGGTATAGGGATATTACTTGACAATGCATTGTGAACCCGGGCCTAGTATTGTATCTTGGATAAAATGTTGGCATCGTGACAACCTTATTTCCAGCACATCTCCATCTCCACCAGTAGGCAAGATGGTGTATTACGGTAATCAGACTGTCATTAACTCCTCGGGGATTAACCGATAGGAATCCCTCCACCATATAGCCATATCAACAGGGCTTAACATACAGCCAGTATAAGCAATGCTATAGCAAATCCCTGGACATATTCAAGCCAGGGTTTATTTGACAGGCCAATCATCAGCCAACGAGCTTCGTGCTCTTTGTGGGTAATATATTATACATTTACAGATTTGATTTCCCCGCCTATCTGTCGGCACATGCACCTATCCCAGGTCAATTTAGAAGGCCTCACGGGAAATTATATTTCTATCCTTACCTAATCCTTATTTTGAGGACACTGGTTACTAAGTGAAGTCTCATCAATAGGAATGTACATCACTCACATTTTTCAATGTGTCAGTCAGACTCCTACTGTTATAGGCTACGCTAATGGAAGATGCCCTGAACACAGATTCAACCACAGTACTAGGCCTGGTCCCAGACTAAAACAAGTCAAGGAGGGTTTTCAATGAAACGGCCTCACACTTCCAGCCTGGGCCTGATATATGTCCAGGAAACCGGCCTTGAGATTGTTTATAATGAGTCATAACAAACCCTTTAAACACTCCTGCTTCCGTCACACTAGAACTGCTACCCGGACAAAACGCCAAGAGACTTGTGTCCTCAAGTATGGATAAATGGACTCTCAGAAAGTTCGATGATGAGTTTAAACTTCTGAGTAAGTACAAAAACAAGCTGAACGTGTTAAATGTCAAACTCTCTCTAACACAGTCTCTGCTAGCCTTCCCTGGCCACTTCGCACAGCCTTAGAAGTAAAGAGGGCTGAATGCAGCAGATATCATCACTCTGCCACTTGTTGATTCAGCTTGACTGCCCTGTCCCAGATAGAAGACCCCTGGGGGAATCAACATTACTAATCACTTCAGCTGGTGCTCCATCTTCCCCTGTCAGGCGCTGACCTACAGAGAAGCCCTTCCATAAGAATTAGGAAAGCTGTTTGCCAATTCTATCTGCTGTGATAGGAATGGTTTTTAATGAGGTCTGGGACAGGCAGTGCTGGTGGAACTGAATACAAACGATGTGTCAGTCGTAGGAAGATAAAAGAGAGGAATGCAAGGAGAATGTTAGAGGATGGAGAGATAGAGAAAGAGAGAGTTATGCTAATCTGTGTTGACACCTGAGCCTGTCACCGCTGCCGGTCAATCAGAAATGCTATATACAAATAATGTAATAGAAACATGGCAGGAGCCTGCCCAATGCGTGGAGGAGTGATGTGGTGGAGCTGGGGTTGTCACCACCTAATCAGTGCTCTAGAATCTGCCAAGATCACCACACTACGTATGGCTCTTTCACCCTCCCTACACACTGATGAGGCCAATGGATGAAACCTCTACCTGCTAGCATTTTCTTTGCTTCTCTGAAGTATAAAAAGGAAAAAAAAGAGAATTAAAACAGCAAAAGATGAGTTGCAGTCAGCATGTTCTGTGATGTGAGAGGCTGGGAGCCATATCATATCTTTTCTCATATCTTTTCTGGTACCTTTTCACCTGTCCACACCCGCTCCCTCCCCGGTATGGCCTGAACGATGCTTCAGCTAGGCCAACACTTTTTACTGGGGTTCCATGGACTGGTCCAATAAACTGTGTCTTAACACCAGCTGTCTCTTGGGTGACTAATCAAATGAAATCAAACTTTATTTGTATAGCGCATTTCATACACATGTAACACAATGACGTGTGTGCTCTACTGTCTGAAGCGAAGCTCATCTCATCTCACTTTCAGAAAACGATTTTCAGGACACATAAGCTACCAACCCTACAAACAAGAGGACCACACAGAAACAGGATGATGCATAACCTCTAAATGTAGCTACAAGCCAAATATATTGGTGACAGCTTGATACCACCGTCTGCCCCGTTTACTGCACCAAAACGTTTAGGCCAATCTGACCCACACCTCAATATTCAAGCTTTAGGTGGTTAGCTAGATTGGATCAATAAAAAATTGGCCAGTTCACCAAAATAGCCAACATTACCAAGCATTTAGGTTTCAGAGCATGACAATTGTAGGCTACTGATAAATACTAAATAAAAGTAATAAGTAAAAGTAAATGTAGGCTGCACTACGTAATATGTAGGCTATACTACGAATGTATTGGGGGCTTATGGCAAGTTTATCACTATTAAAATAGCCTTATCTGACTTGTGTAGGCTAGTGCTAGCTGATTCATAATGACCAAAGCAGCTGATTTCAGGAGGCTGCTATCTAGACTTGATTCTGGGCTTTACTAGCTAGTCACTTGAACATGTAGGAACTTGTCAAAACCTCTTTCAGCAAAACGGCTACTTTATGTTAGCTAGCCTACCTTCCAATCCTGCTTCCTGGAGCACTGCGTTTACTCACGGCTCTAGGGAGTTGGAACGGGTAAATTTGAAGGTGAGAATAAAATAGAATCATGTTACTAAATACAACGTCAGATTAACTCTCTTAAGCACTGCATCGACTATACGGAACTGCTAACTTGCAAGCCAATTTAAAGGGCTATATAACCAGATAATTGTCAACATACATGCAATAAGAACAGAACGTCTCGTGGCCATGAAAGCCTCAGTCAGAACAGGTTCATTTTCATTCCAGCGAACAGAGGAATGCTAGCTAGCAATAAGCTAACCTTGCTAGCTAACTAGCGTTTAGCTAGCTGGCTTAACTTGTTTTAAAAATGTCCAATGTGTGAGAAGCCACTGACAAACAAACCTTCTTTACTGGCGGAGTAGCGTTAATCCTTTGATAAAAGTGAAGCACTTGATTTGACCACAGAATGTAATTCCATAAACTTTTCGGACCCCGTTCCCTCTCTTCTCAGTCAGCTCGAGCCCGTATACCGTCACACCGTTCCTCGGAAGGAACGCGCTACAACAAGCACCTCTGCCTCGTTTCCACTTTCCTTTCCTGGCGTTCCTGCTTATTTCCCTGCTTGTCGAGTAGCTACCTCGGTCCATAAGCTTTTTCTCAGGTGAGTGCAGTGGTGGGACACTAGCACCACCTAACGGCCGAGGGAACGTATTAGTGAGCTAATTCTCAGGCAACGATGAAAAACCGTGATTTGCGGATACATTGTACTGTCTCTGATGTATGTGTGTGTGTGTGTGTGTATATATATATATATATATATACAGTAGGACCCCACTTATCCGAACCCAACGGGACCGAAGGTCGTTCGTATCTCTGAAATGTCCGGATGACTGAATGTTAAAATGCACCAAATTCAATAAGTGGTATACTTGTTTCATATAGGCGTCATCAAATAGCCAACTAAACTCGTACAGCCTAGCCTATAATAGACCTACAGTAGCCTATAATAAAATAACCGAATTTCCACTTGAGTGCGTGCTTTGATCAAATACAGTAGGCCCTACTTTATTCTTCTGTGGTGGTGGCGGTGCTTGAAGCTTCAAAGTGTATTAACACTGTATTCTGTGTATTAACACTTTGTATTCTGTGTATTAACGCACCGAAATGTGAGACCACAGATGTGTAGAGTGATCACAGATGTCGGTGTATTAACATGCGGAAATCAGTGACCACCGGATCTGATCTGGATCTGGTCACTGATGGTCACAGAATTCCGCATAACACCTGGTTGAATCAGGGCGACGCGAAACCTCCGGTTGGAAATCCGTCGGTTGCTCTGGGAAGAGGGGCCAGCAGCTGATGACACAGTGGAAGTCTGAAGTGCTAACAGTAACTATAACAGTACTCCTATATGCTAACATGGATATCTTATCTTATCACTATAGCTTACAATTAGAATCAGAATCAGAATCAGTTTTTATTATTAAAAAAATTATTTATTTAGTTTTTATAATTTGTTTGTTTTATAACTAGAATCACTGTAAATCACTTGATTGGCACTTTCAGACAGGTGTGATGAAGGTGCTTTTGCAAATTAAACCGTGGTCGGAACAACAAGACTGAGCTGGGCAGCCCACCCACGCGTATAGCGGCATATCTCAATAAAGACTTTATTATAAAGACTTTGTTGCCATAAATTAGCTGGCTTATTCTAGCAGCCGATTCTAGCAGCCTAGCAGCGTTCCGTTCATAACAACGCAGGCGCCTTCACGAGTATCCTGGATTTGGCGTTAATATTATAATACTATTCTCTCGTTTAAAATAAAGCAACTGCCAAAAGTTAAAAAGTCTTTATTGAGATGTGCCGCTAGGGCGTAGGTAGGCTCCCCATAGACCTGGTCCAGGTGATATCCTACAGATAACTCCCCATAGACCTGGTCCAGGGCGATATCCTACAGATAACTCCGTTACTCTCAATGCAGTTTACCTGAATGCGCTTCCTCGGCCCGCTCAGAGTCTACAAACAAAACAGTTTCGTTAATCACCAAAGTAAACACATCGTTGGAAAGATGAAAGCCTTTTCTCCGAGGTCTCTACAGTTTGTAGTCCCCCACCTTTCAAATAAAAGGCAAATTTGTACACTTAAATGTCTAATATCCACAGCGCATCGACTGTCTTCTTCTACCGGCGATTCGGCGCTCTCTGCTTTGTTTAGCCTACTCACTGCTGCCGCCCATGTTGGGGATGATGCATTACATTACATTACATTACATTACATTATTTACTTGTTTTATTTACTTGTTTTACATTTTAACATTTGCCATAGTTAATAATTCAGCGTAAATGTTCTCCCGCTAATCAGATACCTCAACGCGAGTCTCTCAACACCATTTAAGATGTAATGCAGGTCTAGGCTCCCCAGAACTCCTGCCCTTTTCTTTATAAAATAATATTCTCTATTCTCTATTCAATAATCTAATTCTGTCAAAATGTTCCAATATACATTTAGGTTGCAAAATTAGGACTTTATTCGTAGGCATATTTTTGTCATTATTTTTATTAGGCCTACACTGCAAATCTTTAGTGTTAATATTAACTGTCAATTAGAAATTACACACAAAACAGACATGCAGGATTGCTCCTCATTATTACAATTCTGTAACTGTATGACTTCAAAATTCATTTTTAAACCTAAGTAATTTACAAATGTTCTGACCCACTGTGACAAATGTACATTTCCAATAAAGTCCGGGTGGGACTGTAATGTAACAGCATTGTCACGTTATTTAATCACATCGTAGTTACGGATTTCAGCAGCAGTGAGGGCAACGTTCCCTTACAGTCTCCCTAAGGTCGGTTATTTTGGTTATTCTGCGACTGTAAAGGCACGTGTCCGTTAGGTCCGCTGTTGGTGCCGTCGCCAATGTGTCCCGTCGGCTTTACGTACTGTGTTAGTAGGGTAGCTTGCAGCTCGTGTTTGCGTGTGTGTGCGCGTGTGTGCGGTCAGCTGGCCCATCCAGTTCTACTAGCTGTTTGACGTGAAGGACGGACTAGAGGTCAAAAAAAGTAAGGGGAAGGGGAATGCCAGGGTAGATGAATGAAGGAAGGAAGCAAACAAACTCACTATGACATGCCAAGTACTAGCCTGCTTCAAGAGCTCCATCATCATCCCTGTCCCCAAGAAAGCGAGGACGACTATAGACCCATCACCCTGACCACTGTAGCAATGAAGGTTTTTAAGTGCCTTGTTCTGCAGCCTCTCAAATGCATCACAGACCCTCTCCTGGACCCCCTGCAATCTGCCTACAGAGCCAACAGGTCAGTGGATGATGCAGTAAACATGGCCCTTCACTTCATTCTCCAGCTGGTTGATGGACTTCAGCTCTGCTTTCAACACCATCTTCCCGTTCACTCTGGAGCATGCGCTTACCTGACCCCACCTGCAGGTAGACCACAGACTTCCTGTCTGACAGGAAGCAGCACGTGAAACTGGGCAAGCACATCTCTGACTCCATAGTCTCAAGACCAAAACCATGTTACTGCATGCTGCAGATCTCTCTATGGTACTGGGACACTTCATACAAAAATCTGGTGTTCAAATCCTGGCAATTCATTGGTAGCGCCGGAATCCCGGCGACACCAGTCAGTAACGACTTTCGCAATCAGGCGTTCCCACCCATAGATATTCCCTAACCTGGGCTAGTGTCTCTCATTTGCTGCTATGACCTGTCACTCTTTCAATTTTGACCCATCGATATGCCAACAGAATACCTGCTTGGGTGGCGAAGTGGCACAGACTCTATTATGTAGTATGCAGAGCGCAGCAATTCAATGTAATATTTGAGTCTGGAGAGAGACTACCATCAGTACAGGCTCCCACCAAGGCTGTTTTCTTTCCCCTCTAATCTTCGCAATGTCACCATTAGCAGGCACAATGTTAGTCAATTATTGATAGGAACTCACCCAACAGCCCTTGAGACACCGATTAAGTTCCCATCTTTTCAAGTGGCCCAGCTCAGGATTTGAACCAGCAACCTTTCAGCCACCGGTCTGATCCTAACTGTACTGCCCCAAAGACCAAAGGAGGACAGGAGCGGAGGAGAGCAGAGGAGATTGACCCCAGGTGGACATCAAGTTCAAGTTTCAAGTTCAAGTTTTTTATTTGACACTTGTATGTCTCTCTGGGGTCTCCCTGAGAGATCGGGTGAGAAGTTCAGTCATCCGGGAGAGACTCGGAGTAGAGCCGCTGCTCCTTTGCGTCGAAAGGAGCCAGTTGAGGTGGTTCGGGCATCTAGTGAGGATGCCTCCTGGGCGCCTCCCTAGGGAGGTGTTCCAGGCGTGTCCGGCTGGGAGGAGGCCGCGGGGTAGACCCAGGACTAGGTGGCGGGACTACATCTCCGCACTGGCCTGTGAGCGGCTAAAGATTCCCCAGGCAGAGCTGGTTGATGCTGCTAGGGAAAGGGATGTCTGGGGCCCCCTGCTGGAGCTGCTGCCTCCGCGACCCGACCCTGGATAAGCGGATGAAGATGATGATGATGATGATGATGACTTGTATGGCAGTTAAAAACTGAAATGCATGAGTATTTTACAAGAATATTTACATTAAACCTAGGCTAACTCAAATTACCAATAGAACAAACATTCAATATTTAAAATGGTCATTCAAGATTCTTGTCAGGGAGGGGATGGGAGACATCCTGTATCTTTTGGTTCTTGTCCTGGGTGTCTGCAGGTGTGCTTCATGTCTGGTGTGCCGACCGGACACCTGGGCTCTGAAGGGGGGGGAGCCAGTTCTTGAAGGGGGAGTTCAGGAGGCTCAGTGCAAAGTCCCTACAGAGTAACTTTCTTCTCTCATGGAGGGTGGGGAGAGAGAGGGTTTGGAGAGCGTTTGGAGAGAGTTTGGAGAGCGTCCTGGTAGCCAGAGTATGACATCTTGTGTGACCGGCTGAGCTGTCAGTCATGATCGTCCTGAGCACTCCCGTCTAGTTCAGCCAACCAATAACTCATCTCTTGTATGATTCAGATAAGCATCCGCTGGCTACCCCATGAGGGCCAAATATACGTATATAAGATGAAGAACACACCTGTAAGTGGTAAGTACATTTTATTTATAAACCATGTGCTGTACAATAGGAACATTTAAGAAAATAGGAGTAAAGGAACAATATAAAACATACAAAAACTACAGAAGGCAAACACACTACAAAACAAAAGTGTTTACGGACCAGACATGTAATGAGGAGGCAGTGGGGAACAGAAGCTGTGGCGCGCAGAGCAAGACCATAACATGCTACTGGCTGTTACACAAGCAGGCTCTGCTCTGACCGAACGAGACTAGATCCCATGGCTGCAGACGACGTCCATGCCGCTAGCTCTGAGTAAGAGGATGTCGGTTAGGCTGTAAAATAGGTGTTGGTTTAAGGCCACTAGAATGTAGTGATTTGAACCTGTCTCCCCAACCTTAAACCTGGTCCCAACCCTGTTCTGTCCTCTGCAGGAATAAGACCTAGTCTCAACCCGGCCCCAGTGAACAGGTGGCCATAGCTTCAGTCAACTGAATTGATGGTGGTGGATTTGCAGCGGCCTGGGTATTCTCTTACAGCACAGACAGACGAACAGAGTGGACGGATGGAGGGAGGGATGAATGGCGGATGGACAGAGGGGTAGCTGGGCCTGCTTCTCTCTGCTCTGAGGGGTTGTGTTGTATCTTTCAACAAGGGTTCTCTTGTTGGACAGTGGCGTGGATTCAGGTGAGCGTGGGTCCCTTGTTGACGACCCCTCCAATTCTCGGGGCTCCCCACGCCTCGACACGGTCCCCCGAGGCCGCGGCCAGGCGTCCTGCTCTCACGTTCACCTGGGAGAGAGAGACAAAGAGCATCAGAATGAGGAAGAGGGAGAGAGGTGAGGCCAATAAAATGTCCTAAATATTTGAGTGTCTTTTAGACTGAAAGAAGAAAGAGACTCACTCCATTGACGCTAGCCCGGTTTGCACAGCGTCCTCGGGGGCCGGCAAGGTACAGTAGGTGCACCTGTAAGAAGAGAAGATGACTTGACCTGACTTGTGGTGCCGCGAGTGTGAAATCCATCCAATCAGCATAGACAGACATACGGATGCACATCCCGCTCACTAACTGTCACCTCGGAGTGTGTGTGTGGTGTGTGTGTGTGTTTGCGTGTACCTGGAGTTTCTGGAGTGGCGTTCCTGCCCTTCAGCTGTGGTCACGGTGTGGTCTTGGCTGCCGGAGATGATGTAGTTGTCGTCCTCAGCCA
Organism: Borostomias antarcticus; assembly: GCF_949987555.1. Lineage (NCBI taxonomy): Eukaryota > Metazoa > Chordata > Actinopteri > Stomiiformes > Stomiidae > Borostomias > Borostomias antarcticus. The sequence continues at coordinate 9,720,801 of NC_140245.1, forward strand.
GGCACAGCACAGCCTCACTATGGAGATGGAGACGCTCCACCAGGGGTTCTGCCACTGTGTGACATCATCAATCAGGGACAGCCGATAGCATATGTCTGACTCACCAAGTAACATTGCGTGATGTCTTCATACTATTTGTATTTGATTAATTCCCATACATTCCTGTTAATCCCTGTGGGAAGTGTGTGAGTATTCCCAGAATTTTGCATCCCTATTCATACTCTTTGTATTTTGTGGCTGTTTTTGCCAGACCACCACAGGTTAAAATGGCGTCTCAACTGACAAGATGCCGCGGAGCCTGGTGACGAGTGACGGCCCCACTCACCTCTGGAGCCGAAGACGCTGACCTTGTTGGGGACGCCGGCGAGCAGCACGTCAGCCTAGTAGGACAGGCAGCGCTGGTCAGGCCCCTCCCAGCCCCTCCGCTCCCCAGGTCCCACAGCCTCGCCGTGCGGTCAGAGGAGTCGGAAGCCAGCAGGGGGCCGCCAGGCGCCTCACCGTGCCCCGGTGGGAATGCATGAGGCCCGCCCCGTCAGCAGAGTGTGCCCTTTGACCCCCTAGGGTCTGATGCTCTTGTCCCGTGAGCCTGAAGCGCACACCGCCCTGTCCTTTCCCCACCAGGAGCACAGAGCGCACCGTGGCGATGTGAGGGGAAAGCTATTAGCCAACTCCAAATAGTACAAAATGCTGCAGCACATGTCCTCACTAAGACCAGGAGGGCACACACTGCACTTGTTACTTGTCAGTTTTAGATTTTAAGATTATTTTATTAGTCTATAAGTCATTACATAATCAAGCACCTAAATACATACCAGATATGCTTTAAGATATACACCCAGTAGGTCCCTCAGGTCCTCTGACACTGAGCTTTTAATGGTCCCTAGAGCCAGGACTAAGAGGCAGGTAATTTTTAAGCAAGATCTTAAAACACAACTTTTTAACATTGCTTTTACCACATAGTTTTACTTGTTTTAATATCTTTGTGCTCTTAATTTGAATTCTGTTTTATAGTTTTTATTCTATTTTACACTATCCTAAAATGCTTTTACTTTTATAGTTTCTTTTAAATCTGTTCTCACTGTGTTGGTATGATTTATGTTTTTATCTGTCTCTTTTTACGAATAGTGCTATATAAATAAAATGGCATTGACATCTGGAAAAAAGAACAATGACTTATTATTGATTTACATATTTATTGATTTATATATATATATTTATGGAGTATATTGATATAGTGGAGGAGGTTTGGATAGGCATAAGGATTGTGCAGGGGGATTGAATGGATTGCATGGGTGGTTGGGGTCTGGTTGGAAGGATTGAATGGTTATTGTTTGAGGGGGGGGTTGCTGGTGCTGCTCTCAGTCAACTTCAGTCATCCTTTGGGATCTGTGAGGAGCAGGTCATGATCTTCCAGAGGCCGCTGAAGAATTTACGAACCCCCTTCTTCTTCTTCTTCATCATATTTTTCTTGTTGTTCACTTCCTCTGCAAAAATGATCTCTAAATTGAGTATTGTGTAGAGAAGAGAGAAGGAAAATTGTTTGATATGAAATATAGATCATATTATGATATATAGAAATAGATGCCCTAACACCCAAAATGTCTAACCTGCTGACTGCTGGACCGCAATGGCCTCCTTGATGGCCTCCTCAATGGCCTCCTTGATGGCCTCCTCAATGGCCTTGGAGATCTCCATGGCCTCCTTGATGGCCTCCACGATGACCTTTGGTACCTCAATGGCCACAATGACCTCCTCAATGGGCTTGGGGGCCACAATGTCCTCCTTGATGACCTCCTCAATGGTCTTGGGGATCTCAATGGCCTCCTTGATGACATCCTCGATGACGGTGGGGGCTTCAATAGCGTCCATGATGTTCCAGATGGCCTCAATGTACTCCATAATGACCCTGGGGGCCTCAATGACCTCCTCAAGGACCTTGGGGTTTTCATTTACCTCCTCCATGAACTCCTCAACCTCTTTGAAGGCCTCCTTAATGACCTCAAAGATCTTGTCAATGTCCTCGGGGGCCTCACTGGCCTCCTCAATGCCAATGGGGGTCTCAATGACCTCATCAATGGGCTTGGGGGCCACAATGTCCTCCTTGATGACCTCCTCAATGGGCTTATGGTCATCCTGTTTCTGGCCATTCACGAGCTCAATCGGCTTTTTCTGCAAGACAGGTTCAATGATGACAAAACTGCGTCAATGGATCAACTGGAATATATATATAGCCTATATATATATATATATATATATATAATTTTTGTAAGATGATGTTACATAGTGTAAGGTTACCTCCTGCAAGTTGGAACCGTTTGAAGGAGAGGCCTCACCCATGGATTTATTATCCATATATTTAGAATCCATAGGGGCTCTGTTGAGACAGAGTGCAAGAAACAATTATTTTCTGCGCGCCACAGCTTCTGTTCCCCACTGCGTCCTCATTACATGTCTGGTCCGTAAACACTTTTGTTTTGTAGTGTGTTTGCCTTCTGTATAGTTTTTTCTGTACAGTAATGTTTTATATTGTTCCTTTACTCCTATTTTCTTAAATTTTCCTATTGTACAGCACATGGTTTAGAAATAAAATGTAGGCTACTTACCACTTACAGGTGGTATTATATTTAAAAGTCTTCAAATATCTTCAAATAGTCTTCAAATATGAATTGCTGATTAATCGTGTTGTATAAGGATGCGGTTGTCCGTCAATGTGAAGTTAACTCTGAAACAATATTCAACTTTGTGGAATTAGCCTACTTATATAGAATTATATAGCCATTGTGATGTCGGTCATTATTACGCGCACGGATATCTAATGACTCTTGTGTGGTTGTCATGTGGTGATTTGAAATAACGTTACCATACGAACTAGCCTAGAATTGATTCATAATAAGACTGGCCCCTGTATATATACAAATTTGTATAGCCTACAAATTTCAACATTCTACCCCTACTGTAGGCTACAGGAACATCTTTCCAAGGACGGAGGCGTATGCTGCATCGATAGGCTACTGTATTCGCAGAACAAAATGGTATAGCCTAAAAACAAGCCAACATTAGAACAATTAGAGCAAATGACAATCAATAAATAAATAAATGAAATGACAGACAAGTTGTCGTGTCTTAGGCTATTGTAGCCTAAAAGAAAGTATCTAAAACAACCGATGTAGGCTAACGTGGCCTAGGCTGTAGGCTATTATTTAACAAATACAGTAGGCCTAGTAGGCTAATCTACATGCCCACAACACGTCTGTGTTCCTGAAGGTCATTAACTGGGAACGAAAAATGACTCGATGCTGCTTCAGGTTGCTGACGCGCTTTCTGGCTACCGAGGAATGCAGCTCTCGCGCAGCAGACTCGTTTGCGTTTTGCGCTCGACATTAAAGTAACAAGAAATTAAACGTGACAGTAGGCTACAGCCTACAGGCAACATGTAGGTCTACATACAGTTCTGTTTTTATTCACAGTAGGATACAGTACTGTAATGAAAATCCCACCAGTAACCAGATAGCAGGCTAAAAAAAAACGTATTTTAAGCCTGTCCGGTAGACCGGGAGGTTCGGATGAGTGGGGTCCTACTGTAGCCTACATATGTTACGGTCAATGTGAGAAAACGGGGAATGTGAGCTTTTCCCGGTTATTGCGCACATTCCCCGACCTCGCGGGGAATGTAGGAGAAACATGTGCGTTTCTCACATCTCCCGGGTAATGTGCACATTCCCCGACCTTGCGGGAGATGTGAGAAATTGGTTAGTATTTCTCACATCTCCCGTACGGTCGGAGATTGTGCACATTAACCGGGAAATACTTACAATTCCCGACCTTGCGGTAAATCTAGCAAAGTCCAACCCTATGCAAAACCTCCATAGTTTCGAGAGGCTGGGAGCATAAAAACTAAAATCTGCTTCTCCATGTTTCTTAGTCCTGGGCCGTTGTGTTGTTAGAAGGCCAGTACCAGAGGACCACAGGACTAAAGGGCTCATACGTCAAAAGCATGCCTGACCTATTGTGGTGCACAGTCATGAATTGATTTAAATTAATATATAAAAGAGGGGGTCTGCGGTGGTATATTAGTCTAAGTGTCGTGTTTCGGGGACTGGCAGGGTTTGCGCCCTGGTCTTGCTAGTTCAGAGTATGGTCAGATCAGAGTATGACTGGATCAGAGTATGGCCAGATCAGAGTATGGCCGGATCAGAGTATGACTGGATCAGAGTATGGCCAGATCAGAGTATGGTCAGATCAGAGTATGACTGGATCAGAGTATGACTGGATCAGAGTATGGCCAGATCAGAGTATGGCCAGATCAGAGTATGACTGGATCAGAGTATGGCCAGATCAGAGTATGGCCAGATCAGAGTATGGCCGGATCAGAGTATGGCCAGATCAGAGTATGCCCAGATCAGAGGATCCCCAGAAGGTGTAGGCTGGCGCCGGTCCCTGAGAGTGGTTAAAGCTGCATTCATTGATTTTATGCATATTGTCAAAACTAATGTCAATGTAATTTTATTTATATAGCACCATTCATACAAATCAATGTAGCATATGGGGTGCTTTTCATAAAAGGAGAAGGATAAAAACATAAATCATACACAGTGAGAAAAGATTTAAAAGAAACAATAAAAGTAAAAGCATTAACAATTAAAACAGTGTAAAATAGAATAAAAACTATAAAAACAGAATGTAAATTAAGAACACCAAGATATTAAAACAAGTAAAATTATGTGGTAAAAGAAATGTTATAAAAGGTATGTTTTAAGATCTCGCTTAAAAATTACCATGGTCTCAGACATTCTCAGGTCCTCTGGCAGGGTGTTCCAAAGACTGGGGGCATACGAACTAAAAGCTGCCTCCCCATGCTTTAGTCCTGGCTCTAGTGACACCACTTTGCTCAGCATCTGTGTGTCAACCGGTAAAAACAAGCTCATCCCACTGCCAATTAAAACCACCTGATATCAGATTGTTTCATTGAGCCATAGCATCCTACTTCAATGACTCACCCCTACTGGCTGCCTGGCTGCTGTTCCAGCGTTTCTGCCTGTGTTGTCAATAGCCAGACGGTGCCTTTGCTCCGACCCGTGCCTTATATGGCTCTGGTTGTTCATTTTAGCCTGGTTTGTAAAGAGGTTTGCGAGAGTTCCTTACTGCCATCTAGTAGTAAAATAAAATCAATAAATGCAGCTTTGATTTAATTTCGGCTCAAGGATTCGTTGCTCTATACCAAATAAAATTACAGGATAAAATCCTAACATCAATTTAACCAGATTATATAGTGTTTTCCAGATGGCGAAGCATGATTGGTTAGATCTGTTGCATATTTCTTTAATGTTTCATCAAAGGAGACTTTATTGTCCTAAAACACAGAGACTGACACCAGAATTGTTTTCTCATAATTATTTAATCACACATACATTTACATCATGCAGTCAATCCAAAAAGGTGATATCATTTACTTCCCCATTTCCCTCCAATCAGAGCTCTGCGATTGTGCACCAGTTCTCTAGGAATGATCCAGTACCTTTTTGTCCATTGATGGAATCCTTACTGTCAGTTAGAAATTGAGCAACTATTACACAGTAATAAAAAAAGTGGCTACGTTTTAAATTTTTCATATTCTTTAGAATCAAATGCAAACAAATTAATTGGTATTTAAACCATGAACACAATTGATGTGTTTAACTTTTCCCCATTTCATATTCATTATATTGATGGAGTCAGAGCCTGGGCAGGTTATGGATACGGTCAGGTGTGCTCACTGTGATCATGCTGCAAGTCCTGTACTGAAGTGAGATCCAGAGAAACACCTAATGGCCACAGAGCATTGTCCTGTCACAGTTATGGGCAATCTCTCCCATAATAGCCTCTTAAATGCTACATCTAAGTTGATTATGTAAACACAGACAAGCTATTCCGCAGTCGGGCTTTTGGAAATGGTTCGTTATTTCCCTCTTGCGATTAGATGGGGCTTGGATATGGAGTGTATTCTAAGTACAGATGTGTTTATAGAAGATTTATGAAGTGCTATCAATTAAATACAGTTTCTAGACAGGACAACAAAGTTAAATTCATTAACACCTTGTTGAGGCTGACTATATATATATATATAAAAAACACCCTGGTCATTCCCTAACAATTGTCGAGAAGTATAATTGTATGCCTATATTGCACTCACAAGATGGTTTCATGCTAGGTTAATATCACAGCAATGACGTCATTGCAAATGCTTCAGAGTATACAGGACAGAAAGGGGGTTGGGGTCTCTATGCTCTAGCATGAGTCAGAAGACCAAAAAAGCATGAACAAGGTCCTAAACATACATTGGGAGAACTGCATAACAGAACCCTTGGCTCTTGACAAGCCTTAAACTGACAAGCTGACAAATAAAACCTTGAGATCATACATTTCAAAAAGTTTTATCAACAAACTCTCTACCCATGTCCCTGCTCTTCTGATTGGCTGATCAGTGGCAAGGGTGGGGCCAAACAATCACTGCCCTCCAATCAAAATGCACATGCCATCACCATGACAAGCTAGGAACAGTGGGGAAAAAATACAGTACACCAAACCAAACAGAAAGATGATTGCATTTACACTTATTAACCAAATTGTTTTTTAGGGAGGGCGGGGGTAAAATATTCTTTCAAAGTGAGGCACCCTAGATAAAATAAAAACTCAAAACATTTTCATCCACTTACTAGGACAGAGACACACCACAAGGCGCCCATTGATAACTCTTACCTGTAAAATTTACACTTAAAACTGGTTCCAGCCATAAGCCGAAATCCTTTTTCTCCTCAAGAGGACAACGTTTCTCTATGAGAGCAGCCTGGCTAAGACAGGACAAGCGTGTGCCATCTCTACCTGGGGACTATACGCTCCAAAATACAGAAATAGCAACCAGTAACACTGCCCTGGAAACCACTTGGTTAAAGCCAGTATATTAATCGACTTGAATAAGCTTGCAAGTGATAACGGTACGGTAGTTTCTTCCGGATCATCCCCCCCCCCCCCTCACTGCTTAACCATCCTTCTTGTGAAGTCACCAATGTTGCTTTTTTTCCTCTTTTTTATATACGGTAAAAACATTGGCCTCCACAGGTACTGAGTTAAATACATCCACACTGCTGCACATTTGGCCTTCTTAAACCCAAACACCTCTTAAGGAAGCATGTGGTGCAGCAGTGCCATTTTACATCTGTACAACAGAACAAGTAGTGCTTGATGCAGTCTAGTCGATTCAACCATTTTTTAAAGAAACATCTATCCAGAGACAGTGGTAACTTACAACCAGAGAAAAGAAAGATAAAATGTACAGATTAGCCTAGACAGAAAATTTTTATGGTAGGATCTTTTTCTTCTTTTCAATTTTTTTTCTTCCAAATCCCAGTGTCATACATTCATCTTGGCACAGTGCTACTCAGGACGAGGATGACGACAAACTGCGACGAAACCAAGCTACACATTCAGCTCACATGTAGTTCCATTCGCCAAGACTGCGCTCTGACTCTGACTGCCCTGTTCTTGGTGCTGGGCGACGTCTTGTGTTTTATGCGGTTTAATGTTACATTTCTGATGTTTCTTTTTTTATTTTTCCTTAACCAGAGACAGAGAGCTAAAAGAGAGAAGGACAGATAGAAGGAAAGAGAGACAGACAGAGAGAGAGACAGACAGAGAGATACAGAGAGAGAGAGAGAGAGAGAGACACAGATACAGAGAGAGATACAGAGAGAGAGAGGGAGAGAGAGAGAGAGAGAAGGAGAGAGAGAGAGAGAGAGAGAGGGAGAGAGAGAGAGGAAACATGAAGGGTAGATCTGTACAGGCCGTGAGTATTTATATATTTATATCCAGGCTCCTCCCCCAGCCCTGCGCCGGGCCTGGCAGGGAGCCGCGGGTCGCTGCGTGATGGAATGACAGGTTGTCATGGTGATGGACCGACGGCGTCCAGCGTCCTCCTGTCTTCAGCTGCTGAGGAGAGGGAGGAGAGGGGGAGGAGAGGGGGGGGGGGGGGGGGGGAGGAGAGGGGGGGAGAGGGACAGGAGAGGGGGAGGAGGAGAGGGGGGGGAGAGGGAGAGGAGAGGGGGAGGAGAGGGGGGGAGAGGGGGAAGAGAGGGAGAGGAGGAGGAGGGGGGGGGGAGAGGAGGAGGAGGGGGGGGAGAGGAGAGGGGGAGGAAGGAGGGACAGAGGAGGGGGGCGAACGAGGGAAAGGAGGAAGGGAGAGAGAGAGAGAGGTGTGGGGGGAGGGAGGGGGGGTGTTAAATGCAGGATCTACAAGAGCCATGTGATTAGTGAAATCAATCATAAGGGGTTTCACCAATGTCAGTCAAATTGAACAAATTTTGCACACTATCACAGACCAGGATTAGAGTTCAAACTGGTGAAAATTATGCCCCCCGAATTGTGTGACTGTAGAATGTTGTCAGTAAAATCGACCAAATGTCAAGAGGTGGACATCATTACATTCCCCTTGACCTACAGAATCTAGCTATCTGCTTTTGAGCAGTTTGGAGTCGATGAGTTCAGGCTCAGGAGTGAAATACATTTCCCCATTCATTCCCTATGACAGCCTTCTGACAGGAGCAGCAGTCAGAACATGTGACCACGCTGTCGGCTACCTGCGCAATTAAGTAAAACACTAACCAAATGTTTTCTAGTGATTCGCCATCCTTCACCTTTGATGACAAAAAACATTAATGCGCATTGTGTTGCCTCTGGGTATGAAATGCGCTATACAAATAAAGGTTTGATTGATTGATTGATAATGCTTGGATCATCAGAGAGCCAGCAACAAACAGGTTACAGGTCAACATTTCTGACAGCTGCTATTAATACCTGCAGAAAATGTGCAACAGCGACCTCTAGGGTCACACTGTTCGGTGGGTAACAATTTTTGACGCAACACTGGATTAGAGCTATGAAAAGTTGCTGTTCACACCTGCATACCTTGCTATATACCAAAACAGCTCAAGGCCACAAAAGTTCACTCAAAAGGGCAGTTTTCCTGACTCAGATGAAGGCTGGACTTGATCTACAGTAGCACAGGCTTTCACTGGAGGAGCTCTGGTATTGAAGATTAGTGTTTAAATCTATTTAGGCTTATCAGTCTTAATTCCAGTCCAGGGAAATTGTATCTAAAAAACACTCCAGCCTCATGTAGAATAGAGCCACTAGTGAGTAAAGGTAATAGTGAGTAAAGGTAGTAGTGAGTAAAGGTAGTAGTGTGAGTGTCGCTGCACTCCTTCCTGTCATGTTGTCCTCACCTGTCTGTCTAACTCTAGCAGGGTCTGAGACCAGCGCCTCCATCTGCAGGGTCTCTCACACTGCCCACAATGCACCAGCGTGGAGGTTTAATAACCTCACAACATGCTATATCCTACATCTCTACACGACACAGGACCAGGGTGGGGGTTTAATAACCTCACAACATGCTATATCCTACATCTCTACTAGGGATGAGACGGTATGGATTTTTGCATTACGGTACGATACGGTATCTAGTTACACGGTACGGTTTACGGTATTTCATGGTATAGGGCATTTCACCTCTCCACACATAAAAAACAAGTATTTTACTTTGAAGGAACTACAGTGCAACAAATGAGTAAAGTCTTATATAGACAAGTCTTTACTATATATTATATATTAATAACAAGCTTATATTAAAGGAGTAGTAAAGGGAAAAAATCATGTTTAGCCCAGTTTTAAGGTTACTTATGATCATATACAATGGTTCAGATCAAAAAGTTGACAAAACTAGCACTTTTGAGAAAGTCTGATAATTGCTCTACCACCGTTTAGGTCATACAATGGATGTGGGTGGGCACCTTGAAAAATCATTCAAAAAACATGTTAAACTCTCAATTTCAAAGACAAGAAACTCACCGAGGTGTTAGTTGGCGTTCTGACATATAATTCGCCATAAAGTTAGTTCTTCATAAAGTAAGTAGTTCATCTGGAAAGGCTTTTTTAAATATTTAGCATAGAACTATTTAGTCGCAGCAATAGCCTACGTGTGTAAACTTCCGCAAACTAGGTAGCCTAGCAACATAAACAATAACAATAGCTACCGTAAGTAGTTCCGCTTCCTGAATCCCCTCTGCGGATTGATCTACACATCTACAACGGTCGCCTCAATACAAGTCAATGGATTTCCTAAAATGATCAATAAAACCCTACAGGATTCATACTTTGCTGCGAATTTGATGTCAGAACACCAACGGACACCAATTACCCCCATGGTGAGCTTCTTGTCTTTGAAATCGAGAGTTTAACATGTTTTTGAATGATTTTTCAAGGTGCCCACCCACATCCATTGTATGACCTAAACGGTGGTAGAGCAATTATCAACTTTCTCAAAAGTGCTAGTTTTATCAACTTCTTGATCTGAACCATTGTATATGATCATAAGTAACCTTAAAACAGGGCTAAACATGATTTTTCCCTTTACTACTCCTTTAAATTACAAAATTAACTGTTGCAAGCAACTTGAAATGTGAAGTTTCAGCAGCGCATTATTGTGTAATACCGTAAACGTAATACCGTAAACACAGGGAATGTCACGGTTCTAATACCGTGGACATTTTATACCGCGGTTCACGGTTTTACCGTATACCGTCTCATCCCTAATCTCTACACGACACAGGACCAGGGTGGGGGTTTAATAACCTCACAACATGCTATATCCTAGAGAGAGAGGAGTGTGTGTGTTTGTAGATATATTGTATATAGTGAGAGAGGAGTGTGTGTGTGTGTTTGTAGATATATTGTATATAGTGAGAGAGGAGTGTGTGTGTGTGTTTGTAGATATATTGTATATAGTGAGAGAGGAGTGTGTGTGTGTGTGTGTGTGTGTGTGAAGATATATTGTATATAGTGAGAGAGGAGTGTGTGTGTGTGAAGATATATTGTATATAGTGAGAGAGGAGTGTGTGTGTGTGTTTGTAGATATATTGTATATAGTGAGAGAGGAGTGTGTGTGTGTGTGTTTGTAGATATATTGTATATAGTAAGAGAGGAGTGTTTGTGTGTGTGTGTAGATATACTGTATATAGTAAGAGAGGAGTGTGTGTGTGTTTTATATAAAAGCGGGTCAACCAGTGACGACTTACTTCTTGTCCAGCTTAGCTCCGCCCCCTCCCCTGATGGCCACGGTCTGGCTGTTCTGGTAGAAGCCCCCCCCTCCACCGCGGTTCACGTTGGGGTGGGTGGGGGACGCCACTGGAGGCTGTCCGGGGCGGATGGGTTTGGCTGTGAGGGTGGAGGGAAGGAGGCAGTTAAGACTTAGTAGGAAGGTTACAATAACCATGTCGAACGTGACAGCTACTCGTATAACACTGTGTGTGTGTGTGTGTGTGTTCGCGTCCTTCCCACCACCCACCAATCTGAGCGGAGTGCCCCCTCCTGGCCATGTTCTTGGCCCTCACGGCCTCCTTGATGCGGTCCACCTCCGTCTGGTAGCGCTTGCGGTCGCGGGAAGCGTTCTCCTTGGCCTCCTTCAGGGCCGACTCCAGCGCCTTGACCCGCTCGGCCGTGGCGCGCAGACGCTTCTCCAGCTTGGGCAGCTCGCAGCGCAGGTCGGCATTGTCGCGCACCAGCTGAGGAGGGAGGAGGGGATGGAGAGGGGGCGTGGAGAGGGGGGGGTCGAGGGACAGAGAGAAAGAAACAGGAGAGAGGGGAAGGAGGAGAGAGGAGCATTGAGTTAAAAATCTATCTGAAACTGAAGGAGTGTTATAATTCGAGTGCGGCTAGACAAGCAGCTTCACCACCTACCTGCTTGTGGACCTTGGTGAGCTGCTCCAGGTTGTTCTCCAGGAAGGAGATCTTCTGTTTCTGGGCGGCGCTGCCCCCTGTGTCATCAGAGTCCATCTCTGCACTCTGCACAGAACGCACATCCGGTCAATAAGACAGCGGAGAGATGCTACAGCACAGCAAGCAAGTGGAACCGAGCTGAACTGGTTAAACTCACTGCCCGGTATAAATACCACCCACCCCTGCCGTCCTTCTGATAGCCTTTCGGTGGTGCAGCTGACTAAAGCGCTGTTTATGAGAGGTGGCTGTCTGCGTAGGGATGTGAATGATAAACCATGATCATATCAGATTAAATTAATTGCGGTAAAAATCCTCACTGAAACCATGTTTGATTTCTGCTACAGAAACTCACTGTAAATACTGTCCAGCATCAACCAAAGTTAGCAACAGTATCCAACACACATTATTTTAATGTTTATGCAAACAAAAAGTGCATAGTGCTGCTAATTTGCTATTTGTGGTTTTCAATATAAAACTTGGTGAAATGTATCAGTAGTTTTTGATCATTTGCAGCACATTTTAACAATACCACGATAATACTGATGACCAAGATAATTTTGGTCACTATAATCATGATGTGAAATGTTCAGACCGTTACATCTCTACGTCGATCGAACCCAACCTGGGCGAGACTGACGAGCGAAGCAGTGAAAACCTGTGAACAAACAAACAAACACGCCTTACCTTTTTAACTCTAGTAGCCAGGTCCTGGACAAAGAGCTTCCTAAGGTTGTGCAGGGTCTGAAGTTCCTTGGCCTGGGTAGAAGAAAAGAGAGAGAGAAGCACAGAGGGAGGGAGAGAGAGAGAGAGAGAGAGAGAGACAGAGAGAGAGAGAGGGGGGGGTAGAGATAGAGAGAGAGAAGCACAGAGGGAAAGAAAGAGAGAGAGAGAGAACTGGGTCAGGAGGACATCAAGCTATTTTGAGTGATTCAGATACTCCACCTCCTCTGCCACAGTAGTTTTCCAGGCTGTAGTGACGGGTCAGCCAACTCACCACGGTCTCCTCCAGTCCCTTCAGGTCCTGTCTGGCCTGCTCCCTCCTGTCCTGCATCACCCTGTACCACACACCATTAGCATCACCGTTAGCATCAATATTACCATCACCATTAGCTTTACCGTTAGCATCAATATTACTATCACCAGCGTGCGAATTGCTGGGGGGGATGGGGGGGATTTCCCCCCCCTCTGGTTTTGATATCCCCTCCTCTGTCATTCATTTTTATTGCCGGTGGGGATACGTTTTTATCCCTGCTTCTGGTCAGACTGAATATAGCTACAATTCCTGTGCCCGAAAATAGATGGCGCAATTTAGAAAAACTACACTAGCTATTTCAAAAATATGATTTACAACAGCTAGTTCTAACCACGCGTTTGATTGTCATGGCAACTGTCAACCAAGCGCCTACTCTAACTAGCAAGAATTAGCAATGAAGCATTGTCATATTTTGCTGCGAGGATTTTGGATGATGCCCAAAACGCCAGAGGTCCGTCACCAAAGCAGTCTCTTCTGCTAGTGCTAAACATCGGTAAGTGACAGGATGAATATTTTATTATAATACAATTATTGTTGTGGGTGATAAGCGGCCAATCGTCAGCATGTAGGCTATTGCTTTTGTTTTGCTATTCTCATCCTCGATATTAGGCGATAGCCAAGTCAGCGCAGCACATTGTCGCGGTCACCAATCTCTTTTTCACAAGACCAATACCAATTTATATTTTATCTTGTGTTCCAGATTTTCTTTTCAGCCTTGCGGCCTGGCCTACGGGTGAAAGTGCGCGTGATTGTGGACCAAGATGGATCCATGCTGAATGTAAGCCTACAAATTTGTCGGGATAGATGGCTGGTGTTCAAATTTGCTTTCAAGGCACAGGCCTACTGTAACAGTGATTTGATGTAGCCTATAATGCACATAGTGCCTACCTTTAACTAGCCTACGCATATCACTTTTTTATGAGGTCTAAAGGTCTATGATGAGGACGGGATAGCTCTAAATTCATAGCAGTGTGATCAATAACCTAACATCGTATGGTTTGTCCTTTTTTTTTTAGCACTTTGTTGGGTGTATAAGAATACAATGAGAGCATACAGTCGTTTCCTTTGTTATGATGTTTACATTTGTTACATTTCTGGACATTAAATCTTATTTGAAAATGTCCCCCCGTTTTTTTTTTTTACAAATCGCACCCTGACTATCACCATTATCTTTAGCATTTTCATTAGCCTCATCCTTAGCTTTACCGTTAGCATCAATATTACCATCGTCATTAGCATTGACATTAGCTTTACCGTTAGCATCAATATTACTATCACCATTATCTTTAAACAACATTAGCATGTCTTGAACATGTCTTCTGAATGTACAAGTCGAAGCTAACTAACCATGATTTTACATCACTTCTCGTGGCTATTGATCACTGATTTTAGGCTGCAGCTCTTCTCTAAGGTGGTTAAGCCGCGTTCTAGTGAGCCCACCCTGTACAGAGCACTGAAGTCACGCTCCTTCTGTCAAAGGTTTTCAGACTCGGAAGTTGCAAAAGGAACTACAATCATATCGGCAACTCATAAGCTAGCCAGTGAAGGCAGCGGACATCGATTTCTTAAACTTTGTGTCAGCAATATTGGACAAAACTTTCGTGCCTATGTGGTGACTTAGCTTGGTATCACACGGAATGATACCATGAAAGTTTAGAGATTGTAAGATTGTCTGATTGTGTTAGCTTGGTATCACACGGAATGATACCATGAAAGTTTAGAGATTGTAAGATTGTCTGATTGTGTTATGTGGGATTGTAGCTCAGACAGGCGTTTGCGGGGCCCCTACCCAAGTTGAGTATTGTAGTATTGGTATATTCAGCTCCTGCGGGACTCTATAGACAGCTAAGACGTTAAGCCACTCACGTGAGCTCGTGCAGCTTGCGGCTCTTCTCCTGGTCGGTGGACTTGAGCTTCTCGTGCTCCACCCTCAGTCTCTCCTGCTCCAGCATGATCTTCTGGTTCAGACTGGCAGACGGAGGGAGACACAGTCACAACCTAGAGAACACTGTCTGGTGTGTGTGTGTGTGTGTGTGTGTGTGTGTGTGTGTGTGTGTGTGTGTGGATGCGCCCAATGTGCCCAACCCTACCTGCGTGTGTGTTTGTGTTCGTATATCAACGTGTGTGTTCATATATGTGTGTTCTCGTATATATTAACGTGTGTGTCTCTAGTCCTCCTTACTCCTGCAGCTCGGTGATGAGCTTCTCCTTCTTGTCCAGCTCGTCCCTCAGACTGCCCAGCTGTTTCTGGTGGGTCTCGCGGTGCCCCTGGATCTGCTTCTCCACCGCCTCCTGGGAATGCCCCCACAACACACAAGAGGTCAGGGGTCATCCATACCCACGTTGACAAAAGGGGCCCCCATTTGAATATCTGAGATTACATACTGTATCTATAGACTCAAATTTGGATGCAAGAAGTTTCTTCTTTTCAATCTTCGGCATTCAAAATTATTTGCCCATCTTCAATTATGGGTTGTTCGGTGACACTTCCATTCAAACTATCATGATGTCCGGTATGTATTGAGTTAACATGGAGTGGTGTGGATGGATGAGGGGGACATACTTTGACTTCATTGGCGGACTGGATTTCGTTCTCCTTCTCCATGGCATGGACTTTCTCTGCAGAGAGAGACGATTCACATACTCAACACTAGGTGGCACTATCGGTCTATTGAGGATAGTATCCAGGATGGCAAGATTCGAGGGGGATTTACATTAGTAGATCATTTTACAGTTATGTATTAATTTTATTTTTCAGTGATCTACTCGTTTCATTTTTCAGTGATCTACTCGTTTCCTTTTTCAGTGATCTACTCATTTCATTGTTCAGTCTAGTATCTGGTGAGGGCTGTACCCTGGGCGTTGATCTTGACCAGCTCCTCGTTGAGGGAGTCCACGTTCTCCTCCAGAAGTCTCTTCTTCTGCTCCACGTTCTGCAGGTACTCCGTCAGAGACTTGATCTTGCACTCGTGCTGTTGGGAGAGAGAGAGAGAGAGAAAGAGAGAGGGAAGAGAGAGGGAGAGAGAGAGAGAGGGAAGAGAGAGGGAGAGAGAAAGAGAGAGAGAAAGATGAGAGAGAAAGAGAGCGAGAGAAGAGAGAAAGATAGAGAAAGATAGAGAGAGAGAAAGAGAGAGAGAGAGAAAGAGAGAGAGAGAGAGAGAGAGAGAGAGAGAGAAAAAGAAAGAGAGAGAGAGAGAGAGAGAGAGAGAGGATTATTAATGCCATGCAGTATGAAGCAGTCTCAATACCTGGAGGATGGATGACTGTAAAGGTCCCTTAGTATCATGCATCCCGGGGCGGACTACTACCTGGAAATGCAATGTTCCTTAATAATAACTTTTTACTGGAAAGTGGATGGAGTATACAATGAGCAGATGTAGAAAGTAGGGTTGCAAATGTCAAGGAATTTCATTAATCGATTACTGTTAACCTTAACAAACGATAGTCGATTAATTGATAAGAACGTCCCGCGCCGGACTGATCATTGCTCGCTTCATTTCCACTGTGGCATTGAAATTTCCCAGCATCCCAATTAGCCTTCACTACATGGCGTGGCGCCCTCATGTGCAGTCAGACCTTGAGGGCATATTCACATATGTTAGTGCGCACCATTGCTGCGCACCAAAAGCGAAAGTGATACATTGTTTTCATTTCTCAGCTACTGCAGTTCGCTTTCACACAGCACTTTCTTTACTCTGGTCCAAATGCAGCACCACAAGTCACATGAAAAGGCTCAGTGCTGTCATTGGTCAATATCTTTCTGGGGGCGGGTGCAAGAGCGTCATGAAAAACGTTTTAGGTCAAACATGTGGCGTGCACAAGGTAGTTGCGTCGGTCCAAGGTCTCGCGCTTTCACACCATAACTGGTGTGCACAAGAATTCAGTTGAAGCCGCTCCGAGACCACCCCTTCTGGAGCGATTGCTGTGTTCACACAGGCCTAAACGAAGCGCTCTCGGGCCCAAAGCTCATTTGGTGCGCACTAACTAGTGTCTGTGTGAATACACCCTAAATCATGATTTCACGCAACTCCCGTTGATAATGTTCATTCAAAAAAAAAAGTTTTGTTCCATTAACAAGCAGCTAATCGAGTAACCAAATCTTACTCGAGTAAATTCTTATCGGCAATGAATGGATAAATGGTAAATGGACTTTTCCACCTTAGTGGCACTCAAAGCGCTTTACAATGGCCTCTCATTCACCCATTCACACACATTCACACACCAATGGCGGTAGCTGCCATGCAAGGTGCTAACCTGCTCATTGGGAGCAATTTGGGGTTAGGTGTCTTGCTCAAGGATACTTCGACATGTGGACAGTCGGAGCTGGGATTCGAACCACCGACCCTTTGATCCCTGAACGACCCGCTCTACCAACTGAGCTACTGCCGCCCCGCCGGATAGTGGATTAACTGTTAACATCCCTAGTAGAAAGTGTACCTGGGAGATGCGCAGCTGGCAGGCGGCCAGCTCCTTGTCGTTCTCGTCCATCTTCTTGTTGCTCTCGGACTGGGTACTCTCCAGCTGCCTGCTGCGCCTCACCAGGGTCTTCACCTCCGACTTCATCTTGCTGATGTAGAGGCGCGCCACGGTGAACTCCTCGTCTATCAGCCCGCTGCTCTCGTGTTGCTGGGTCAAAGGTCGTGAAGGAAGAGAGAGAGGGAGGGAGTGGGAGGAAAAAGGGATCGATTGTTAATCGGAGTCACTGGAGAAACGACCTAGGAAAACGGCCGTAGCCTACAGCGGCCCGCGCCGTTGTGGGTCACATGTCGGAGCGCACGGGGGGGGGGGCTCTACCTTGATGTCGTTGTTGCCCACGGCGATGCCGATCTCGGCCAGGTCTTTGAGCAGCGATGACATCATCTCGGTCACCCGCTTCTTCTGGTGGTTGGACATCTCCTTCAGCTTCTGCAGCTCAGAGTCGATGGAGGACAGGATGGACTGTGTGTGTGTGTGTGTGTGTGTGTGTGTGTGTGTGTGTGTGTGTGGAGATGGGGGGGTGCAGAGAGAGGGAGAAAGAGAGAGAGATCGTCAAAATTACTGTACCAAACACTTTTTCTGAGATATACTTATGTTTCCAATCAATCAATCAACCAACCAATCAATCCCTCTCACCGATTTCTGGTTGAGCTCGTCGCTGAGCATCTCAAACTCCCTGGTCTTGTCCTCCACCTCCTGGCTCTTCTGGTCGTAGTTGACGGCCAGCTCCTCCAGAGCCTGCAGCACCTCCTTCACCTCCTCCTTGGACGCCTCGTTCTCCGCCTGCAGACGGCTCAGCTCCGACTGCAGGTTGTCATGGTCGCGGCGAGACGACGCCAGCAGCTACGGGAGACGGGGCGGGCGGGGGCGGGCGAGAGAGAGGGAGAGAGTGAGATAGAGAGAGAGAAAGAGAGAGAGAGGGGGAGACAGAGAGAGAGAGGGAGAAAGTGAGAGGGAGAGGGAGAGAGGAAGAGAGAGAAGGAGAGGGAGAGGGAGAGAGAGAGAGAGAGAGGGAGACAGACAGACAGAGAATTTGTATGACGATTACACTCGTACACAGGAACACACAAAAGCACATTTTATTGCAAGTGTGTGGGTAGACCACACACACACACACACACACACACACACACACACACACACACACACACACACACACACACACACACACACACACACTTTAAAGAAAACAGGGCGACATGGATACTGCAGAAGCCCTAACAGTCACACACATACAGATGTGCTGTGTCTGTGCACCCAATACTGGGAAGACAATAAACGAGGAATCTGAATCTTTAAACAAACAAACAAACACATGATCTCATACAAAGTTTATTTTGTGTGGTGAAATTCAACCCTTTTTTGAAGCGGTATCTAGGTTAGAAATTGGGCGCGCTAAGGACACGAGCGCAAAGGGGGATTGGCGTTCGATGTCCCGCGCTGATATGGGTCTTCGTGGGCACGGGGGTTAGCTGTACGGGCAGACGCGTCTAGACAGACTGGTCTCCCCCCCGACACACACTCTCCAGAAGCAGAGCGACAACACCGGCAGCAGTGACGCAACAGCGCCGCCTCTCACACACACTAACCCGTGCTGTAGCCCCCAACCTGAGGTCAACACTAGAGCCCTCTGAGGTCAGCCGTCACACGGGGCTGTGTGTGTCTAGTCAGGAGGGGGCAGAGGAGCAGGATGTTGAGTAGTCTGGAATACATACATATATAGTTCCAATATGGACTACTCCTACCAGAGGACACAGTGGGCTGACTGAACCTTCAGAGTTTCCAAAACGTGTTTTTTTTTCTATTTCAGGGTCCAGTGAGCTACACTGAACGTTGTCCTTAAAGCCCAGCCGAGCTGACCGAAACGCTATCCGCCAACCTTTGGTCAGACCTGTGAAGGTGACCGCCCCAGGGCCCTAGCCTCCCCAGGCGTGGGAGGAGAGAAGACTGCTAGGAGTGTGAGAGAGTGCTGATCTAGAATCAGTATTGCCTTTTGAATGTCGTATTGGGGAACATTGTGTGACCAGCCAGGAACCTGGTCCTAGTTCAGCATTCCTACTCTGACGGGCCCTGGTGGAAGCTGGTCTGAGAGGTTGTGAGTGAGGGTCTAGCCTGTGTGTGTCCCACCTCGCACCTGCCACACCACCGTGTGTGTGTGTGTGTGTGTGTGAGAGAGGGAGAGGGAGAGAGGAAGAGAGCGAGAGAGAGACGTCACTCACCTCCTCCTGGTCCAGCATCTGCTGCTTCAACTTCTCAGCCAGCTGACTCTGCTGGTTGATCTCGTCGTCCTGCGCGGAGAGAAAACTTTATTAGGATCGACGTGGAAAACAAAGGGAACTTTATTGGGATTCACACGGGGAACAGGAGATTACAGCAGAGGGACACACACACACACACACATCTATCTGTGTCTCTCTCTCTCTCTCACACACACACACACACACACACACACACACACACACACAGAGACACACCTTATCATACACACCTTATCATCCAGCTGCTTGTAGAGCTTGACCAGCTCGGCCTCACACTTGCCCTTCTCTGCGTCGGTGAGCCGGACGCCAGGCACGTTGGGCGTGGAGGCGGGCTTGTCGTTGGGGACGTTGTCCAGGGCCAAAACCTCGGCGTTGGCCTTCTCCTTGTCAAACTGCTCGTCCAGTGGCACACTCTCTCCTGCAGGGGGCGCAGTGGCAGGTCAGACAGGCAGGTGGGTCAAACACTGTTTTAGTGGTTTTTGGAGCAGCTCAGATAGATGGAATTGTGTGTGTGTGTGTGTGTGTGTGTGTGTAACTGTATGGGTGTAGGAGTGACTGTTCTCAATATGTCCTCCAGTGATTGACTGCAGACAGAGCAACTAGAGATACAGAGAGAGAGAGGGAGAGAGAGAGAGAGACACTAGAGAAACAGATGAGGCAGAGAGACAGAGAGAGAGACAGAACAGAGAGAAAGAGACAGAACGGAGAAAGAGACCAGAGGGAGAAACAGACCAGAGAGAAACAGATATTTTTTTCCACTTGCTTTGGCAATGAAAACACGTTTCCCACTCCAAAAGCACCTTTGAATTAAAGCTACATGAGATAACTCGGCACTCTGGGGGCCCCTCTGTGATAAAATCTGCACTGTGTTTTAAGAACCACACTTCCCACAATCCCCCATTCACTCGCTGTAATGATGGGAAAAAATATGATAACAACAAACGCGCATGGAGCAGACTGGGCTGAAAGATTGTAGCTACTTTAATGGACTTTCTGGAAGGATGGCGACAATGCAGGTAAATACCGGTCTTCTTTCTTTTATGCGCATGAAGATAAATTTGCGGGGCGAAGTGTTTGTTGTCTTCCTGCTATTATGACACGCAAAACGTGTCACTTCCGTTTCCACTATAAGATTTCCCGCCAGTGTACTAGCCAGTACACCGAAATTCTAAAATAATAAATTCACAGGGTCTCATGCAGTCTTATGTCATGACAATGATTTGCTAAGGCCAATTCATAAAGTAATCGCAAGTAAAGGTAAATACTGAACTATATAAAAGTTCTCATTGAGCTTTAAAGGGAGGGATGGAGAGAGGGAGAGAGAGAGGGAGAGAGAGAGCCCTCTCACCGTTCCTCCAGCGGTTGAGCTCGTTCTCCAGCCAGGTGACAGTGTTGCGCAGCGTCTTGTTCTTCTCCTTCTCCCTCTCGTACTTCTTCTTCCACTGCTCGGCCGTCAGCTCCACGTTCACACACACTGTGTTCTTGATGGTCTTCGCTCTGGGAGGAAGTTCACACACAACAAATGAACAAAGTTATCAAAGTTACAAAGGGCTGTAGACCCAAATAGATATAAAGTTGTCGCAGATAAAGATAATAATATAAGTTCTAAATTGTTAAAAAGGAGTGTGTGTATGTTTGTAGGTCTGTGTACCTGTAACAAAGAGATAATGTCCACTGAAGTGGATGGGAACTCTACAAGACCACCAAAATAACTTGAACAAACTAATCACAGTACTGGTGTGTGTGTGTGTGTGTGTGTGTGTGTGTGTGTGTGTGTGTGTGTGTGTGTGTGTGTGCACGCGCTTCATCCATGTGACACCCGTCCTCACCTCTGTCCGAACATGAGCGTGGACTTGGACTCTGACTCGTTGTAGGAGGAGGGGGAGCAGCAGATGACGATGGTGGTCCGACAGTTGCCCCCCAGTGAGTCCTGCAGGATACGGGTCATCTTGCTGTCTCTGTATGGGATGTAGGCCTGGAACACACCGCACACACAACCAAGAGGATCCGTCAAACATGCATTCAAGGGAAATGGAAGCAAAGGCTTATCTTTTGGTTTTGCGTTTTCTAAGTAGGCAAATTACAACGCCTCACCAACACAAAAAGTCTAGTAATTCAAGGATAAATCAAATGAATAAAACTACATATTCTAAATACCAAAAGCAGCCGTTACTCAACTGGATGTTTTTAGGAACTGTAAATATGCAGCATCATAGAGAGCAATTAGCCTCACCTGACCTCATAATATTACAACATGGTCAGATGCCTGGGGCCTTACTACAGAGGCTGACATTCTTTTTTTCAGAGACGGAGAAAACATTGAGCATGAAGTTAATTTGTTTGTGGATATATCAGTGTACCGTATCTTCCCTGGGGTTGTTTTTTCTGAGCAAAGTGATTTATGTTTAGAAATCAAGAAACAAAGGTCTGAGCTTATTCAAATCAAATCCTCGCATTAAAAGAAAAAAACCTACATTTTGATATAAAAGAATCCAGAGCTGTGTTGCTCATATTAAATAATCCAGAGTTGTGTTGTTCATATTAAATATTGGATTTCCAATCAGCCAATGGAGCTTGAAACTTTGATTTTATTTTTTACACATGGTCTTTCCTCTGATCATATCCCGATTTTGAGCATTATTATAGGTAACATAACCCAATTGTCCACTACAGCTCTGAGTATTGCCCTAGCCTTCTCCAATAAAATGAATAAGCATTATAACTAATGGCTTCCTCTGCTATAGCTTATAGTCAGATATACAGCACTACAACGAGCATGTCTGCTATTGGGTCAAACACTGTTTTAGTGGTTTATAGAGCAGTTCAGATTAGGGCTGGGTATTGGCATGGACCTCACGATACGATACACAATACATATTGCGATACTCTACATAATTTACTGAAAATGTAAAAATGCAGCTGGAAATACAACTCCATCCCCTGTTCCCTGGAGGTGATCCGGAGGGCACAGGGAATGTACTGTAAATCCATTTAAAACATTAATAATGTATCAATGATTGAATTACATCCTTCATTTTACTTTATTATCTATATCTATTCCCTGTCTTGTTCTGTATATTTTTATTGTGCTAAAATGCAATTCATGTATTGATACTGTACCATGAAAAATCAATACAGTATCGCAGGAAAAAACATTGTGATGTATTGCTGTATTGATTTTATTACACAGAGCTAGTTCAGATAGAAGTCTGTGGGCAGAGACAGAGAGAGAGAGAGAGATCAGAGAAACAGACCAGAGAGAGAGACCTGCCATCTGTGCTACGGCTATCTTCGGCTGTGAGGGGAGGGCTGTACTCACCGAGCTCTCGGCCAGGGCAGAGATGACGTTGCCGAGGGAGGACAGGGACTTGTTGATGTTCTTGGCCTCATCCAGCACGGCTCCCTCTGCTCCAGTCTTACTGACCTGAGGAGAAGAGGGGGAGTTAGCTTAGCATAGCCGTTTTACTGAACTGAGAAGAGGGGGAGTTAGCTTAGCCTAGCCGTCTTACTGACCTGAGAAGAGGGGGAGTTAGCTTAGCCTAGCCGTCTTACTGACCTGAGAAGAGGGGGAGTTAGCTTAGCCTAGCCGTCTTACTGACCTGAGGAGAAAAGGGGGAGTTAGCTTAGCCTAGCCCTGTCTCACTGAACTGAGGAGAAAAGGGGGAGTTAGCTTAGCCTAGCCCTGTCTCACTGACCTGAGGAGAAAAGGGGGAGTTAGCTTAGCCTAGCCCTGTCTCACTGACCTGAGGAGAAAAGGGGGAGTTAGCTTAGCCTAGCCCTGTCTCACTGAACTGAGGAGAAGGGGATTTGGCTTAGCCTAGCCCTGTCTCACTGACCTGAGGAGAAGGGGAGTTGGCTTAGCCTAGCCCTGTCTTACTGACCTGAGGAGAAGAGGGGGAGTTAGCTTAGCCTAGCCCCGTCTTACTAACCTGAGAAGAGGGGGAGTTAGCTTAGCCTAGCCCTGTCTCACTGACCTGAGGAGAAGGGGAGTTGGCTTAGCCTAGCCCTGTCTCACTGACCTGAGGAGAAGGGGAGTTGGCTTAGCCTAGCCCTGTCTTACTGACCTGAGGCAAAAAGGGGGAGTTAGCTTAGCCTAGCCCTGTCTTACTGACCTGAGGCAAAAAGGGGGAGTTAGCTTAGCCTATCCGTCTTACTGACCTGAGGAGAAGAGGGGGAGTTAGCTTAGCCTAGCTCTGTCTTACTGACCTGAGGAGAAGAGGGGGAGTTAGCTTAGCCTATCCGTCTTACTGACCTGAGGAGAAGAGGGGGAGTTAGCATAGCTTAGCTGTCTTACTGACCTGAGGAGAAGAGGGGGAGTTAGCTTAGCCTAGCTGTCTTACTGACCTGAGGAGAAGGGGGAGTTATCTTAGCTTAGCCTAGCCCTGTCTTGATGTGAGGAGAAGAGAGGAGGGGAAGAGTTAGCTTAGCCTTGCTCATAGGTTAGAGGGGACGCTGATAGACTAGCTAGCTTTGAGATAAAGGTTTACTGTGCATGATATTCAAGGAGGTATGATGAATGGATCTCTCTGTCTCTTCAGAACCTTGTGTAAATAATTATACAACTGTGATGGGTCAGAAAATCTAAAAGGCTCATCATTTTTACCCCTAGTTTGTTAATGTATCCGTAACAGCTAATGTGTTGCTGTTGTTTGGCTGTCTAATGCTCGTCACAATTCTTATGTAGGCCAGCTAGGAGCCAACATGGAGGCGCTTCCTGATGCTGTATTCTGTATTTTCTATGGCATGAGTTTTAATACATGGTCTGAGACCGAAAGTGAGAAACATCCGACTCATCTATTCAAGAAATAAACAACACAGGCAGACATCGGTCCCACACACAAAAATTGAAATAATAAGCGCATTATCCATCACAATGCAGTGAGATATGGTTACAATGTTTACCAGCCCTGAAAATAATACATACTGTAGACTAGAGGCACTAGGCTACACATGGACCATGGTGTCGATTTGGGACAGTGAACAGAGAATGAGAATGAAATCCATTTTCCATTTCTCCCTCTATGACACTGTATGCTCAGTGAGAGAGATGAGGGGGATGGAGAAGAGGAGGAAATTGATGGACGTGGCCAGAGACAGGGGCTGGGGGGAGCAGAGGGGAGGGAGAGTCATAATTAGGGTGAGAGAAAGAGAGAAAGCAGCAGTGAGAGGTACATGAAGGAAAAAGAGTGTGTGGGCTTGTTCACCACACAGCCATCCCAGCAGATTGCATGGAATCTGGGAGGGGCACTGGAAATTGGCTATGTAGATTTCCTGTGAAATCCCGTTCTTACATGTCCCCTGACAGGTAAATTCCCTAGAATTTAATGGGAAAACTTCTATGTGTGAGCATAGAAGGGGGGAGCATGCATATGAAGAGCCTCCACTATCCCAAATGCTGTCACAGGGACATCCTGGGAACGGTCTTCCCTAAGACCCAGGCCAGAACAGTGCAGACTAGACCAGGCCAGATCAGACTATACTAGATGATGCAAGAGCAGACTGGACCAGGCCAGATCAGACTATACTAGATGATGCCAGAGCAGACTGGACCAGGCCAGACCAGACTATACTAGATGAGGCCAGAGCAGACTGGCCAAGTCAGACTATACTAGATGAGGCCAGAGCAGACTGGACCAAGATAGACCAGACTATACTAGATGAGGCCAGAGCAGACTGGACCAGGCCAGACCAGACTATACTAGATGAGGCCAGAGCAGACTGGACCAGGCCAGATCAGACTATACTAGATGAGGCCAGAGCAGACTGGACCAAGTCAGACTATACAAGATGAGGCCAGAGCAGACTGGACCAGGCCAGAGCAGACTATACTAGATGAGGCCAGAGCAGACTGGACCAAGTCAGACTATACAAGATGAGGCCAGAGCAGACTGGACCAGGCCAGAGCACACTATACTAGATGAGGCCAGAGCAGACTGGACCAAGCCAGACCAGACTATACTAGATGAGGCCAGAGCAGACTGGACCAAGCTAGACCAGACTATACTAGATGAGGCCAGAGCAGACTGGACCAAGCCAGACCAGACTATACTAGATGAGGCCAGAGCAGACTGGACCAAGTCAGACCATACTAGATGAGGCCAGAGCAGACTGGACCAAGCTAGACCAGACTATACTAGATGAGGCCAGAGCAGACTGGACCAAGCCAGAACAGACTATACTAGATGAGGCCAGGCCAGGCCAGGCTAGACCAGGGTGAGAGTGGGTCAGTTAGACTGGAGGGCATACACCTCCTTATACCTTTTCACTGCCAGCCAGATCCACCAGGTAGAGCTTTCCGCTGAGCTTCTGCTCTGTCTGGGTGTTCTCCTGCTTCACGTTGATGAGGAAGATGCTGTGACTCCTGGAGCTGTGCTCGTTCATGTCTACGAGGACGGAAATGGAGTCCAGTTAGGGAGGGTCATATTTGTCTTTTATTATCAAAGAGAGTGAGCTCAGTCTGGTCACATGCCTTTTGGTCTCTCAGGGTGAGACAGCTCAAGTGCAGTCTTGGCAGATTAAACAAAACACTCTGCACAGTCAGTTCACTTAACCCAGACAAATTTACTTAATTGTCATAAGTCGCTTTGGATAAAAGCATCAGTTAAATGACTAGAATGTAATGTAAATGAATCAATCGATCGTAATTTATTTCAAACCTGCATGCCAATAACAAACACAGGACAGTACACACAGCAAGTAACAAACAATAGAACACACGTCTGTCTAAGGTGTCTCCATTAACGAGAGATTGGCATTTTCAACATCATACACACATGATACATGAAGGTTTATCAAGATTTGGGTGCTCTTACTTGTAACTGCTACGTGTCTGTTAGATTTTCCTTCATCGATGGTGTCCATGACCTCCTCAGGGCTGCAAACAAATCTCTCGGTGCAACCCTGTGGTCCAAAACAAACAAACAAGGTCACCTCTGGAATATCTACCGTGTGCTTGTCTCCATGTAACCACTGGTTCCAATGGTTAGATTAGACACATCACATCATCATGATACCAGACAATTGGATATCTCTGCCTACCAATCGTCTGGGGATTTCTAAGATCGTCGCTAGAACGCCTGCGGGAACCGCCGCCAACAAACCTGCTACTTTGGATTGGTTCAAACCTGAACAAACCTACGCCCTAAAGACTATGGATCGGTTCTGCAATGCAGTTGTTCTTTTGTTTTTAACTCTAATTGTTTCCACCTGGTTTTAGAAGACTTTAGAGACTGACTTTTTAATGAATTGATATACTATCAAACCAATAGTCCCTACACGCTGGATCCTTGAATTGTGTCAAAGGTCAGCAGTATTTAATAGTTTCCATAAGATAGCATAGGTATGAATATTAAACACACAAAGTAAGATTTGGACTGTAGACTGAGGACTCACCTTGACATAGGGTACTCTGTTTTTATCTTCATGCACTGACAGGTTGGTCTTTGACACTGGGGAGGAGAGAAGGACACATCAGTGGATATAAACGGGAACATTCTAGAGGATGGTTGTCTCTCTCTACATCCCAGTTATAAGACTATGTAATTACACTATTATAACTATGTAATTATACTAGTAGCAAGACTGACGGAGAGTATGAGCACAGGCGCAGTCTACCGCTGTTGTGAATCATATTCTGCAGTCTGGGTGGGGAGCATCTAAGATGTTTGCTAACGAGTCAGATTGCCATCAGAAGAGAAGAAAAAAATACAGCCAGTTTACACATATGCACACACTCTCAGGCACACACAAACACACACACAATTACACACACACTTCCCACTTTTCCGTCAAAACATTGTGACAGACCATTAATTCAGACATCATTACCCACGGAAGGGCACCACCCTCTTCCTGTTCCGAACACAGTGTTACATTAATGAGCTCTGTGCTTCTGAACCCTTTCACGGCTCGAAGTAACCCAGCCAATTATCCCACACTAATATAGATGAAAGATGCAGTGTGCACTGTCTGCATCTCTAGGACTCACCATCCAAAAGGTCCCGAATCTTGTCCAAGTAAATTTCAAAATAGGAAACCTGAAAAAGAGAAGAAATTCTCATTAGTAGGGACACAAAAGAGCTCTCCTGCCCGCCGAACTTGGCACCCTAGTGATGGAATGGAAAGCTGCTTCCACCTCTAGTATTTCTATAACGAGCACACTCTCCACCTACCTTAATGTGGAACTCCAGGTTCTCATCCATGGAGTAGATGTAATTGAAGATGTCCTGCACTATCCTTGGGATGATACCCATGCCGTCTGTGTCATGGAGGTTCCCCTGATCAGAGCAAACAAGAAAACGTATGGTTACTTCTGTGACCTCACTTCTCTGGTTGAAACACAGTGAGACATAACTCACTTAAGGGAAAGCATTCTTGTATTCCATTGGCCTAGCCAATCTCGTGTATCCCCACCTATCCATCATGTGTTGGCATGCTTCCCCTTCACAGCGATGAAGCTCTTCAAGACTTCACCGTTTGCGAGTGATGCGAAATGTGCTATATGGCCTACTATCTAAATCTCTGAATAAGTTAATATTGAGTTCAACACAGGCAGTCCGAGCCACAAGTGCAGCGTTTAAGACATGGTTCTCTGCTCTGATGCAGCCTACCTCCATGGTGTGTGTCTTTCCAGATGACGTCTGTCCGTAGGCGAATATTGTCCCGTTGTACCCCTCCAGAACATCTGAGACACCAGAGACACAAATAGATGTAGCATGACTACAAATCTGGAACCATACTTATCCAAGTATTTCAGAATAGGAGTGGTGGTCTTGGACTGGTTGTGCCTTTAGAAGGCAGTTATACAGAGACCTGATCTTGGACCTGATCCTAGATCAGTGCTCCTATTCTGAGACGCTATTCTAACCCGATGAATACAGGCCCTGGTACGCCTTCGAGGCTAAACCACTTAGGTGTGTCCTAGACATTCAGATACTAGTAGCCAACATATTTTGAAGAGGTCTATAGAAAGACAAAGGGAAAGTTCACTGCTAGAAAAGGAGCTAACTGTGGATAGGTTTGTCCATCGATATTTAAACTCCTCATTTAAGCACTTTGACATGGACAGCATTCATGAGAACTGTGAAAGGAGTTCACCTTTGACAATCTTCTGGGCGCAGGCGTTGTACACTTGTTCCTGTGTTGTGCTGGACTGGAACACTCTGTCAAACATGTAGGGTTTCCCCTGAGAAAGACAGAGGGAGAGGGAGAGGGAGAGGGAGAGGGAGAGGGAGAGGGAGAGAGAAATAGAAATAGAAATAGAAATAGAAATAGAAATAGAAATAGCATGAAGATAATTCTGTTTCTGGTGCGCAATGAAGAGAATTCTGTTTCTGGTGCGCAGTTGATCACTGGGTGAAAAGCCCAGTCATTCTCTCTTTCTCTAGTTAAGAGTCCCTCTCTCCTTCTCTAGATAAGAGTCCCTCTCTCCTTCTCTAGTTGAGTCCCTCTCTCTTTCTCTAGTTAAGAGTCCCTCTCTCTTTCTCTCGTTAAGAGTCCCTCTCTCCTTCTCTAGTTAAGAGTCCCTCTCTCCTTCTCTAGTTGAGTCCCTCTCTCTTTCTCTAGTTAAGAGTCCCTCTCTCCTTCTCTAGTTAAGAGTCCCTCTCTCCTTCTCTAGTTGAGAGTCCCTCTCTCCTTCTCTAGTTGAGTCCCTCTCTCCTTCTCTAGTTAAGTGTCCCTCTCTCCTTCTCTAGTTAAGAGTCCCTCTCTCCTTCTCTAGTTAAGAGTCCCTCTCTCCTTCTCTAGTTGAGTCCCTCTCTCTTTCTCTAGTTAAGAGTCGCTCTCTCCTTCTCTAGTTGAGAGTCCCTCTCTCCTTCTCTAGTTAAGTGTCCCTCTCTCCTTCTCTAGTTAAGAGTCGCTCTCTCCTTCTCTAGTTAAGAGTCGCTCTCTCCTTCTCTAGTTGAGAGTCCCTCTCTCCTTCTCTAGTTAAGTGTCCCTCTCTCCTTCTCTAGTTTAGAGTCCCTCTCTCCTTCTCTAGTTAAGAGTCCCTCTCTCCTTCTCTAGTTAAGAGTCCCTCTCTCCTTCTCTAGTTGAGTCCCTCTCTCTTTCTCTAGTTAAGAGTCGCTCTCTCCTTCTCTAGTTGAGAGTCCCTCTCTCCTTCTCTAGTTAAGTGTCCCTCTCTCCTTCTCTAGTTAAGAGTCCCTCTCTCCTTCTCTAGTTAAGAGTCCCTCTCTCTTTCTCTAGTTAAGAGTCCCTCTCTCCTTCTCTAGTTGAGAGTCCCTCTCTCTTTCTCTAGTTAAGAGTCCCTCTCTCCTTCTCTAGTTAAGAGTCCCTCTCTCCTTCTCTAGTTAAGAGTCCCTCTCTCCTTCTCTAGTTGAGTCCCTCTCTCTTTCTCTAGTTAAGAGTCGCTCTCTCCTTCTCTAGTTAAGAGTCGCTCTCTCCTTCTCTAGTTGAGAGTCCCTCTCTCCTTCTCTAGTTAAGAGTCGCTCTCTCCTTCTCTAGTTAAGTCCCTCTCTCCTTCTCTAGTTAAGAGTCCCTCTCTCCTTCCTTTCTAGTTAAGAGTCCCTCTCTCCTTCTTTAATTGTGTCCCTCTCTCTTTCTCTAGTTAAGAGTCACTCTCTCCTTCTCTAGTTAAGAGTCCCTCTCTCCTTCTCTAGTTAAGAGTCCCTCTCTCCTTCTTTAATTGTGTCCCTCTCTCCTTCTCTAGTTAAGAGTCCCTCTCTCCTTCTCTAGTTAAGAGTCCCTCTCTCCTTCTTTAGTTGTGTCCCTCTCTCCATCCCATCATCCCTCCATCCTCTCTTCTATTTATCACTTTCACGGTTCCCAGACGGTTGTTTTGTTTCTACTAGCTCGGCCCAGTCAGCAGTGACTGTGTTTGCTCTGGTCCATCCTGCACGGACCACCAGATCTACACAATGCCAGGAGACACATTTAACTCATCCATTAGTCGTAACGATCTGATATTCTTCAGAGGCCTGCACAAAAGAGACGCCCATGGCCGGGTTCCATGTTGCCTTTTTGGAAATCAGGCTCTATGACTCAGCGGATTGCTCTATCAAATCAATCAGGACCGAGAGATCATTCATCAGTCTCCCAGGCAGAGTGCAGATATGGGGCACTGGGTGCATCCCGAGATGCTGATCACCTGGAACACAACCAGTGTTTATCAGGGTGATAGGGCAGCCCCTCACTGGACTGGCCAACGGCTGTCCAATGGTAATCAGGCTGAATCACAACACTGATATGAATTAAGGCCCCTCCCACCCAGGGAGAGGTATGCTGTCTCTACAGTGGTCTCCTTTCATAGTCACTAAGGCTGTTTCAGATCAGATGCTACGACAGCATCACTTTGTCCTGCTCATACCTTAACCATGGGCCTAACCTACAGCCTACAAGATGCAACCAAAACGGTCATATGGTCTCAGACACCGAGTCATAGCTACTCTGATCATGCTCAGCCAGATGTAGGCTCCTAGCCTCAACACCCAGAATTCACCTCACATGTCACTCAAGAGCCAGCGTCTGATCCTCCCCTCACCTTATTCAGTAGAGCCTGGCCTTTTTTCAGCTACAGAAAATGATGACTGAGTGAATG
Organism: Borostomias antarcticus; assembly: GCF_949987555.1. NCBI lineage: Eukaryota > Metazoa > Chordata > Actinopteri > Stomiiformes > Stomiidae > Borostomias > Borostomias antarcticus. The sequence goes on from NC_140245.1 coordinate 9,751,903, forward strand.
ACTGAGTTATCCAGCAGCTTCGTCCAGCAGCATCAGCTGACTACTCTGGTTGGTCATAAGACATGACGACAACATAGTCCAGCCGAGTCGGTCACTCCCTCCTCCGTTTTTAGAACAGCAGAATATATCAAGTTCAAGGTTCTCACAATCGTCGCCTAGTCACCAACAAAGGCCAGCTGCCCCAATGAGATTACTCATTGATGATGGCTTCACACAGTCAACTGCATTGTTTGTTTACAGGCTGGTATCTGTTTGTGGTATCCTAATTTGATTACACAATCATGGGCCCGGCAATCGAGTTAGACCCCCGATGGAAAAAGTCAAAAGACATCTAGCTCGGGAGGTAGAGCGGCCGGCTGGGGATCGGAAGGTCCCCGGTTCGATCCCAGCTCCCGGCATGGTATCGGAGTGTCACTGGGCAAGACACTGAACCCCAAAATCGCTCACATGCGGCATGGTGGCCCAATACCTAGTACTGTCACCTCACAGCAAGGTCTCCAGGCCTTTCTGTGTGGAGTTTGCATGTTCTCCCCATGTTTTGCAGGGTTTCCTCCCAGAGAACCCAATATGAAAAACATGCAGAAGGACAGAGGCTCTTCAGTCCAGTCCCTGACCAGGACCTGGACTGAACACTTGGACTTGGTTCCCGGGCGCCATGAACGATGGCTGCCCACTGAACAATTTCCACCGGCAATCCCCGAAAGTTGCATACAGTGTGTGCTGTCACCGCTCACTGAATGTAATGTGTGATCACTGTGTGGCCAAATAAAGACCCCCCTTCAGGTCCGGTCATTTTAATTCAGAGAAAGAAAGGAAAGCATGACATGATCACAAAAAGGACCTCGAAAAATTACAGGAGCCACTGGTTTGAATTTCACATCAGGGAAGTCATCATTCTCTCTGCTCTCTCATCCTCTACCTCTCCTTTCCTTCATCTACCTCTCCTCGCTCTTCCTCAACATCTCCTTTTCCTTCCTCATCTCCCTTCCTTCCTTCCTTTCTCTACCTCCCCTCCCCTCCCCTCCAGTGCCCCGGGTCTATTGCTTGAACTAAAAGTAGCACATGGTGGTTCGGGGCCAGGGACTGAATGGGCACTGTGACAGGGCAGCCTGGCAGGCTGACATGATCTGCTCTGTGCACGAATGACAAGGCAGTAAGGGACGCATTAATAATTCACCACAGCATTCGCTATTCTAGCCAGACACACTCCACCTCATCTGCAAGACGAGTTCTCATTCTCTCTCTCCCTTTCTTTCTCTCTCTCTCTCTCTGCTGGAAGGCTAGGAGAGTCTAATATTCACAGTGAGACATTACTGAATAAGGGTTTTCTGCAAGTCATCTTCAGAGTAAAGACAAACCTAAACATGGGCCACATACACACTCAAACAGGTGTAGGTGTCCATAGCTCTATTAGATGAATACAACTCATCTTCTCCACTGCTGATTGTGTTGGGATTCAGAATATCAGACCAGGTGTAATGCCTGAGTTAATTATGTCAGTGTTGGAGAATGCACATCTTTTAGGATATGATTAACACTGCAATAAATACAGCTGCTTTGAATACTGTTACTTTCGTGTTCATTCCCTATGGAAGCAACTAAATGCACCCAGCACAGAAAAGCCCAGCGCTAAAGCTCCCAGTGGACCCCCGGCCGAAAGATGCTTGACCCTGCTGTCGATGCTCTGTGGCCTGAGTTGTTATAAAAAATATGACCTACAGTAGTGCGTCAGCCACACCAGATAAGAGCATCATAATAATCACCGGCCCTGCGCCCAGAAGAGGACTTGCCAAGTGCCAGTTGCCCCCTCTGATTGGTGGAACAGCTGGTTGCCAGGGGAGAGACCACAGGGATTAACCCAGGGGATGGAGCTCAGCCAGGCCAGAGCTGGGAGCGCTGCTGGTGGTTGCAGTAGTACAAGACTGTTCTCACCGCGTTCAAAGGAGCTGGTAGGGGGAGGCAGGTATTAGGACTATATGCTCCGGATCCTCTAAATCAGTTTTGAAAATGTGAGAAAAAGATGGTCTTAAGATTGAAATCCAAGTTCAATCTTGGGATTTTGCTGGCGAGGCTCAGGTTTCCTTAAGCAGGTCGGCATATACCTCAGACCGGTCTGAGTGGCCGTCTGGGGATCGCAAGGTCCCCAGTTCGATCCCAGCTCCCAGCATTGTGTTGAAGTGTCCTAGAGCAAGGGACTGAACCACAAAGTCACTCACATGCGTGCATGTGGTGCAGTATCTAGTACTGCCGCCTCACAGCAAGAAGGACTCTGGGCCTTTCTGTGCAGAGCTTGCATGTTCTCCCAGTGGTCACAAGGGTTTCCTCCAAAAGAACCCAACACTAAAAACATGCAGAAGAACAGATGCACTTCAGTCGGGTCCCTGATTGAGCACTTGGACTTGGGTCCCCGGGTGCCATGAACGATGGCTACCTCTGGATGAGGACAGCTTGGATGGGAGAAATGCAGGGAACAATTTCCACCGGCGACCCCTGAAAATTGCATGCGTGTGTGCTGTGTCACCGCTCACTGTGTGTGCAATGGTGTATGTCACTGTGTGACCCTCAGGTCCTGTCATTTGAAGCCCCAGAGGCTGTGTGTACATGACACATCACCTCCAGTAGGACAGCCTATGTGCTGCACCAATTTTAGCGTAGGCATAGTTGGGCTCTAAATCATTTGTGTACCCATTTCAGTTTGGGCTTACGTGGTCTAATGTGTTTAAAATGTCCTCAAAATTAATTATGTCTCACTCAGTTCAAAAGTCTCAACACACTACCTTGGATTTTAACACTTTTCCAGTGCCAACAAGTTACAGAAACGGAACTTGTTCAAACACCTCTTAAACAAAAGCCTTTGCTTTCCTAAGGTGTGGCCATATATATGCCTTGGCATCAAAGTCCAAGAAAAACAGGGTGATTTCTTGAAGAGGAAATCTAATGTTTAACCCACATTCGTAAGGAGGTTTGATAGCCTACACTTCAACCAAACCTGACATGTTGATATTTCTCCTAATTACACAAAATCTCTACTTGACAACTTGCAGGCTATAGCTACCATGTAACTGAGATAACTCATACATCCAAGACAGTTTACCAATTGAACAAGCCAGATGTGTGAATGAGGAATGAACGAACGAACGAATAAACTAACTACAGGGGTCGATCTACAGTCCCTTCCACTCGGGACATCAACGATGAGAGACTGCCACCTTTAGTCAAAAAAATTATTGATTAAAGCCAAGAAATTTGTTGTCTGGGGTCTACATGTCAATACCCAATTAGCCGAAAGAAAGCAGACCAAGAAATTGAAACTGACTCCACCAGTGGCACTGGCTAATGGACATGAACTAACGTGAGGAAACCGATGTCACTAGCCTAACTGCCCAAACGCTCTGGCTAACTGAAATTATTAACTTTCCTAACATCATGGGAGCTGGCTCGTCTCTGTCGTGTCTGGTCTTTCGGCAAACTACTATGAATGAATGTGACAGTTATAGCCTAGCTAGCAAGCATTTTCAATATCAATTCTCAAAAAGCTTGCTAGCCTAGGTAGTCTAGCTGGTTACCCGCGTCAGCTACCTAACTAGTGCTATAACGTTAACTACATAAACGACATGTAACGTTAGATGGTCATTTCTGTACCAACTGTAACGTTAGTTTATAAATGCTTCCCATCACCGCTAGCTAACGTTAGCCAGCAGCTAGTTGCTAACTACACCGTTAGCTACTAAAGAAGCTTGTAGCTAGATAGCTTAGCTATGTATGAATAACGTTAGTCAGCTGGACTAGCTAACTTAGCTGTCGGAATGAGACTGACAGCTGGGCTGTTTAGTCTAGCTAGCCACAACCTCCCTGCAAGACCAGTAGTGCTCACGTTAATGAAATACTGACTGCTGATTAGCTAGCTAACTGCTATATGCTGGCAAACAGTTCGTGTTAGTTAGTTTTCCTTTTCCAATCGTCAATCGACAGTGATACAGGTCAACAGAGACGGCTCACTTGGTTAGTTAGCTGTCGTTGTGGGTGGACAGATCAGGAGCTAGCTACTTGTAGTAGTACTAGCAGTTATAGTAGTAGTAATAGCAACAGCAGCAGCTAGCTTGTATTGGCTAGCGCTAGCATAGCTAGCCATGTCTAACGTTGCCCCAAATCTCAATGAAAATGGCGCAGCGAAATTGTCAGAGGGCATTCACCCACAGCCCCAGAAATCAGACAAAATTACTTACCGCGATGACAACATTGTCTTCCCCTTGAAACTTAGGGATGTATTTGTCCCCTCTGGTCACCTCTGAACTGTTTAAGGGCCTGAAACGACACATCACTTTGATTGTGCACTCCGCCGGTACGTCGGCCATCTTCCTTGGTTTACGAATGAAAATTCACAATAAAATTAAAGTATATCCTGCTTTTAGGAGCGGCCGGGGGAGGAGAGAGAGGTCCGGCCTCTCTGTCCCACTCTGCGTCTAGAAAGGGCAACACTCCGTCAGGTTTTCAACCATAAAATGTTTATTTTCTTAAAATCACTTCCCCTCCCGTATGGAAGCCATGATGCCGGTGGATCACTGGCCAGCTCACCCCCTCCTGCCTGCTGTATATGTGGATCTCCTTTACATGACGTCATCCTCTCTGTTGTCAACATGTCACTGAAGTTAGGGCCATGATGAAAATACAAATAAAATAATATAACCGCAAGCGGTAATGTTACGGGGTCCTACAGACATACCCCCACAACCATAATCAGGAGACTGACAGACAGGGAGGCAGACTGACAAACGGGGGCTGACTGACTGACAAACGGGGGCAGACTGACAGACAGACAGACAGACAGACAGACAGACAGACAGACAGACAGAGTAGACTGATAGATTTTGGACTACACACCAAATGGCAGTAATGCAAATATTTTTGAGTTATTTGACCACTTTCAGGAGAATAATAATATTACAATAGGGTTCCTATTACCATAGCATAGGGCCCCTAACAATAACTAGAAAAGGTCGCTGACAGCAGGCATATGTAATTTAGACAGATTTAATAGTACCACATACTAATATTAATACAAATATCAACAAATTGTAGATTCATGGATGAAGTATGAATGGTAGCCTATCTAATGACAATAATGAGCAAGAGAGTGATACATTACTAGAAAATTGCATTTCCTGCAGAAAATGTGTGAATGCTGAGCAGCTGAAAGAAATCACATAAGCATTGGTGAAAATGCATAAATGTGAAAAATCTGAAACCTCAAATGCATCACACTGCATAGCTGAAAAACCTGGAAGCTGAAATGTGAAAATTACAGAAGCTGAACTGCATTACCTAAAGAAGCTAAGAATTACATTCCTACAAAAGCTGGAAGATAAACTGTAATACTGTCAAAGCTGAAAGGTGTAATGAATGATGGAATGTATAGCTAAAAAACTTGGAAGCTGAAAAACCTGGAAGCTTAGCTTTAATGTGAAACTGGCAGAAGAAGCTGAACTGCATTATCTAAAGAAGCTAGGAACGTAAATACTTTTTAACCTTTCAGCCTGAATAGTTTCTTTGAACTGAGCCTGTAGCTTGAAAGATGATCAAGTTATATAAAATCTGCTTATTGACCATGAGAGAGCTTGCATATTAAGTAGAATCTCAAAGGGATGATGTATTAAAGGAGTAGTAAAGGGAAAATGAATGTTTAGCCCTGTTTTAAGGTTACTTTATGATCATATACAATGGTTCAGATCAAAACGTTGACAAAGCTAGCATTTTCGAGAAAGTTGATAATTGCTCTACCACCGTTTTGGTCATACAATGGATGTGGATGGGCATCTTGAAAAGTAATTCAAAAACATGTTAAACTCTCGATTTCAAAGACAAGAAACTCACCGAGGGTGTAATTGGTGTCCGTTGGTGTTCTGGCAACAAATTCGCCGCAAAGTATGAATCCTGTAGGGTTTTATTGATAATTTTATGAAATCCATTGACTTGTTTTGAAGCGACTGTTGTAGATGTGTAGATCAATCCGCAGAGGGGATTCAGGAAGCGGAACTACTTACGGTAGCTATTATTATTGTTTATGTTGCTAGGCTACCTAGTTTGCAGAAGTTTACACACGTATGTGCTGCGACTAAATAGTTCTATGATAAATATTTTAAAAAGCCTTTCCAGATGAACTAGAGTCTTACTTTATGGCGAATTATATGTCAGAACATTAACTAACACCTCGGTGAGTTTCTTGTCTTTGAAATTGAGAGTTTAACATGTTTTTTTAATAATTTTTCAAGGTGCCCACCCACATCCATTGTATGACCAAAACGGTGGTAGAGCAATTATCAGACTTTCTCAAAAGTGCTAGTTTTGTCAACTTTTTGATCTGAATCATTGTATATGATCATAAGTAACCTTAAAACAGGGCTAAACATGCATTTTCCCTTTACTACTCCTTTCAGCAATTAGACCTAACTTCCTGTTTACATGGTGTTGTATTGTCGTTGAGTCGCGGCCATCTTAAATTGTGACAAGACATTGAAGATGTAGATGAGTTTACTTACTTGGAAGCCACAGTAGGCTAGAGGGAGGAGGTATTAAGAACCCGAAGAACAGACTCTCAAAAGTGAGAGGTGCATTCATCAGACTAAAAAAGATATGGGAACTCTAAGAGCATCTCAAGAAGAACAAAGCTGAGACTTATAAGACACTGGTGGTGCCAGTCTTGCTATATGGATGTGAAACATGGAAAATGAACAAGGGAGACAAGGTAGTTGATGTGTTCAATAACAGGTGCCTATGAAGAATCCTCAGAATTCAATGGCAAGACCACGTCAGTACCAAAATGCTACTAGAAATAGCTGACATGAAGCCGCTGAGTGAAGAAGTGAAGTGGCGAAGATGGAAGAGGCGCTATTTGTTTGAATGGGGAGCATGGTTGTCAAACAAAAGGTCATACCCCGAAAATAAGTCACACAGCCTAGATACTTACATGTACAAATTAGCACAATTATGGGAACATTTTGATGTATATGTATATGAGCTGTTAAAACTGTAGGAGTGACAGCAGTTTACAAAATGTGTGGATATTTTCAAAAAACTAGCTGCCACACTAACAACTGAACATTCCACAATAAAAGAAATGAAGAGTATGGTCAAAATGTCAAAATCTAAAAATATTTGTAACAAAAATGCCAATTTCTCTACCATCTTAAATTGAATATCTCGCTGTTAACAACATATATTATGGAGACATTAACTATACACAAACATGTGAAATTTCAGACTAATCGGACTTACGGTTTATGAGGAGTTATAAAGGTTTTTTCAAACGTGGCATAGTTACTCATGGCCTCTAGTTTCAACATGCACATTTTGAGCATTGGTCGAGGAATTTTGAGTTATTTGACCATTTCCAGGAAAAGAATAATTGTCGAAGAAGAAGAAAATACAGTATCCACAATAACAATAGGACCCCTAATCATTATTAAATAACATTTATTGAAACATAATGATAGGTATTTGTGTCAACCACTTATATTCAGTAAGATATCATCTACAATTTTCTCTCGCCTCACCTCGAAGAAATATCCCTGTAAAATATCAAAAACATGATTGGTTTTGTTGATAGATTGCCAGCTTCTCCGCCAAAACAACATAGAGGGGGAAAACTGAATCGAGTCAACAAACTCTGAAATTTGAGTGAACTTTGAAGACCCCTTTGACATCAAAAACAAGTTTCCCTCCTATCCTTTCTACACTTGAATGAGCTGTCTTTAACCAACTATCTCCACCAGAACAACCTTTTGGACCCCCAGCAGTCCGGGCTCAAAGTGGGTCATTCGACAGAGGCGGCCCTCCTTCCAATGAGAGTCGGTTCATGCCAGAAGAGCAAACTCTCCCGTGTCCTCTCCACCCTGGAGGAGACAGGCATCTCAGGCTCTGCACTCTCCCTGTTTGCAGCTTACCTGACAGATCACTCCTACCACTCAGGCTGACTATAGGGGTCCCACAAGGTTCAGTTCTAGGTCCTCTTCTTTTTCCCCTGACTACATCTCTGGGTTCTGTTATTCGCTTGCATGGGGTCATTGTTATGCCGACGACACCCAGCTTGTCTTTCCCCGCTCTAACACCCAAGTGGAGACACACATTACTACATGCTTGGCTGACATCTCAGAGTGGATGGCTACACATCACCTCAAGCTCAATCTGGACAGGACTCAGCTGCCGATCCTCCCAGGGAAGGGTTGTCTGCACTGTGACCGGTTCATCACCATTGTAACCTCTTTATCACCATTGTGACCTCTTTATCACCATTGTGACCTCTTAATCACCATTGACGATACAGTGGTAACACCAACTCGGACTGCAATGAATCTGGGTGTGCCACTGCCGTTCTCGGCAAACATCCTTGCTGGTGAACCGGTGTCGGCCATCAGAAAGCTGCAGCTCGCCTGGTGTTCAACCACCCCAAGTTCTCCCACACAACTTCCCTACTCCATTCTCTACACTGGCTCCCTGTGGCAGCTTTCATCCAGTTGAAGACTCTAGTGTTAGCCTGCTTTTGGGGCCGGGGCTCCGGGGGGGACCAAACAGGGGCTCTACCCGACTTTGGGGACCAGGGCTGGGGGGGAGGATAGAGGGTCTCTACCCCTCCCAGGGGACCAGGGCTGAGGGGAAGGACAGAGGGTCTCTCCCCCTACGGTGAAAGGAACAGCTCCTTCCTACCTCCAGGCCATGGTCAAGCCCCACACCCCTGCCCGACCACTTCACTCTGCTGCCTTGAGGCCACTGATTGCCTCATTGCTCCGAGGCCCCTGCAGCCTACTGACCCTGAGCTAGTTTGGGCCAGTCTAAGGGCAACAGTGCAGAACTGGCAATAAGCTGGTAAAGTCTATCCATCATTGATGAGGGAAAACGGGAGATGGCATAAATGAGTGTCAGTCCCTATATGGTGGGAAAATGCAGTATGAGAGAGCTCGGACAATATGGTCAGGGAATCCTCTGTGGATTCTCAGATTTTTAGAGAACACTTTTTCATTTATTTCTTTTCCTGCTTTTTGGCAGAACTTCAAGCTTATTAGAGGGTAAGCCAGCACTTAGCCTTGGAACTGATAAGTCAAGAAAACAGCACGTGGAAGTGTGTAGATATAAGGCCTAAGTGGGAACCCATTAGACTATAAATCTTGTTATCTTTGGAAGCACTCAGAGCGCTCTGAGCTCGAGCAGTCCGTCCCACAGGGTTTTCTAATGCGTTTGAATGTGTTAAATTATGTGTAGACTCGATAAATAAAGCTAAGATCGGTCTTATTTTGAAACATCACATATGTTATTCCCTAGGCCATCTGTGTTATTTCTAAGAGTAACTGTATTTGTAAAGCTCTATTACGCTTATAGCCCTGGTGGACCGAACCCAGGACTTGAAATAATAAGATCCTGTAGGGGTTAAAGGAAGTATGAGTGCCCACACATTTTTTATTTTACTTAATTTAAATAACAATCCTCTCTAGCAGTGCAGACAGCCCCTATAGTGGGGAGGACTTTCCAAACACAGCCGCTAGTAAATTATAGGATATAATGCATAATTCCTGGAATTCCTGGTATAAATTAGAAAGGGCCGAAGCAAGAGTATTTACTTATTATAGAAACTCTTAGGATTTGGATTCATGTCTACAGGTATCTTGAATAGAGCTATAAAACATAATGTTCCTGCTGTTTGAGGAGCCAGTTCCCAAAGCAAGTATAGAAGTGCAGACGTAAATACTACCCTGCTATTCAATAGTGCTGTGATAAATCCATATAAACTGAGAACCTAATATATCTACAAAAGGCTCTAGAGTACTGATTAAATGCTTTAGTTAAGGCGAGTCTGTCCACTGAATCTTCCGTTACAGCAGAGTAGCTACAGAGGTCCAAACACAGCTAATATTGTGTGATAAATAAACAAGTTGTAGTGTGGGTTTGTGCCTGTTAGGCCCTTAGGAGACTAGGTGATAAGTTATCCAAAGACCACATGCTGACATTTACATACCATTCCATTTATAATGACAGCAATAATTGAAAGCATTGAAAAGTCTCATTGCGTTAGCCTCATAGCATAATTGCCGAAGTCATATTTTGGCCAAATTGTTATTTCTGCCTAGCTCTACTCTCCTAACACTGCTGCTTCACCGTGCATTATTGGCCATGTCCTCAGCCTATCAGAATGCTTGTTATATTCCAAAATCACTATCTGCCTCATTGACTTGACTTAGGCATTTTGACGCTACATACAAAATACAAGATAAAATATGACTTAGGCAATTATTATGCTATTAGGCTAACGATTGTATAAAATGCTTCATACATAACATTACAGTCATTTAGCAGACGCTTTTATCCAAAGCGACTAACAATAATTGCATTTAACGTAGGAAAAGCCAATGTACTACTACTTGCCAGAACTCACAAGTGCATCTTCTTTCTAAAACAAGTGACTAAGAGCATAATCTAGTGCTGAAGGCAAAGTGCAAGAATAGCAATCTAAAGTACAGTACAGTGCAATGCAATACAATACAATACAATAAGTGCTTAGGAGGGAGGATTGTTGTAGTACTTCTTGAAGAGATGAGTTTTGAGCCTGCGACGAAAGATGGGCAGTGACTCTGCTGTCCTGACATCAGTGGGCAGTTCATTCCACCACTGCGGGGCCAGGACCGAGAACCTCACACAGCAGATACAGTGGAGCAATGCCAGGATTAAACATGATTGAACATCCTCTTCGCTTAATCAGCTTCACGTACTGTTTCCTGTTGGACAGGAAGTCGGTGATCCACCTCCAGGTAGAGTCGGGCATGTGCAGCTGTTTGACAGCAGAGCTGAAGTCCACAAACAGGATCCTGGTGTAGTTGCCTGCGTGTTCCAGGTGCTGTAGAATGGAGAGAAGGGCCATGTTTACTGCGTCGTCCACAGACCTGTTTGCTCTGTAGGTGAACTGCAGGGGGTCCACGAGTGGGTCTGTGATGGATTTGAGGTGTGTCATAGAAATTGTTATTTCACTACCTCCCTCAACCGTGCTAACCTAATTTATAAACAGGATGACCTCTCCAGGAGGTCGACACACCTAGACGTTGTCTGCCCTGAATAACCATTCTTTGTTCCATTGTCCCTGCAAGATTTACCGCCCTTTCTCATATCACGTGTCTGTATTTCTCGACCACTGTTGATGATGTCCGCCACTCTTATGACGTGTACAGATGGGTTAGCCAATCAAATCCCTGGAAGCGTCATACCTGTGTATTGCTTGAATATATTATACTATATATAAGACCCTGCAACACCGTTCGGGGGCACTTCTGCTGGATACCACTCACGTGCGTTATCCTGAAGTCCTTGCGCTCGTATGTTTTCTCAATAAATCAGACTTGACCTCTTTGAGCGAACCTTGGCAAATCTTTTTACTTTCGATCAGATTTAATTCCACTACAGGTGCAGCAGAACAAGGTGCTCAAAGACCTTCATTACTACAGAGGTCAGGGAGAGGGGCCTGTAGTCATTTAGGCTGTTGATCTTTGCCTTCTTGGGGACAGGAATCCTTCAGGTCTATGGGGGTTGCTTCTACATCCCAGCATGATCATACTGTATGTTTCCCTGATGGACATAACATTAGTCATTATCAATCATAGCAATATCACCATATCCAATGTCAACAGCTGGCTTGCACTAGTCCTTAAGGTTGTTTCGCTGCACTAACGATAGTGGGTGGAACAATTTGAACATAGGTTTCCAGGCTAGGCCTACAGTATATAGGAGGGGTGATGGATTCCCTAGCTGCAATGTGCTTATTTGGACAACAGAGGTCAGAGGCAGACCTCTTAACCCATCTCTGACTCTGCCTCCATGTCTCTCAGGCCTCCATGTCTCTCAGCTCAGCCTTGGTGTGTGTCAGCTCCACCCACTGCTCTGCCATCATGGCGCTCATCTCTCTCAGCACAGTGTGGAGGTCAGGTTGGCAGGTCTGCTGGTTGGGTGTTGTAGCTGGGAGGTCAGGTTGGCAGGTCTGCTGGTTGGGTGTTGTAGCTGGGAGGTCAGGTTGGCAGGTCTGCTGGTTGGGTGTTGTAGCTGGGAGGTCAGGTTGGCAGGTCTGCTGGTTGGGTGTTGTAGCTGGGAGGTCAGGTTGGCAGGTCTGCTGACGATGTTTTAGCTGTAGCGTCAGCTCTCTGTTTCTTTGTGTCTAAGATTTGTATCTTTAATGTAAAAAGGGTTTATGTTCGATTGACTGGGCCACTGGTCCTTTTCATAGAGGACTGCATGATGGCGTGGCACAAATGCGGGCAGATTGTTTCTGTTGAAAACAAGGACACTGCCTCTGCTTACAAGCAATCACAACACAGTTCACACCCCTGAAACCATTTCCAATGGCAACATTAAAATATCTATCAAAGATGTTGTCACTGCTCCTTGTTTAAAAGCTTAAAAGCAGATCAAGACTTGATCTGTCCATCTTCTTAGGGTTTGTTGTTGAGGTAAAAATAATAATAATAATATATATCTAGTCTTGGGTGCCTCTATAGCTCAATAGGATGTCTGCATTTAAGAAATGACTTGTTTTATACACATTCTTATATGATGTAGCCACATTAGAATACTGCGTGTGTACATGTATTTATATGTGGTGACTGAGTCAGTCTTGTCACACAACATACTGTTGATTCAGTCCCAGTCACAATTTCAATCTAAAATTGTGGAAATTAAAATATGAGAATGTTTTGTTTGATTCTTGATGATCTCAACATCTTAGTGTTCAGTATCAGAATCGCTGATAACTTTTAAATAATTAGTGATAACTAATAATATACATCTATACGATAAACATACAGCATATTAAAAAGAATGACCACAAGGTGGCGCCAGATGCCATCTCTGGCTCTATCTACACTGACTACAAGACTAAAAGAGGATTTCTGTCACCACCATTAACAGCCTACAAAAAACAATTCCTCTGGGGAATTGTGCTGAGGTGGGATTTACCAGGCATCTATTGTCTACTCTATTGTCTACACTGGGAATAATTGTGGCCCTTAATCCTAGAATGAATACATGTAGAGATGGTATACTGTAATCTACAGAAGATTAGGGTTGGTTGAGTTCAAGAGGAAGTCATCTTCTTACAGATGCTCAGCCTGAGTCTGACCTCACTGTGACATCATAGAGGGGAGTCCCAGTCCATGTGTGCTGGACGGACCTGCCAGTGATAACACAGAACACACACTGACAGACTCTCCCACAGTTGAGGAAGTACACCAACTCCACACTCCTTTTCTCTCTGTCAACACACACACACACACACACACACACACACACACACACACACACACACACACACACACACACACACACACACACACACACACACACACACTCTCTCTCTTTCTCACACACACACATATACACAAGGTCCCTCTTTCTTTCTTTCCCTCACTCTTTCTCTCTCGTGTTCACACACACACACACACACACACACACACACACACACACACACACACACACACACACACACACACACACACACACACACACACACACACACACACACAATCACAGAAGCACACAATGCAATCTTGTAATAATAACCCTCATTTCATTGGTTTCTCCCCACAGACAAGCTGCTATTAGTGTAGAGAAGCAGAATGTGTGGGAGGCTGTGAAATTGGGATTCTCTCAGAACATTGCTTCTGGAACTATTTGCTGACACAGTCGAAAACTTTAATTGTGTGAGTTCTTTACTGCAGAGCAGCAAAACCAATGCAGACGTCTGTGATTTGCGAGTTGATCTCACACACAGTGTGAGAGGAATGATGGTGGAGACCAGTGCATCAAGGCACAGGGGGAGCGTTGTCTCACGTCAGATACTGCGACTTTGTGTGCGTCTGCGCACATGATAACAAGACATCACCTGTATGCTTGAATGGACAGTGAGGCAGCAGACACTGAACCTACTCTTGGTCTAGGAGGTCTCTCCCTCTCTCTCTCTCCCTGAATACAGAGAACACTCTCCCAGCCAACACACTGTCTCTCTCAGACTGCTCCAGAGAGACCCCCACCCCCAGACTGCTGGTCTCCAGAGAGACCCCCACCTGCTGGTCCTGTGGGGGTTCAGAAGACGTGTCTTGATGTATGTCAGTAGTGTGTGTGTTTCTGATTGTGTCAGTTTGTGTGTGTGTGTGTGTGTGTGTGTGTGTGTGTTGCGGGGAGCTGTGTCTGACCAGGCCACAGTCATGGAGACTGAGACAGCACGTCTGTTGTGGTAATGAAGACTCTAGGGTGCTCAGTAGGCTACACCACTGATAGTGTTTCCGCCTCTCTCTGGGGATTTGGCTTGGCAGTGTTAGGCCACAGCTCACAGGTGCACACTTGACTCTCACCCAAATTCTAATAAGCCATGCAAGTCATTCGTGCAGCATTTACAAATATAAAGCAAAGGAAACAAACATTTTTGGAAATGATCATTTAAAAACAATCACTGGCTAGCTAGCTGAAGCAAGATGTATAATCACTACACCCATCTAGAAAATAAAACCCTATAGCCTACCAGTTCCAGATTCAACATCACTTAAGCTGGAGGAACTTCAGTGTCCCTGTATCACTTTTTTGCAGAACTACGAACAAGCGCAGCAGCTTGTCAAAGATGACAGCGGCTTTCCAGACTTTGATCAGCCCACTGCTTTGACGCAACCCCTCAGTAATGAGAATGCCGATCCAAAATGGCCTCCTTCGTAGCATGTCAGCGCTTTTTATGAGGCATTCAGGTAATTAATTGGAAGGGGTTTCCAGAGGCAAGCCTGTAATGGAGGTTGTGTAGATATTAGAGCCGCACAGTGCCAGCAAAGTTGAGAGATAATGATAGTGTGCTTCTCTTTGTGCTTTCGGGCTTTGAGAGAGCAACTAATAAGCTCATAAAACCCAGGCCTTCCTGGTGCGGCGAATTCCTGACATGCCCATCAATACAAACAGGCTCGTACAGACTCATAAGAATGTATTGACGAAGAATGTGACTGACTGCCTTTGAGTCGGCCTAAAACTAAAGTAGGTTATCCGAGTTGTAAAACACAAATGAAACGGCCTAGCCAATATTCAAATGACTAAATCCATCAAAACTCTTGGGTGCCTCAAATAGGCACTATCCTCTTTGCATAGACTGTGCTTCACAGTTCACACTATAGGCTTTATAGACGTCTTCAAACAGGACTGACTGACAGACTGTGCTACCCTCTCAACTCAAAAAGCAATTGTCCGTTTTCATAAACCTTTACAACGGATGCTGGCAAGATCATGCTGCCATAGCAACCTGGTTCTGGCGCTGTTCCAGCTTTTTGTACCGGCTGGCTTTGTCTTAGAAGACAGACTTCAATAACAGATCAAACTCCTTTTTCATCATTTCAGAGAAAGACAATTACTTCTAAAAAGTCTATTTTAGATAAAAACCCATCTGTGAGTTCACTGAAGAGGTATTCCAAGTAAAACAACCTAGGTCATTGTCATTAACTGGCCCACCTATTAGAAATATTCTAATTATTATCATTTAACTACCCCACCTATTAGAAATATACTTTTTATTATATTTAACTGCCCCACCTATTAGAAATATTTTAATTATTATCATTTAGGCCTAACTACCTCACCTATTAGAAATATTTTTATTATCATTTCATTTAACTACCCCACCTATTAGAAATATTTTTTTATTATCTTTAACTGCCCCACCTATAAGAAATATTCTAATTAGTATCATTTAACTACCCCACCTATTAGAACGATTCTTTATTATCATGTAACTGCACCTATTAGAACTATTCTGCAAGTTGCATAACTTCGTATGCATAGCCAGCTCCTTTTTCTCTGTGGATCAGGCCTCCGGTGCCCAGGGAGAGGGGTCTGCCTAGGACAGACCCGCCCTCTAGCAGGGGACCGTCTGACAGTGACAACCTGGCTTTGGGGCAGGGAGCGGGTGGGGACACCATGCTTACAGTGCTGCCCTCCCTGACCGCACAAAAAAGCAGGGGGGCGGGGTGGGGCTGGACTCTGGCAATATAGCGCCCCCCCTCCCTTGTCGGTCAGTGGCCCGTTCACACCAAGTGCTGAGAGAGGAGCTCCTGGACACGAACACCCCCATGGTGAATGGAGCGGACCCATCCACATGGGATATAAGTTAGGCAAACGAGACAACGGTCTTTCAGAGGAGTGGATAGTGTGTAGAGAACTAGATTCGATAGATTAGCTGGCAGCTAGCTGAATATTCTAGAACTCATTTGAATATTTCCAAGCAGGCAAATGGGGAGATGTTTTTCTCTGGGAAAAGGAATTGTATTAGTTAATGTTATTTGTATTTAACAATGTGATGTTGGTTCTATTTGTCCAACAGTTCTTACTTGCCATGTTTTTGCTGTTTACTCGTACTTTCATTTGTTTATTTAGATGGGGTTTTGATGAGTTAATGTGTAGGCTATGTCAAGCTTTGCCTGAATGCATTATCTGTGTTATTCTGATTGACACTTTGAAGTCAATAAAAGCTCACCGATTGGTTAATCAATTCAAACCCGAGAAGTCCATTCTTGGTCCACGTTACAATATCTAGAAAATCATCCTATAGTTGGATCATATTAGGCCTACTTAACTTTGGATTTATTTTTTCCATATAGCCTACCATGTAGTCTTGCTCGTAAGAAACACATTTCAAATGAGAGTCCCTGCCTGAATAAAGTGAACGGTCTTCACTTCTAGAAGCCGTAAGCCTGACTATCCAAGTCCTTTTCATCAAAAGTCATAAATATTTGAGAACAATGCATTATAGTGTGTTATGAGCTGCTCCTACACAGATGCCTATTCAGCTAAGAACCTTGACACCATCCTGCTACTCACTTAACTCTCAACAGAATAGGACAAAGACAACACAAAACAAACAAAAAACACAGGAGCCATGCTGGTCCAAACACAATGCCCTGGAGTTTTTATTTTCTTTGTGAGAATTTGAGGATTTGTTTTGGCATATTTTTGCTCCGAAACCCATCTTTCAATCTAGAAAGGAAAACCTGGTTGATAGATCAGGCCGTTGGAATGGGCATTCATAATGTGGTACAGACAAAGTGGACCTACTTATTGAGTACTGTGCTCTTCACAGAAGAGAACTCAAGTTTTTCCAAAGGAAGGCACCCAATAACTGTTTGTGTGTGTGTCTGGTTCCTGGCCTCGCAGCCTTCTGGAGAATCCTAAAAGCAAAAAAAGTCTGTCCGTTTGTTTTTTTTAAAGACATTTTCCTTATTTGTTATGTATAAACGGGAATGATGATAAAACGTAGAACACTACTGCATTGCTCCCCCTTACAGCTTGTTTGTTCGGTTCAACAAGTAACAACAGAATGAAGCCTTTCGACGAGGAACATACAATCATTATCAAAACAGTAGGGGGATACAAAAATAACTCCATTTCTTTCACAAAATGAGAAGGGAAGGGAGGATTATCTTTTTTAATATAAAATAATAACAGGTCGAAATCAAAGCAGCATTCAAATCAAAAAACAAAAATAGTGCTTAGATAAGTCAGAAGCAACTGACTTCTGAGAAGAGACTTCATCCCCATTTTGTTACTTGTCTCCAGAACAATTAGAAATGGAAGATCTTCGCAATAATGATGACCCACTGACAAACTGATGCCCTGCACCCCCACCTCTCCTCTCCTCTGCCCCCCCATCTCTCCTCTGCCCTCCTCCCAACTCTGTATGAATGCATGTCGCCGTTGATTCAACATGATAACAACCGACTGTCGCCCTGTAAAGGAGCAACCATCGGTCGTGTTCACAACATACAGAAATAGAAGTACATATCTATCTAAACACTGACTACAACACAGGAACCAATGAAGGAACAGTGTACAAAAAACCAACAGGAAACAAACAAAAAGGAAAATAAACAAACAGGGGGGAAAAACTGTTTTTGTAAACACAGCACAATAAATAGATAAACAGCAGGTTCCGTCCCATGCAGGTGGTACATCGTGACCATGACTCCCACGCCTCACACTCGCACCAGTTGCAGTTTGTCATTTTTTTCTTTTAATTTCATCCCAAGTGCAAAACATCACAAATGAACAATTTCTGTATTCAAGTAATGTTATATACAAGGGCGAGGTGTGTGTGTGTGTGTGTGGGGGGGGGGGGGGGTATTACAAATATGCAGTACTGTACATATAATTGCCATATTCATAATTTACAGACGTTGATATCTCTTATTAACAGTAACAAATAGAGGGGAATTGTACGAGACGAGCATTGCAATTAAGTCCCAAGAAAAGAAAAAAAAGTTGCCATGGAAACACGCTGCGTGCTCATTCCGCTGCTGCCGCTTGCATTGCCAACTCTCTCTGAGGATGCATAGCACCTTCACGACCCTCCCCTGCCCAGGGGCCAGCTCCCAGGGGCCAGCACCCAGGGGCCAGCACCCAGGGGCCAGCACCCAGGGGCCCGCACCCAGGGGCCCGCACCCAGGGGCTGCTACGTAACCTCCATGGCCACTGTGTTGTCTGATATACTGTTCAGTGCTGGCTTGTCCTGGTCGTGGTTCTCCCTGGAGACGGAAGCACAACGCAAGAGAAAGACATAACATCAGACACATGAGCAATAGCATATGGATACTGACTGGTGACACAAACAAACAAACAAACACTCGACAAATACAGCAGCAAATACACACCCGACATGGTTAACATACAACAAGCCTAAATGTCTGCAAAACACTTTTCCTCCAAAAAAGAAAATTAAGTTTACCAATAAGACTGCTACTACCATCATCAGTGTCTGAAATTAACATTTTGGCTCACCTGCCAGGAGGACTGCTTGACGGTGGGGGGGATCTACATGCCAAACATATATTTTTACCGGCAAAAATATAAATGTGTGTCACCTATATAAGTGTTCAGTACACTTCATAGACGTATTGCCGAAAACAAATTTTTGGCAGTGACTATTCTTATGGCTGCCGAACTCATTGCCTCACTCTAAAGGGTCATACTCAGACCATCCTCACAAGATGAAATAACTCATTGCCCCCCTCTAAAGGGTCATACTCAGACCATCCTCACAAGATGAAGGAACTAATTGCCTCACTCAAGGGTCATACTCAGCCCAGTCTCACAAGATGAAGGAACTCATTGCCCCCCTCTAAAGGGTCATACTCAGACCATCCCCAGTGCGTTGTCCTCCCATCTCCACTAATGACATTTTGTGGCTGAATGTTATCTGTCTCCGCCCTCCTTTTCCTCAGTGGAGGGATGTTTTTATTGGCGGCTTCCCGCCATTTAAATATTGCCACATAACCTTAACTACTTTTTGGAGATAAGAAGCCTCAGAGCCACCAGGCAAGATACTTTATTTTATACTACTTTGTAGGGCTGCCCCCTGAAAGTTGACGAGTCAGATCATCAGAGACCCTTAAGTCAACTGAGACTCTTCAAGTTGAGCAGTGTTTTTTTTTGTCAGTCACAGCTCCTCTGACAAGATGCACTGGTGGGCTAAGACATTACATTATATTAGTCATTTAGCTGACACTTTTATCCAAAGCGACTTACAATAATTGCATTTAACGTAGGAAGCCAGTGTATAACTACTAACCAGAACTCACAAGTGCATCTCCTTTCTAAATAAGTGACTAAGAGCATAATCTGGTGCTAAAGTCAATGTGCAAGAGTAGCAAGCTCAATCTAATGCTGCAAGCGGCAATGAGATGGGGTCCTTCAGTTCTGACCCCTTAAGACTGACAGACAGGGGTAGACTGACCAGACAGGGGTAGACTGACAGACAGGGGTAGACTGACCAGACAGGGGTAGACTGACCAGACTGGGGTAGACTGACCAGACAGGGGTAGACTGACAGACAGGGGTAGACTGACCAGACAGGGGTAGACTGACAGACAGGGGTAGACTGACCAGACAGGGGTAGACTGACACAGGGGTAGACTGACAGACAGGGGTAGACTGACCAGACAGGGGTAGACTGACAGACAGGAGTAGACTGACCAGACAGGGGTAGATTTACCAGACAGGGGTAGAGTTACCAGACAGGGGTAGAGTTACCAGACAGGGGTAGACTGACCAGACAGGGGTAGAGTTACCAGACAGGGGTAGAGTTACCAGACAGGGGTAGAGTTACCAGACAGGGGTAGACTGACCAGACAGGGGTAGAGTTACCAGACAGGGGTAGAGTTACCAGACAGGGGTAGAGTTACCAGACAGATGGGCTGTTAACACCCTATATGCACACCTGCACTACCCACGTACGTGTGGACGTAGGTTTTGCCCAAATTTTCAAACTGCACCAAAATCCATCATGGCGGAGACTGTGGGTCCAAATAGCAAATTTGTTCCCCATGTTGAATCACATAGATGTACCTAGTTTAATACATTTTCGTCTAACGGGGTGGAAATGCCAGCACTGTTTGTAAAATTGCTTATTATAGTTTAGGCTAGGGGAAACAATGCATAAAAACCAGGAGGCACCCAAAGTAGATGGACATTGCGGGCGAGATGATGTTTAGCAAGAAAAACAGCACTTTATTGTGCTGCCTACGAGTTTGAGTTGAAAGTTTGACCGCTGTCCTGACTTCTGCGATCTCCTCGGACATGACTATATGAAAAAGAGGAACGCATCGTTGAATCTCTGGTTTGAACTGAGTCGGGTACAGCGCTACTATTTTGTTGCAATAATTTGGTTACAAAAAAGTACTGGCCAGTGTGGCAGGTAGCGTTCCGAGATCTATTCGGCAAGTGGAAGCGGTGGGTGTTCATTTCTAATTGGTGCTTGGTGAGTGTTAATTTCAGACCATGACACGCTTATCAGCGCGCACGCACGCACGCACGCACGCACGCACGCACGCACGCACGCACACACACACAAAACGCACGCGCACGCACACACCGACCCATCTCATACCCTCCCCCGTGGGTCTCACCTTGGCCCCATGTCCATGGCGGGCGAGGCGGCGGCGACCTTGGTCATCTGACCGTTGGCGTTGGCGGCGGCCAGCTTTAAGGCGGATGTGGACACGGCGTTGAGCGCCCGCGGGATGTGGTGGTGGCGCTTGTTGGCGGCGGCGGCAGCCGGGGCGGGTGCGCTCAGACGGAGGCTGCCGCTGTTGTTGTTGCTCCCCGTCAGGACCTGAGTGGTGGTGGAGGTGGCGTTGGCGGCGTGGAGGTGGGGGGTGCCGTTGTTGTTGGTGGAGGAGGAGGAGGGGTGGAGGAAGGTGGGGGAGGGCGAGCCGGTGAGCGGGCTGGGGGTCGGGGTAGAGGGGAAGGGCGACGCCGAGCTAGTGAGGTGCAAGCCCTTATAGACACCTAGAGAAGAACAAAACGCAGGCGACCATCAAAATCCTTATCCAATTTCCAACATGCATTCAATTTCCGTCCGTCGCAAACACGGCACTGGACGGGCCTTCTCGCCGTTACACAAAAACCTTTTGCCGTTTTCTCAAAACGAGCACCGCCCTCACAGAGCTTTGCCACAGCAGACTTGTAGTCCTACCTGAGGATGAGAGGACTCCGTTGACTCCGGCTCCCAGCGGCGCCTCCTCCTTGGTCTTGAGGGCCAACAGCTGGTCGGTGGTGAGCAGCGCCGAGGCGGCGTACAGGGCGAGGGCGGAGTCTAACGTCTGGGACACCAAACCCTGCGGGGAGAGAGAGAGACACCGCAGAGCTTAACACTGGCATGAGGGGAGGAGGAGGGGGATGTGGAGAGAGAGAGAGAGAGAGAGACCTGGGAGAGGGAGAAGTGAAGTGAAAAGGAGAAGGTTGGTAGGAGGTGAGAAGGAAAACCGCAAGTAGTGGTCAGGCGAAGAAAGGACGACAGGAAGAGGTTGAGAGAGAGCAGCTGAGGTGACCCCCCCCCGGTCAGACCCCACGACCCATCATCCTTTACATGTCTAGCTGAGCACCAACTGATTAGCACTGATAAGATACTGTAAGGACAAGCGATAAAGGGAGCTCCAATGTACCTGTACTTGTTACACATGGCAAATAAACTTTCTATTCTACAATAAAAGGTAGAAAGCAAGGAAAATAAAGGATGGCGCTGAGGGGTTGAGTAAGGGGAGAGACTGACGTCAGACAAGAACAAGTGAGAGAGTAAAGCTGGAAAAAGAGGGAGAGTGAGAACAAAAGGAGGAAGAGAGAGAGAGAGAGAGAGAGAGAGAGAGAGAGATGTCTAACCTGTGTGCTGTTGGCAGTGGCGGTGCTGTTGGCTGGCTGCTGCTGCTGTTGTTGTTGTTGTGTCTGTTCCAGCTGCTGCTTCTGCATCAGAGCCAGCTGCTCCTGATGCTGCTGGTACTGCTGGGCTGTGAAAGCTGGGAGGGACACAGGATACAAACGCTTATAATGCTGTAATAAACACTGCATTACTTTATTATTACTATAATACTGTGGGGAGGTGAGCAAGTAGCAGTAGGGTGTGTTCCATACGAGCTCTGCCCATATAATAGCAGACAGGTGCACAGCTAGCCCCCCGGCTCCCCTTCCCAGCAGACACACCCAAACAGAGCGACAGCACCTCCATGTCTAGAGATGTAGTGAAGACTGGGCTGACCTCAGGGAGCCACCAGGCTCATTAAGACATGCGTTCATGTCAACAAGAAGGTTTTGGTGAGAGAGAGCCTGATCAGACTGAAACCCTGAGCATGGACACACCACCAGGGGGCAGGCTCGCACAACTATTCTCACAGCGCACCATCAACATTCTACAGCAGAATCTGAGGTTGTGACACATCTGTCTAGCTACCGAACACACCTTCCTTGAACACACCTTCCTTGAACACACCTTCCTTGTCGTACAGTCAGTCACATCCATGTATGTGTGGCAAAATTTCAGTCAAGCATGGAGCTCCATCACCACCACAACTAATTCCTCTTAACATTTTGAAATGGGACTCATCAACTAAAGCCATTTGGATTACAATTCTACTAGACCTGCATTAAAACAGACCAGGTCTTAGTTAAGAGACATCGCTAAATATCCATAATGAATGGAACAACGTTGGAGTGTGAACGGTTACATTATCATACCTACTTGACAGGCTTCATCTACCTACGTTGAACATGGTTTAGAGACGCCCCCCTCCTTTATTCATACTGGTTTGTTGACTTCCATATTTAATTGTTTTATTGGTTTGTGAAGCGAGATGTCATCTTAGGACACGGCTGGAAATAGCATGTGGTTCTGTCACGTGCGTTTTGTCCTCTTTTTCTTGTGGACTTCAATGTGATCAGTTAGAGTGGTATTTGTACAGCACTTGCCTACAAGAAGATAGCTAAGTAGCTAACAGTTTATTAGAGTAACTAATGGTTCAGACGGTTAGTCGTTAGTTGCTTATAGTCAGAGTAATTTCGAATGAGTTAAAGATGCAATAACTGTTTTTTTCCTCACATTTTGTCAAACCAATTAGAACCACCTGATATCAGATTCTCATTGAGCCATAGCATCTTAATAGCGTCCTACTGAAAAGACTCACCCCAACCAGTCTTCTTATTCCAGCATGTTGTCAAATTACAGCTCGTAACTTTAGCTTTTCTCCGCCCCCATGCCTTAAAAGTACATATTATACATTTTAGGCCTTTCGTTTGTAAGCAAGTCTCTTTCTGCCATCAAGTGGTAGGAAATCGCTTATTGCCACTTTAAGAGCGAAGAAGGGAGTTTGTAGTGATTTGCAAATAGCTAGTAGCCAGCCCGTGCACGTAAGTGCCGTGTCTTTGTACTGAAGATCTCACAGACCGAGTTAGCGAGCACGTATATCCAGCAGCCGGTAAACCAGCAGATGAGGGACATTCGCTTCGGACTGTCTTCCAGGTTTACATGGTTATTGTTGTATTCAAGTTGAGATTATTATTGTTCCCCTGTCCCAGTAGTTATTGCCCACAGTAATTGTTAAGGGAGAAGAAGGGCCCATAGAAGGGCCGCCGGGTGATGGTGGCCAGCCCCTTAGAGTTAGGTTTAGTTCAGTTGGTTAATTTAATATAATGTAGGATTTCGGTTGAAATAGGCTTCTACAACCCCCTAGTTTGTAGGCCCGGTTATTCACAGACTGACATTTTGGGAAGTCCATTCTCCCTAGTTCCAGGGTGTGTGTGGTTTGTGGTGTGTTGTATTTTGTGGTGTGGTATGGTGTGTGTGAGGACAGATGTACCAGGTATTTGATATTCAGAGCAGAACATGTCCCCAGGCCACACACCCTGACAAATGAATATATTCATAAAAAATAAATAAAAAAACTAGTTTTAATTGTCTGGAGTCTGTCTGAGGGGGAGGCTGTGCCCTGCGAATGCCAAATAAGCACCGCTCAGAAGGCTGGCAGGGGAAGGAAAAGAACACGACCGTGCTTTATAACCTTGACTCTCCCAAAAACAAGACAAATCAATTTCCAAGGTGGTCAACTAACACTGGACTCACACAAGCCTGGGTTTGTGTGTCTGTAGTGTGCGAGTATGTACGGGTATGACTGGGTTTGTGTGTCTGTAGTGTGCGAGTATGTACGGGTATGACTGGGTTTGTGTGTCTGTAGTGTGCGAGTATGTACGGGTATGACTGGGTTTGTGTGTCTGTAGTGTGCGAGTATGACTGGGTTTGTGTGTCTGTAGTGTGCGAGTATGTACGGGTATGACTGGGTGTGTGTGTCTGTAGTGTGCGAGTATGTACGGGTCTGACTGGGTTTGTGTGTCTGTAGTGTGCGAGTATGACTGGGTTTGTGTGTCTGTAGTGTGCGAGTATGTACGGGTATGACTGGGTGTGTGTGTCTGTAGTGTGCGAGTATGTACGGGTATGACTGGGTTTGTGTGTCTGTAGTGTGCGAGTATGACTGGGTTTGTGTGTCTGTAGTGTGCGAGTATGTACGGGTATGACTGGGTGTGTGTGTCTGTAGTGTGCAAGTATGTACGGGTATGACTGGGTTTGTGTGTCTGTAGTGTGCGAGTATGTACGGGTATGACTGGGTGTGTGTGTCTGTAGTGTGCGAGTATGACTGGGTTTGTGTGTCTGTAGTGTGCGAGTGCGTACAGGTATGACTGGGTTTGTGTGTCTGTAGTGTGTGAGTGCGTACGGGCGTGTCTACTGAGCATGTGCGTCTCCGTCGTTGTGCCGGGGTGTGACTACTCACCAGCGACAGGGGCGGGGGCTCCTCTGCCCTGGGGCGCGGCCCCGCCCGTCTGGCCCCCCGGGGTCGAGGTGGTGGTCTGGGTCAGACCCCGGCTCAGCCTCCTAAAGAGCGGGTCCGCATTGTCCAGGTCATGTAGTGGTAGTGTCCGTGGTCTAAAGTGCCTCCATCGGCAGGCCTTTATATTCAACAGCATCTGACTGAGGTCCGAGGGGGTGGAGGAAGAGGAATTCGAAGAGCTTCGGTCCGAGGTATTTGTTTCTGAGGTACTGGCGAACTTGTCGAGGACTGGGGAGTGCGGAGACGGGTCAAGCATTTCCGGATCCAGCCCATGAAATACGTTGTCGTGGTCAGTGTGTGCCCTGTCCAGCAAGACCCTGAGCGGGGGAGAGAAGGGTGGGCAGGGGAGGGTTAGCGTTACTGCAGTCGCGGGGAATCGACCCCATACCATCACGGTGACGTTGTCTTTATACGCTAATTCTTCTACTCTCCAGCAAATGCATGGGAGAATGCCCCCCCCCCCCGCCCCCTTGCTCATTTAGGTTAAATTCCCCCGCCCCCTTGCTCATTTGGGTTAAATTCCAACCCCCCCCTCCCCTCCTCCTCCAGCTGGCCCATCTCCTGCGCCAGTCAGCTCCTGCCCTCTGCCGTGGCTCATAGTTAGGAGCGTGATGCCCCTCTCCGGTGTCCTGTCCCGCCCCGCCCCCTCCCCGGCTTCTCACCTGCCCCCTCTGCCCAGGCGCCGACGGGCCAGGCCCAGGCAGTAGCGCGGCACGGTCAGGCTGGTGAGGCAGTAGCGGTAGCGCGCGTGGGCCGGGCCGCCCTCCGCCGGGCTGCACCACGGCCAGCTTCCCTCGCGGTCCGGCCGAGACTGGAGACAAAAACAAGATGGAGGACGATGTGAGAAACCAGGAATACTCGTCAAAATCAGACAACATGACTTTGTCACTTGGTGGAACCCCTGAAATGCATCTTTGTGTCACTGCATACGCATATATCACTGAAGAAAATCATGTGAGCACACTTAAGATTCATACAAGTTCCGGAAAAAGACCTCTGCAAGCTTCCAGTCTAAAACAACCTGTGTCAGAGCATTTCTGAAGACATCACTGTCATAAATGTACCACCCTTCCCATCCAACACCATTTTTGCCAGAGGTTTGTTTTTGATAAAAGACAATAAAAACACAATAAAAACAGTAAAAGACTAATTGGAGTCTTGCATATTCTGTGGTGTGTGAACCTCAGTACTGGTGTAGACAGACTACTCACAGTGTGGTATTGACAGCCTGCTTTCCTACGGAAGGCGTAGGCACCGTCTGGGTCGTTCTCCTCCTCTGCTTCTGACGAGCCTGAGTGCATCTGCAGAGAGAGAGAGAGAGAACACAGAGAGAGAGAGAGGGAGAGGCAGAGAGAGAGGGAGAGGCAGAGAGAGAGAACACAGAGAGAGAGAGAACACAGAGAGAGAGAGAGAGGCAGAGAGAGAGAGAGACAAAGACAAAGAGATCAGAGAGACAGACGCAGAGAGAGAGAGAGAGAGAGAGAGAGAGAGAAAGAGATCAGAGAGAGAGAGAGAGAGAAAGACAGATCAGAGAGAGGCAGACAGGGATCAGAGAATGACAGATGGAAGACAGAAGAGAGAGACGGAGAGAGGGAGAGAGAGAAAAGGACAGAAATCAGTGACATGGTCACCAGGTTAGATTTACAACCAGGCAGACAGAAGCCATGGAAGCCAGATTATTGGCTATTCGATGGATTTGAATAGGAATTTGTACCCTTGATATTGCTGCCCGTCAGTCCCTTCTGGGTAACCAACTCATCAAAGAAGCAAAGTTACTTCTACATGACAATCCAAATGAATCCTCTAAATCCAGGTTCACATAGAACAGCCAAGAAATTAACTTAAGGTATTTTAGTGATTGCCAATTGGGAACATTAAAAGTTCTAAAACTGCCAATGTCCACAATTCAACATGTCAAAACTTACTCAAGACAAGATGGACATTGTAAAGCTCGTGTCTAATCGCTGCTGTGAGCCCAGATTTTAAGTAGAGGTCGACTGATCAATCAGATAGAGTAGAGGTCGACCGATCAATCAATTTCGCAAAGTAATCGGCCCGGACAGGACGTTTTTAGAAGTTTTGTTGTTCTGTTACATATTTATACTCAATCAATTAAAAGGCTATTAGCTTTATTTGAATAAATTGATATGGATACAAGGATATGGACCGCAGCCACCCAGCAACTGATGAAGAGGAATAGGCTACTTCATTTGAACTTAATTGAAGACAAAAATAAAGAAAAGGATTTATAACAAAATGTCTTGGACACAGCCTACTCTTTGGTGTGAGGAAGACTTTCTTAGAGACTCTCCTCCGTGAAACAATCGTTCATAGAGGAATCGAATAGTGAAGGAAATATGTTATGAGCTGTTGGACATGCAGGCCTAACAGCTGACAGAGGGCAGGTGTATCCAGGTAGAAGAGGCTTAAACGCCTGAAACATGACCTGTAGACCTGACCCTCTGAGTTTTCATTACTCTTTGGGGTTCAGCCTCCTTGAGTTTGATGATCCAGATGTATTTATTTAGGTTTTTAATTTTTGACAGTAGCATTTTTTTCCCTCGCTATCAGACGATTATCGGCTTTTTCCTGCTCCAAACTATCGTTATTATATCGGCCTTTAAAAATCCACCATCGGTCGACCTCTAACTTTAAGCACCAGTCTCTGTCCTGCATGTGGGGCCCACCTGGGAGTAGGGCTCCTCGTCCGAGCTTGGGAAGTCGTACTGGTTCAGATCCTTGGCGTTGAACACGGAGGGGCCGGAGTGGTGCTGCGCGCCAGAGGACAGGGGTAAGACTTTGGGCTTCTTCTCGTACTTCCTCTTTGTCCGGACCACTTCCGTCTTTTCGGGCTGGATGGAAGGGGGGAGGGCAGAAGGAATGGGTGTTGTTTTCAAAATGAGGCCTACTTTTCACAAAGAATCTGGAGAAATCTCTTTCCAGGGTTGCATTTCCATTCAACATGACAACAGTTCTAGCATAAGACGAAGGTGATCCAGAGAGATTTAATCTGGACGCCATTAAAGATTTTGAACTACTTGAACCTGTTAGGAACAAGCCTTTTTTTCTCTTTTTTTTTTACATTGATCCAATCGGACCGCACTGGCTCACCTTGGACTTGTAGTCCTTGAGGTCCATGTGGTCCTGGTGCCGGTACTGGTTGCTGTTGGTCAGGGGCACCAGGGGGATGGTGTAGGCCGGCTTGGCCAGCGCCCGCTGGGCCAGAACCTCCGCCATGATCTCACCGCCAAAGTCGGACATGCCGTTCCTGGAGAAGACGGAGAGGAACGGAGGACAGAGTGAGAGTGAGACGACTGACAAGCCAAGGACTTTGTTTGCTACCATCGATATTGAAATCCATCAATCTGAAGACCGCTTGAGGTTATGCTCAGGCACTTTCATTTGGCACGGTGGCAGGTTTTTAAGTTACTGTACTTAAGAGTCAAACTCGTGCCAAGCTGTACTAGGAGTTGACGACTTGTGCCAATCTGTTCCTCTCCACTCAAGTCTAGCCCAGCTCTGCCCAACGATATAATGTACACAGTACAAAGCTAAGCTCAGGCCCGCTCAACACAGCCCTAGTGCCTGACGGCGTGTTCAGGGGAACGACGCCCACCTCTTCTCCACGATCTCCAGTGTGAGGTGCAGCAGCTCTCTCTTGCTCTTCTCCCTCCTCTTGATCATCTCCAGGATGGTGACGGCCCGGCTCAGATCCCTCCGTAGCTTCAACATCTTCTCGTACGACGCCTCGTCGTTCTTGCGGTTCTGGACACACACGTACACACGCACCCACACACGGACGGTGGTTAACAACAGCAATATCATCATAGTTTCACAGTCTTACTGTCAGGTGTAGATACAGTCGAGACAAGGCGCTGCTTTTAGAAAAGTCAGAAGAAGTGAACGTCGAACGAATGTCGAAAGCTGTTCGATGGAGTTGAGAGGAGGAAGAGTTTCTCCGGCCCCCGATGACCTCTCACCTTTCTGGTCTGCATCTTCTCCGTCCTCCGTCGGAAGGCCACGTAGGGGTCGCTGGTGCTGGAGCCGTCCCTCTTTTCCTGCTTCACGGTGGGGATGAGTGAGCTGCTCTTACAGCCTTTCCTCTTGCGGCTCCAGTAGTCGAAGACCTCCTTGATCAGCTCGTCGTCCTCCTTCAGAAGCAGCTTGGCCTCCTGTAGGCTCACCAGCTTGGGGGGGGGGGGGGGCACAGTTGGAAGGGTTACTTTCTGAGTGTGATGGGATTGTATGCGTGTATGTTGCGGAGTGTGTGTGTGCGGAGTGTGTGTGTGTGTGTGTGTATGTGTGAGAGAGGCCGTGTGTCGTCCTGAGGCCGTGGACTCACCTGCTGGCCGCTGCCCTTCTCCAGCCGGTCGATCATCTCCTCAAACTGCAGGAAGGTGATCTCCATCTTCTTCTTCAGCTTGGTCACAAACGCCTCGTCCTCCGTGTCCAGGTCGTAGTCTGGCTGCTCTGTGTCCAGGCAGAAAGCTGGAGGGAGGGAGGGGAGGGGAGAGAGAGAGGAAGAGAGAGAGGAAGAGAGAGAGAGGGAGGGAGGGAGGGAGAGAGAAATGGATTTTAGAGACTGAAAGTGAGACACCTAGGTCTATCTTTCTGATACTTTGGTCTTGATTTCTGATACTGTTATTCGTCAGCCACCATATTCCAGCAGCCCATCCTGCTAGTCGTCCCCTATAATCAATCAAATCAAGAACAACTTTGACGCTTTGAAAACAGCAGCAGTTTAATCTTCTACTGAGGTTAAAAATCCAGACCTCAGCTGTTTAAAGAGAAACAACTCCAACACTAACAATCTTAAGAGGTAGGAGCCTGCATCTCCACCAGCAAACAAGTTCCAGTTCAGATGACGCACAGCTTATAAAAGCTCCAATATGCCTTCATAAGGCACTCCATAAATGTGTCAAAGTGTATTTCATGCTTTATTAAGTTAATAAATGCAGCACTAAAAATGGGTTTGACGTTGGTGGTTTTGTCACAGTTATGCTCCATTTCTGAACTTTTATAAAAGCATGACACCGATGTCTTCCCTTCCTTTCAGTCACATCCAACGGAGGGCTGGCTGTTCATTTCTCATGGCAGGAGGCTTTTCAAGCCCCTTAACATCCTCAATGTTTTACTGCTGACAGCCTTACAGCTCACTCCAAAGCTCAACCACAACCACGCGTCTGGACTCCGTCGTGATCGGGGTTGTGAGCGTGAGTCTTGAGCCAAACAATTGCCTCAATATCATGAGCATAGACTTGATGGTGATGCTCTGATAGACAATGTAACCCAGCCTGTTTACACCAGATCAGAGAACGTGCACGCACAGCGTGACGGACTAGCCTAATGATGTACACGCAAACGCACACAAGTTCACCCTCCGTGCCCTGCATGCATAGCTTCATCAACAATACCTACATCAAACTGTTCCCTACATCAAACTGTTCCCTGTCTTTACTCTCTCTCGCCCTCATCGCTCTTTCTGAAGAATTGATATTTTGTCTTAATTGCAAGATTTTAGACGGGACCAAAGAATGTTCTATCAACACATATGCCATTCTTCAGTCACTACCGAACTCCTACCACACTATCACGGTTCCCTATCTTGACAGCTATTTCTATGAAAAATGTATAAATAAATATGTTGTCGATTAAAATGCAATTGAATTAAATGTGTGATCGATTAAAATGCAATCGAATTAAATGTGTGAATGATTAAAATGCAATCAAATTATTCATTAAATTAATCATTCAATTAGTCATTAAATTAATCGTTAAACTGCACTTTTATAATTTGAGTGCGCTTTTATCATTAAAAGTGTGCTTTCATCATTAGTGTGCTTTTATCAGTAAACTGCACTTTTATCATTAGCGTGTACTTTTATCATTAGCGTGTGCTTTTATCATTAGATGTGCGTTTATCATAACAGTGTGCTTTCACTTTTGTCATTAGACTGTGCTTTTGCCCTTTCCCAACACACACCACTCTAACGATAAAGCCTTTATCATTAGACTGGCGTGTGTTGTATGTGTCAATCACCTGACCACGCCCACAGGCGTACATCCAGGCTATCCTTGTTGATTGGACATGTCTTTTGATGAAAAATGTCATGCGCATGACCGCAGTTTTCAAAAAATGGCGCAGGCAGCCTCTGATGTGCAGGGTTTTATTGTAAATAAACTTCGAGTCTGTTGAGATCTTACTATCAGCGGCCCAAGCGACGACGTCCTCCTTTTCAACCTGGAATGGCTAAAATGTTTTCTTGTTAATGCACAGGCTAGCGGAGTTCAAATAAATCCAAGGGTGGTCGAGCTAGTAGCTGATGCTACAAGCGAACTTCTAACGTTACAGCTAACTGAAGCCAGTTTTTCCCATTGACGTACATGCAGACAGACGTGGTTTAGTAGGGAGACCACGTTTAAACATTTCTCAGGAAACGTTGGAGTGGTTTGTCAATTGCGGCTATTCCGCCTTTGGAATAGCTGAGTGCCTTGGAGTACACCCCAATACCATCAGACAGTGGCGATTCTAGACCTGGGGGGGGCACAGAGATATGCCAGAGTGGCAATTCAGTTGTTTTTTTCTGTGAAGAAGCAAAACACACGTTCCCAAAGCACGTCATACCTACAAGCTATAGTGGCTTAAATATTTATTTATTTTTTACAAACTGTATATTTCCACCCACTACAGGAATCACAATAATTAAAACGGTTTTAATAAACTTCACTATAAGCGCCTACCATAATTTGTACTCACACTGGTTCCCCAGCCTCCTCAGCACACACATCACAGGAATGGTCCATATTTGTCATGTTTTGTGATTGAAATGTCAAAATCATGACACCAAACAAATGTAATCAAGTGTCCACTGTCCATAATGTATTCTTTTAACATGGTGCTTCCATATTTAGGCTACATTCAGAAAAAAAAATCATCATATCACATGTAATTCAACCAGTTTATAAACAACAATACTGCAGCAGCTGTCTTACACTAGACAGCAGTTAATTGAAAAAGGTCAAAGAGTGCCGAAATGCAGTTTTATTTACAAAACTTGCATTGCTCCCTGCCACTTCCTGTAGGTTCTAGGCTACATACAGTGATGTGCACAACCTGCATGTAAAGAGTCACCATTACCAGCACTGTTGTCAGTAACCTCCCCTTGTCTTCGGGACCACGGGAACCAGATTTTGCAGAACCTGGCGCTGCTGCAGAACAAGCCCGAATGACCCCATAAACCAATCTCCATCCAAAAGCAAATGTTAAAATGAAACTGTTCATTTTCTGAAATTAAACTAACCACAATCTCATTGACATGATCAAGGTAATTAAATATGTTTACCAATGAGAAGTCTGGAACTAGCAGGATTTTGCCTACCCATGTGTAAGGCTGGAGACTCCAGCTACACATCCAAGCTGGCTCTGGCTGTCATCCTTATCATCACTACAAACAGTGCTGGCTGCTCTGGAGCTGCTGTCTTACATTTGAATGCTCTGATTTATTTTCATACTGTAAATAGTTGCATGACACATCACTTTATAACACATTTCAGGGATGATAACTCATCTGGGATGAAAAAGGTGACAAAGAGCAAACCATACACAAATCAAACAAATTAGATTAAAAAACAGCCAATTCATCCCCTCCACCCACCTTTGAGTGTGAGTAGCAGCTGCATACCTACTACTATCAATCTGATGACAAAATGGAGTATCATACTCCGAGTTCAATTCTAGTCCCACTCCCATGACAGGACAGCAGATTACCTTAAATTTAGCCTAGCAATCAGAAAAACTTTCGGTTTTTGTAACATGTTTTTCATGAAGGCTAATGTGCATTTCAGCTAGCTAGCTAGCTATCATAACGCTAGCTAGCTGACTTTAGATTTACAAGCAAGTGGAGAGACGATGATGACACGAGCTAGCTTTCATTAAATCGTGTTACCTTTCTGAGGGGGAGTAAAAGAATGTGAGACAGCCAAGTTCAAATACCTTCTAGTAAAGTAAGCTAACTGCTTGCTCCTGCAGAGAGCAGTGTCCGTCAGCTTCTGTGGTGGACTAAACCATTTTGTACATTTTGTTAAGGGGTGTGTAGGAGGCTCAACTATTTAGGGGATTAAAGATCAGTCTCTCAGACTATATTTTCAATCAATGTTAATTTAGTTATTATGACACTGACTCATTCATTAGAAATGACACAAATACAGACAAAATCACAGGGGTGGCACCTGGGCCACCCCCTAGAATCCGTGTCTGGTCGCGGTCGCGAGACCAGACATGTCCAATCGACAGGGATAGCCTGGATGTACACCTGTGGGCGTAGTCAGTTGATTGACACATACAACACACGCCAGTCTAATGATAAAGGCTTTATCGTTAGAGTGGTGTGTGTTGGGAAAGGGCAAAAGCACAGTCTAATGACAAAAGTGCAAGCACACTGTAATGATAAACGCGCACTCTAATGATAAAAGCACACTCTAATGATAAAAGCACAAGCTAATGATAAAAGTGCAGTTTAATGATAAAAGCACACTCTAATGATAAAAGCACACTCTTAATGATAAAAGCGCACTCTAATGATAAAAGTGCAGTTTAACGATTAATTTAATGAATAATTTAATTATTAATTTAATTAATAATTGAATTTGATTGCATTTTAATGATTCACACATTTAATTCAATTGCATTTTAATGGACCACATATTTATTTATTAATTTTTGTTACTTCCACCCCTCATATATTTCAACCAGTCTCTTCGCGTTCCAACATTTTCCCATAACTTTTTACTTTCACAAATGACACGCCTGATGTTTCTGCTTCAGTCTCTCTCTGTGGGAAACAGTTAAGGCCTTCTTGAGGGGGGTCATAATCTCCTACACAGCCACAATAAGAAAAAGCTCTTTAGCAAGTCAACTACAGCTTGAACAGCGGATTATAAACCTGGATATAGTTTTTAAAACATCTTCCTCCACAGCGGTGTTTAAAAAAAACTAGAAGCGGCCCGATCTGCCCTAGACCAATTATTAACTGAAAAAGCAGAATAAGCAACATTTTTGGCAGGTATATATTTGATTCGGGCAACAAATCCGGCAGGGTCCTTGTTAGATTAGCCAGGGGCTTCATGCAATACCGTCGCTCACAGATAGCATTGGTGCGCAACGTTTTGAAACTAAAATGATTAGGCTAGTCAAATAATACAGGACTTCTATCAGGGACTATGCTCATGTGAGTGTCGAAATACTACTACTACTAGTAGTAAGAAAAAAGGTTTTTTGATGGGATAAATCTTCCTACATTATCTGAAGCACACAGAAATGATTGTGTAGACTAATTACAGAACAAGGCCGATATAATAAGGATAGTTTGGAGCAGGAAAAAGCAGATGGACGATTAATCGTCCAATAGCGGGGGGAAAATGAAACTGTCAAAAAAAAACATCTGGATCATCAAATTCAAGGCTAAAAACCAAAGAGTAATGAAAACTCAGAGGTCATGTTTCTTTCCTCAGGCGTTTCAGCCTCTTCTACCTGCACACACCTGCCCTCCGTCAGGTTTTAAAGAAAGATAAGGCTTCTGATAACGGTACAGCTTACAAAACAATACGCTTGCTTGGAGTTGACTGCAAATTACCATCAATTCTCCTTGCAAGAAGACTGGAGGAGGTGTCTTCCAATGTTCGAAGGCTCCTTCGTGTAATACAATGTTCACAAATACACACAAAAACTAACGAAAAAGTACAAAGAAAATAAATTAAAATGCGCTGGGGTGTAAACACTTCCTATAAGGACATGTTCCCTGTACAGAAACCCAGTAATGAGAACAGAGCAACCGTTAGGTGTTAGCCTGAGCATATTTCTGTGGCTGAATTTTCGTTGGTTTCAAGATTCATTTATTTGTCCCGAGGGAAATTTATATCTCGGACATACAGGCTGCTACATACAGTCCAACGGTGCCATTACAAGGACAAAACAAAACATTAGTGCATAGACATGTGCAAACAAAGTTTAAAGTGCATTAATACATTCATATATAATACAATCAACACTGCTTATGGTCAGAGTTTATGACACTAACTGATAATGGAATGAAGGAGTTTTTGTATCCTGTTGAGGGATTGTTTCTTGTTTTTAACTGGAACTCTAACGTCTGCCAGATGGGAGCAGTTCATATTCTGCATGCAGCACATGTGAGGGGTCAGCAGTGATTTTTCAGTGAACTCGTCTGATTACGGTTTTACCAAAAATCATTTGAAGTGTGGGATACTCTCTCACCGCCATCACTTTCATTGCAGTATGAACCAGTCGATTAATTTGTGATTTTAACTTAACTGATAGATTACCAAACCAGACAGCAATTCCATAACGCAAAATGCTCTCAATAACAGCATGATAGAATAACATCAATACTAGGGCTGAATCCCAAAATCTCTCTTTTATTTAATGAATGAATGAATAAATAAATGAAGGAATGAATAGTTCATTCATTCATTCAATGATTCATTCATTCATTTTTAAATCAGTATCGATACCGAGCCCTAGTATTGATGTGTTGCATAACTTGACAGTCATGTAATTAAGGTTACAGCTAAAAAAAACTGGTTTTAGTAACACTAACCGAATCGATATTGAATCGAATCGAATCGTGATAATCGATTCTGAACCTTGTGAATCGGAATCGAATCTTGAAATTTGAATCAATACCCAGCCCTAATCAATACCCTCTGTTCGGTCTCAAACGCCCTGAGTGTTCAACATTGCTTGTCATCCAGAGACGCGCTTCTCTTCTTCTCAGTGGTTCGTACAACACTGTGTTAGTAAAAATAAGATGGAATAGGCGCATTAAGTTGCAGTAAGTAAAATTGTGAGAGCAAGAGCCTGGAAAAGACAGGAATCTCAGCCATCGTCACGTGACTCCATCGCTCCCAGTCTTTGAAATAGCAATCATTGCTTTCGCATTTATCAAGTTTCCCAATGCATCAACATATAGGCTGGTGGCAATTATGACACAATTAGAATGTAATTTGCATTTAGACTGGTCTCAGTAACAATGACAGCATCTGCTTCAACCCTCAGGGGCCGATGTTTCATACAAGGTGAGATGAATTCAAATGAACTCAATTTCCTCACCCTGAATGACATTGCATTAGACTGATGACTGACAATGACAGCACCACAGACAGATAAGAACCAATGACATTTTAAAATGCTGTGCTTCCAGATAATAGCGTTTAGCCCAACTAATTTTAAGCAGCTATCACCTCAGGTAGTTTTGACACATGATGAATATGCGGTTGTACAGTCAAGCATAACAAAAGGAAACAGGAAATATTACCTAAGCAGTCCAGGCTGTGGGAATCGAATACACTGTCACTACCACGTAGTGTCCAACTACATGTCCAACGCAATCAACAGGCGAACTCCTCGAGCTAAGCCTACAAAGTGATCAACTAGACTAGTCTACATGTTAACCTCCTAAAGCAGTCAGTCTACACGAGGACCACGCCTCTCATGTCATGAAGCAAAGCCCTTGGCCTGTCTCTCACAAGCTAAGCTGATGTTCCGATGGGCATTTTGGCAGCCTTTTAGGACAGCATAGCCACATCTGGACCCTGATGTCAGCAGGCCTGAAGTTTTGTGTGACTATATCAACGCTCATGCCATAGAACCTACAGGTGCATCTCGGAAAATTAGAATATTCTAGTTCATTATATTAATTTATTAATTCAAAAAGTGAAACTTTCATGTGTTCCCATCCATTATACAAAGTGAAATATTTCAAGCCTTTTTTTGTTTTAATCTTTATGATTGTACAGTATGCATGGCCTGACGGTTGTGGATGACAAAACGGTGACATGGCTCCCGGAGGTGTGCCTGGATATAGCCCGGGTGACCCCTTACCCAGGCTCGGGGTGGTAAAAAAGGATAGCACCTCAGCCCCGAGCCTGCCATAAAATATTTAACTTCATGCGTAATTAATCTATAATATATTCAAGTTTCACTTTTTGAATTAAATTACGGAAAATAATTTCCACAATATTCTAATTTTCTGAGATGCACCTGCAGCCCTTTCATATTATGAAAGGAAGCATCTATGCAACCACGCATTGAAAGGAAGTATTGTGGCAGCCTTTTTTGGAACACCGAGCCCCATCTGAACAAGAGCAACCTCAAAACCACGACCTAGGCCCATCTAAAAGCCCAGCAAAGAGGACAATACGCTGGTTTACCAGAGACAGATGAAGCCACAGCGTAGTCTTAGAGTAAAGGACACATGGTAAATGTTCTGCACTTATATAGCGCTTTTATCCAAAGCGCTTTACAATGAAGGCCTCTCATTCCCCCATGCGCACACACATTCACACACCGATGGCGGCAGCTGCCATGCAAGGTGCTAGCCTGCTCACTGGGAGTAATTTGGGGTTCAGCGTCTTGCCCAAGGACACTTGGACATGTCATCATGAAAGGAGCCACCCCACTCCATCTGTCCTCCTCCTATACTATAGTACACGCAGGTCTAGACCCCTGCTAGAGGTTAGACCAGGGCGAGGCCCCGCCCACAAGCAACACAGACGGTGACCCCAGACACAAACAGCAGCTCTGACTTCAGCTGAGCAGACAGTCATGGCAGCTCATGTCCACTCCAGCTGGAACCCAAACCCGTCCACAAGCTACGCTGGGGCACGTGAGGATACAGCACTTCAGAACCTGGACCCATCCCACCCACAAGCTGAGCTGGCACTTTCCAGGACACATTAATTACGTTTCAAGTCCACCGCTGCTAGAATCTTAGTAACAGACTCATCTGCAACCTAGGCTGACATTCTCTCCATACAGTCTCCCCTCCATACGGATGTACTGGTCTGTTCAGGCCCTGGTCAGTTCAGACCCTGGTCAGTTCAGGCCCTGGTCAGTTCAGACCCTGGTCAGTTCAGACCCTGGTCAGTCAAGGCCCTGGTCAGTCAAGGCCCTGGTCAGTTCAGGCCCTGGTCAGTTAAGACCCTGGTCAGTTCAGGCGCGTAGGCTACTCACGCTGTATGTGAATGAGCTGCTTTGGCATCTTGAACTCCCCAGGGTAGAGGGACTCGTAGTAGGCGATGTTGCTCTCGGCCTCGGGGACGGGGATGACCATGCTGTCCCTCTTCTCCCCGTACACCTGCTGCGCTGAGATGGCCCGCTGGAGGTGGTGCTCCTGAGGGGGGGGGGGGGGGGGGGGGGGCACAGAAAGAGAGGGGGGCGAGTGACTACTCAGATGTCTACAATCTGTATGAACGGAAGCACAACTCTGCAACACGAGTAAATGACAAGACAGAAAACTGAGATTTAGAAGCGAGTAAGTCCAAGTCTGCGTGTCTGGTGTCCAATCACACCCCTCAATAGGGTAGGCCTTAGCCTTTGTGAGCCTTGACAGAGTTCAGGGTACCCAAGACTAGGGATGAGACGGTATGGATTTTTGCATTACAGTACGGTATCTTGTTACACGGTACGGTTTACGGTATTTCACGGTATAGGGCATTTCACCTCCCCAACACGCATAAAAAAAAAAGTGAGTATTTAAGTATTTTACTTTGAAGGAACTACAGTGCAACATGATGGAAAATACACTATTGTAATTAAGCTCAGTTTATTAATAGCAAGCTTATATTAAATAAAAAAATTAACTGTTGCAAGCAACTTGAAATGTGAAGTTTCAGCAGCGCATTATTGTGTAATACTGTAAACGTAATACCGTAAACACAGGGAATGTCACGGTTCTAATACCGTGGACATTTTATACCGCGGTTCACGGTTTTACGGTATACCGTCTCATCCCTACCCAAGACCATCCTGTTCCGAAAGCTTGTGTAATAAAACCACAAAAGAACAACTGTAGACAGACCAACAGGAGCAGATGTGCAAAGCCTGGAGTTAGGAGCGATGGACTGCTCATCACATGGAATACATGCTATTAAATAAGCTCCATAATGCGTATCTATGAAAAGGCGAGGCAGAACTTGCATTCCATTTTCTGCACAAACAACAATCAACAGTGGTCTGTTGAAAGAGTCTAGGTCGGTTTGAGACTGGCATCTGGTAGTTAGCTTAGTCTAGTGCACGCACCCTCCGGCCCAACTATCAAACTAGATAATGACATACGAGTCATTCGTGATTCACGATGACTCCAAACATTCACTTTGGAACGAGCAAGTGGCGAATCACAAAGCGGGTTACAGCTTGGAAAGTCCTAGGAGGCTGTAAGGACCGGGCCTGCCTGTGTGTGTGTGTACATCCACCAACAATGTGATCTGAGCCAACCTTGCCGGTGGAGGAATGTGCTGGAAGGCTGGCTGGCTGACCCACACAGCCGGCTGCTTGTCTGAATGGCCCAGGCTAGTAGTAAAAAGGTCTTTGGCTCAGACACGGGCACGCTGCCATTGGCAGCTTGTCAACAACCCAGCGTGGTGGTCACACACACACACTAGTACATTGTGTGTGTGTGTGTGAGGTTTTCCCGCGGTCGGGGACCTGCAGATGTTTGCTCTGCGGTCAGACTCGACACCAGACACCCCGCTGACGTACCGAGTGTTTCCCCTGACCGCGGTCATTCCCCAAGGCACACACTGAGGCCAGGGCACGCCGAGGCCGGCGGAGCGATGGCAAATTAGCAGGAAAAACATGTCACTCTTCTGAAAGGAAATCATGTCTGGACAAATAACACAACCGGTAAATCACACAAACTGTGACTGTATGGAAAAGCACCAATACCATCTATGGGCAGAGTTTCTATATTTGTGGGCCAGCCTAGTGGATTTATGTTTGCACCAGAAACAACACACTACAAAATGTCACGATCACTGGATATCTACAGAGTTCCTACACCACCTCTAGCTCCCTACGCTGTATAAAGTCTTTGCTTTCCTCTTTTAGCAGAGAGGGGAGTGTTGTTGGAGTGAGTCAAGCCCAGAAAGAGCTTCCCACACTGGGTCCTCCTGTGTCTGGGAACTATGGCCCTGTCTTAATACTCTAAAAGATGCTTCCTCCCTCCCCTCAGGTGAGAGGACATGATGAAATCTCTACTTGAAGACCTGTTCCTTTACAGTTGACCCCGTTCTAGTCTTGGTTTTTCGAAAGAGGGGAGGAAGGAAGGGTACATCCAACAAGGCCCAAATCACCCTTCCAGCCCCTGGAGTAAACCGTGATTCCAGGCTGGCCGACGCCAACAAGTCATGTGAAACAACTTCTAAAGAACTGAAACAACTTCTAAAGAACCGGGAAAGATTGAACAGATGTCCTAGTGGGTGGGACTCCAGAGGGCAATGTACAGTGTACTTTTCTCTGTAGCCTGAGTGATTAGTTTGGATTTAAGATATTTAACAAGCACCATCATTCCAAGCTGTTACTAGCTGTTCCAACTCATTTACTGCAATGCTCAAAGGCATAGGCCTACGTCCGCAACAATCCATGCACAAGCAACCAGGCTAATTCTATTAAGATTTAACTCTCCCTGACCCTGCCCCATGTTTGCTTGAATAACCCTGGGAGATTGTTTGTTGCGGGTCTCTCTCAATCGTCCGTTTGGGGTAGAGTGCAGGCTATGAGCAAGCCAATGTCCTCTGTTCCTTCTGCATGTACGCAGTGAGAACAATCATGAAGCCGCAGCCTCGGGGCAGAAACACACTGCAGTCGCTGCCAAACTTAATCAAACACTCCATTTGTTTACTTCCCTGGCGATGCCAAGGTGCTCGGGGGTAATAAATAGAGTTGCAATGCAGAGCAAAGCTGAACTAGAATACAGAGCATATGTCACACACATTCGCTCTACCTCTAGACCATAAACACACACATTCACTCTTCTATAGACCATTACACACACGCACACACCCTCCTCCAGACTACAACAGTCCTGAAATAGCCTTTTAAATGACCATATCGATCACTGTCAGGTCTGCGCTGGCAGTCTGGGCCTGCTGTCTGTCAGCTACTGTCCCAGACACTGTAAATGCCACTTAGCGTGATGGACACCCATGGGGGACAGGGTAGCACAGCAGCCTCTCTCTCTCTCTACTCTGTCTAGGAGTCTCTCCCCCTCTCTACTCTGTCTCAGCACACAGTCAGATGGAATAGCACCGCTGGCCTATGCTCAACTCCATAACAATTCCATTAATTAGAAACAGTATTTTCAAACAGTATCTTTGATTTTAGCTTTAGCCTAGTTGTAGCCTACTAGAAAGGCAATTGAAGGCCAACTGAATTGAGTTCACTTCCTGAATTGATAGGAAGTGCAATAGTACAACCACTGCCTTTGGTTACACTCTCTCTCAGGAAGGGAGTGAGTCTGTTTGGCCTAGTTCAAATAGGGACATTGCCACAGACAGGCCTAAATCTTTCCATTCATTTCATAGCCCTGTAGACAGATTTGTATTTAGCCAAGAGGTCTTGCACCTACAAGGAATTTGCCCCGGTCTGTTTGTACATAATACAATAATAAACAGTGCCGGAGTGTTTCAGAGAGCGGGTTTAATGAAAACTGACTGTCAACACTGACATTCTGTTCAATCTCAGGGTTAACAACCTCATTTCACTAAACCCGCTTTCTGGAATACCCCCCAAGGCAGTGCAAAAGACAATAACAAAGTGATACAATATACAATATAATCTACCAACATTTACAAAATAGTTAATAACCAATAAGGACGAAAATAACAAACATGATTAAGTGGCGACACAGTACACAACACACACATCAACGGCGACCAATGAATGGAACAACAACACTTGAACAAAATTCCTATACAATAGACTATAACAACTGACCCTGTACAGCTGTATACTCGAATGCTATTAAATAGCACCACCTATATCACAGACACAGTCACCCATAATTGTATGGGATAAGCAGATGAGGATTAAATTGATAAGACTGCCAGACTACAGATGGTAATTGTCAGTTTGGGAACCTTTAAGGTGAAGCTGCGTACCTAGGACTGGAATGAGGAACTGATTAGTGCTGATAAGATACTTTAAGGACAAGCAATGACAAGAATTCCAATGTACCTGTACCCACACTGGGTTATATCTGCCAATAATAAACTTTCTATTCTTCTCTGTTTGACCCAATACAATAACAAGGTCATATAATACAATATACAGAAACAGACATCAGACTCGTCACACGTGGCCTGCTGCTACATGGGAGCAACTATTGGATTTTAGCCTCACTTGGCTCGCAGTGTAGCTGTACTTCCTGATAGAATCCTAATTTAATTTTTTTTTAAGATATGTTTTAAGGCATTTCTGCTTTATTAGGGATAGGACAGTGTAGGTGACAGACAGGAATGGTGGGAGAGAGAGAGAGAGAGAGGGGAAGACATGCAGCAAAGGGCGTGGGCCGGATTCGACCCCACACAGCTGCAGAAAGGACTAGCCTTTACATGGTAAGCGCCCCAGCCCATTGAGCTACCGGGGCGCCCCCTGAATCCTTATTTTTTAAGCAGTACAGCCGAAACGTGTGTCTGTGTGTGTCCATTTGTAGGAAGAGATTTAGACTAACCAGGAGTCCCCAATACGGGTGCACACCAGCACT
This sequence comes from Borostomias antarcticus, assembly GCF_949987555.1. Taxonomy (NCBI): domain Eukaryota; kingdom Metazoa; phylum Chordata; class Actinopteri; order Stomiiformes; family Stomiidae; genus Borostomias; species Borostomias antarcticus. The sequence goes on from NC_140245.1 coordinate 9,794,654, forward strand.
AGAGGGCATGAAGTATAACGATGAAACGGATTATTCTCTGGCTGCGTTCTTTCTGCGCATGCTCTCTGTCAAAGAGGACGCAGGTCTATGGTGGGTAAACTGCTTCCAGGCAGAACTGGACCACAGCGGAGCATTTGTTTTCAATCCAAAACGCAGAACTGAATATTATTGGATGCCTAGATGGCAGGAAAGTAAGGAATGGCGACCAATTTAAACAAGTCCACAAAACGTGCAGTATGTTATCAAGCTTTTGCTTGATTAAGAGCACCGCAATAGCAAACAGACGATAGATATCCATTAGCAAAGTTTTGATTTGAGTTTTGTAAGCATAGAAACTCACTCCTGCCTGCGTGCGCATAGGGATGAAACGGTTATCGGTTTCACGATAAATCATGGTGAAAATTTCCCAACGACTAGTATTACCGTTTCTAAATAAATTATTAAAACTGTGTTCGATTGCCGTGCTTTGAATAACCACGGTAAATAGGCTACCATAGACATACAGTCCGATGTCATTCCCTGTTTCGACTTCAGACGAAATTATACGCTTATGCACCCACATCCAAAAATGCCAAATACCTCACTGCTGCCCTTCCATATTACATAGCAAAGGACATGATGCCCTTTCAACCATTGAGAGGCCTGGCTTTCCCCATGTTATTTGTGTTTTTTAAAATAAAAGTTGTTGAAATGATTGCAGACTGTCTATCAGTTTATTGAACATTTTCAGCATATAAACAAATAAAAATAAAAAAGTTAAAAAAATACTGTGATAATACCGATAACCGCTGTAATTTTGGTGGTATAATCGTGGTATGAAATGTTCATACCGTTACATCCCTACGTGTGCATGTCAAACAGCTTTTCCAATTACATGCGTTGGCACATTTAAACACCACAATGCAATTAGATCACACCCCATGTAACCAGTTGCCCCAAAATCGTAAAAAATAAGTGAATACATTGAATAAATATTTGGGTGCTGAATAAAACTTGTCACCGCTCCTACAGTTTGTAAGCTACACAGACTACATATATATATATATATATATTTATACGCCTCCCATTTGATCCAATGCATTGTAGGCCTATCAGTGTGTTTTTTTTAATTTTTAAAACAACTGAACATTCCATCCAATGCATCTGTTGCTTGGCAAACCTTTTGTTAGAGGAACTATTTTGCTCGGCGGAATTGAGGGAATGATGCTTCGTTTTGAATAAATGTTAATATTTTATATCGCTGTGTTTATTTTACACTAATAGCTGTAGTAACCGTTGTATAAAAGCAATAAACCACGAGAGGCCGTGTGTTAGTGAGTTTATAATCACTTCGCGTCGCGCCTAATAACGCCCCCTAGCTGTAATAAAATCACTATAACACACGGCCTCTCGTGGTTTATTGCTTAAAGGTATCCAACGAAATGTGAATCAAAACAATCCGTTCTTTATTTTCGAAATTCCTCAATTATATGGTTCCTAGTAGTCTAATAAACATGTTGAATCACTTGAATGTATTTCCTACCTTGTAATTTCTTCGCAAAATGATATTTAGCTAATGTTTTGAAAACAACCAAGATGTGTGAAACGTCACTATTATGTGCTTCACGTATTGACACAATGACGTAGTACGCGATTTTCGGGGACCACCTTATCAAATCTGCTCTAGAGCGCATACTAGTCGTCAAAAACTACATTGGATACCTTTAATTATAAAGCTGAATTGGAAGTGGTTTTCAAGAGTTTATGGATGTAGCCAGAATGTGAAAATGAAACCTACTTGTCAGAACACAAAATCTTAACTTGGGCAAACTGACAGTCACAAGCCATGATAAAATACACACATGATTAAATCATGAACAAATACTCAGCTAGCAAGTTAAACAATCTAGCAAGTACAGTAAAAGTACAAGTAGCAGGAGAAAAGTTGGACAACATGGGAATATGACTGTCTGGCGCATTGCTCAGCTTGTCACCTATGTGTTATACATGTTCACTGCTCATTTACATTTTTGACTACAAGAGACATTCATTGAGGATCATGTCTTATTCATAAATCCAACAACTCAAATCTGCACCGCTTATTTCACCCCCTGGGTGTGATTTTTGTATCATCCTTGGACTTCAGACAGGTGACATGCCGTGCTGAACATTCGGATTCCAGAGGTCACAATAAGACCGGTCGGGTTTGCTGCCAGCCGTGTGTACAAGAACACGTCTGGCGCAAGCACAAAAACAACAGATCCCTCTGGATTCCCACCGAGCTCCACACACACATTGACCTGGCTATCACCCAGTGTAAACAAACAGTGTCTGGACCAATACAAACACTCTCCACGTGTGGAAGGAGCTCACATTCTCCAGCTGACCTGGAGGCCTGCTAGGCTCACAAATCAAAACATCCCGTAGCTTAAAATCGACAGGCGCAATACAAGGCTACACTAGCCCAGATATAACATTGAAACAAGAAACCAAGTCTGCTAATGCTTAGATATATAGCCCAGCTGTAAATGTGGATACTGTCATACTGCTTGGAGTTCACAGCTGTAATGCATTCTAACAAAAATGTCCTATTATTCAACATGTAGGAGGTCTCAAAAGATCACATCATTCTCCTGACCACTGAATAGGCCCACTCGATGCGTAGGTTGACTGGGGTAGAGCTGTAGATCATAGGCCAGGGCACATGAAACAGCCTGACGTACCCTAAACAGTACCAAAACAACAAACCAATACATTGAGCCTCAATCATATTTGGTTGCATAATAAGCTAATCAAATCAGTCAGCTAGACACAAACAACCAAGTCCATTGTTAGTGCTCCTCTGCTTTGAGTTTTACTTCCTCAGCATGGCAGGAGTCTATTCCTCATCTTACTTGCCCCATTTCTCCCAATTACTGAGGGGCCTATATTATGCAATGCCGCACTTCAGCTGAATTGACATTTCAAATGAATAGACACAAGACTTTCGGTGTGACTCAGTAGTCACACCCACCCCGGCTACCATGCTCTCCTTCTCTGTGCCACCGGTGCCAGCTGACAAGAGCCCCTGGTAGTGTGGGCAGAGAACTCCACCATGGCTCATAGTCGGAGATAAGTGTTTGAAATGGGACCCCTGATGGAATGCGTGGTCCTATTTCACACTTAACCAAAATAGATCAATGAATCGCAGTCAGTAGCCAAAACGCCAACATGTTTGGAGTAAAGAGTCGAGAGAGCGTCTCGCCGACTACTCTCTAGCTATAGCTAGAAATTCTTGTAGATACTAGAGACCTACAAATACGGCTTGCCAAGAGGACAAATTCATAAGGCTTTAATGACACTTTCAAAGAGATTTGACAATTGGCAGGAACGCTGCATATCATGCAGCAATCACAAACACCTGTCAAAAAGTAATAGGACTAGGCCAAGTGACAGATGAAAACTAGCAAACACAGCAACCTGTCAGTGTGACATGTCAAAACATGACCATGCTATGAGGCCAAACAATGACATATTGCGTGCCAGAATGTTGTGTAATGTTCATTTAGCTTAATAAAAAAGCAACCACGTGCCAAAAGATATGCCTACATTGCAACATTTCCATAGCATGAGCTGGGTTTCCTTCATTAGCCAGGCTTGAATAACTATTCAGCAGCATATTCTCATCACTGCACGGGGTGTACCCCTGCAGTCTTAAGTCAGATTGTTTCTATGCAGGACCCAAGTGGTGTTCATATTTGACGGATTGATCAGGCATTCAGGGCAGATGTAATTTAAGATCACTAGCTCCCCCTTGCACTGGGCTACTGCAATTACGCCAGCACAAGGCCCATCCCAAAGAAGTCAACAAAATGTCGGAATCACTGTAATCACGTGACCCCTTTGTGCACAGAAATCCATCTACAGCCAAAACAACCAGCTACAACCGGAATATTATATCAAACATTGAGACAATTAATCTTTACTTTTCCAAAATATACAACAATGTACTGTTGGCATGTCATTTACACCCCCAAATCGTCGTGGTTCTTGATGAAAATTGGCGGCCATTTTGTGCAAACTTGCGCAGAAAAGAGAGGGACACCTCTTATAATTTAAAAAATAGTAAATTGTTTATTTGCAAATTTTCGAACTATTAAAGCATACCGATTCCTCTTCTTTCTCCATCCCCGTCGGCATCTGCGGAACTGCCCGGTTAATAGATGCATATTCGTGTAGGTCGGGTAAATCCTCACAACGGAAGACGGGTAGTGGCTTGGAAGCGTCCAGCGCCCGTGCCCGAAACGACAATTTACTCATTTTTTACAGTTCGAGATGCAATAAAAATCTATCCGATCTCCTAATATTCACAACGGTCTCGAGTTGAGCTTTCATGGATGATTCTGTGCGGTTGTTCTGAAATCTAAGGTTCGACTGGTTGAAGCTATATTTAGAGCGTCGCGAACGGAGCCGGGAAGGCCCGGATCTTGGTCGCTCTCTTTCGGACTATTTTTTCCGATGCTCCGCTCCCTATCGGTGGTTCAGTACGCCATGGCCAACATGGCGGACATTAAAAACTCTTTAACGCCCCGTTCGCTCGTAGCAGCCCAACCCCCGTTCGTAGAACAGCCATTCCCACAAGGTCCCGAGCGCTTGCGCGTTCGCGGTGGTGGGGGAAGGGGGCGTCCATCACATTAATGGCAAGCCCCCCCCCCCTCCCCGGCACAAATAAATACAATTAGAAGGATAGCAAATTAAAATTAACTGCCCATAAGTTTAAATGTATATTCATATAATGCAGATAATTTAAATGGTCTGTATTTTAGAATATAAAGTTTATTTGCCATGTATAACAACTACAGGTACAGATACATTGGAATTCTTGTAATCACTTGCCCTTACAGTATCTTATCAGTGCTAATCAGTTCCTCTGTTAGTATCATCTTCATCTACTTATCCCATCCGGTCATGGATGACTATGTCTGTTTCCATGATGCAGGCAGAGCAATTAAATACCGTTCAAGTATACAGTTGTGCAAAGTGATCAATTTATTGTTCGAGTGTTGTGAAGGTGCTCAAAGTGTCAAGTGATCAGTTGTTGTGGGGGTGGGGGTCCAGGCAGAGGGGTGTCTGACCAGGGGGTGTCTTCAGTGTACTAGTACTTTAAGCTATGAATGCATACAATAACTCACAATTCTCACAATTCACTCAATCTAAAAGTTAATGCCGCTTAAATCAGATGTGAATCAACTGTGCCACCAATCAGTAACTATATGTGCCACACCATGCCGGTAACATGCCCTCTTTATCCTGCTTAGTTTAGTATATGTGATTGAATGTGTCCCTCTTGTGCCTTAAAAGCCATTATCAGTATCTAAGTAGAGGAGATTGTGCAGAGTGATAACTATGAAACCTATACACAGCATATTGACTACGTCACCAGCAGTCAGTACACACAACCCTTAACTAGAAATAGTTTACTTTTTGTAATAGGAATCATTAAAAGTCTCCACAATAATTAATGGCAGGAGTTTTGAACTTTCCTACTGAACATAATTTGATCCGGCTGCAGATTCATTCTCATACTTCAATGTTTGATATTGTCGCCATCTTCTGGTACAATGGCTCCAAGAACTTTTGAGTCCATCAGTTCTACTGTAGCCTAAAACAAGTTAAGTGAATATAGCTATGAATGTACCATTGATTTAAACTGCACAGGGCTCATCATTCGAGTGGCTTACCTAGTGAGAACAGCCATCAGATCTATCCTGGGTCCATCAAGATGAGGGACTGGGGGTTCCATTCCTCGTCATCCATCATACAACACCACACAATGATCTGGGTAGAAATATGACGGGGAGATAATCAGAGAGACATCAACTCTCGATACCATTGCTTCATTTTGCCTTGGAGTTTAAATAAATTACTATTTGGGGTGGATATGTAGCAGTTTCGGACGAGGGACAGGGAAAGGGGGTGAGAAAGCCATCAGAAGAACAGCCACAGTATACGCCCGAGTATGGTTGGTGAGGTTCAGGTTGGCATTCAGGTAGCTACTGCCAACACAAGCAGTTCCTGTACAGACCGTACACTGGGAGGCAGCATTGAGCTAGCTAGCAAAGCCAAGTAGCCTACAGTTTAGGATATTTGGCCAGGATTTGAATCAAATAACTGAAAACCAAATAGCTGATAATCTCCCCGATACCCGGATCACTAGGCTGGGTTAAGGCTACACTTCTTTTTTTTTTTCTTTTTCAACATGAAAAAATGAGGGCTGCTTTAAACGACAAAAAACGCCCATGTCTAGCAAAAGACTGAAAAGAATGAGACAGCTGGAAAGCTAACGAGCTAACTAGACTGCTTTACATGAGCGAGTGACCTTAAAAATGGACTGGCTAAAATTTTAAAAACTGTCAAAGCTGGCGAGCACATTTACTTGGCTGGGTGGTCGTGTCGTGTGGTGTTTGTCAGTGAGCTTGCTAGCTAGCCAGTAAGTCTGGAGCAAATAGCCAACTGGCCTAGCTAGCTAACGTTAGCTAGCACTAGTTAAATAGTGTATCTGGCTAGCTACCAAAGTCAGTCATATTTCACAGGCTCTGTGTTCGCTTAACACGAACATATTATCAACGTTTGTTAGGGAAAACATACTGGATATATATTGGATGGCCGATATTATTATTATTATACTAGCTAGTAAGCTAGCCTAGCTAGCTAACATTTCTGCTGATCATAAGTGAAAACCCAAAGGACATTCGGAGCAAGGAAAACGTAGCTAGACAGACTGTCCCCTTCTGACAGTTGATGTTTTGCAAACAAACGCCATACATACGACTTTGTCATGACATACCATCTGCTGTAGCGGATATCCAATTATGCTCGTCTTCGTCTACATAATCCAACGTTATTTTCATGTCGACACGACTGCTAGAAACCAGCTGTCTGTGAGAAGTGTTTCAGCAAGCTAGCTAGCTAGCCAGCCCTGGGGCAACTTTGTCATGGAAGACGATACGTGATTGGACGACGGCTGTCACCAATCACCTGTAGAGAGCCGGAGCTCATCCTCCAAACAGAAAAAGTTGTAAAGTGATTATTTAATGTCCCGCGACAACGTTGACTGTTCCAAATAGTACAGTAATAATACAGTAGGCTACATATTGTTGTGTCATCATAGCAAGGGGTTAAATTGAAATTTAAGGGATGGAGACTGGGAGCACAGCTCACAGATATCAGTTTTAACTAGCTTCCAAACCTTGAGCGGGTGGAACTCTTGTCGGCTCCTGAGCTAGTATTGTGTGGATGGTTCACACACACCTAGCCCTTTTCAGTCCTGTAGTCGCATTGAATAACTTATTTAGACGCGTTTTGTCCGAGTGAATTTATTTTTCCGAGGTGGGGGGGTGGGGGTCTGGCAAAATTACTACGCATTTTGGGGCATTATTATTACACGCTTTTAATCGAGAATTGATCGATGTCACCATGGGCCACATACATTTTAGAATACACTGTAAAAAAAAAAAAAAAAGTAACTTTCAAAAGGGCACTTGCCTTGTCCAGAGGGCAAAGGGCAGGTGCTCTAGCACCACCTCGTGTCTACCTGTGCACGTCCCTGCATACAGGTCAGTTAGGCTACTTACTGTGATACCAATATTTCAAAGGTGCCTCCTTAGCTAAGGCATACATTATTTAAAGGATAGCCTACTTTCCTAAGGGCAGTCTGAACCCATAGTAGCCTAAGCTGTCCCTTAGCGATGCGCTCCGTTCATCCCGTTATAGTTTTATCCCAACTAGAGGAAGATTATACTTTTAAAAAGGAGAGTTGCAATATAGTGCACAACTATGTACCCTGCCTGCGCAAATTACATTATTAGTACAATAAACTTTATGAAAATGAATGATGAAAACAATGTTTTTGTAGCCTACATAACACATCACGGGAATGTTGTCTTTTACAATTTTATTGAACCAAATAAAATATATGGACTATCCATAATATAAATCCAACCTACTGTAGACCCATAGTAGGGTAGACACAGGTAGCCTAATTAATTAAGGTCCCCTTCAATTTAGTGTGTCACAGCCAACTCGTGCTTGTGTATAGGCTACATCATGGCTGCATTCCTTGTATTGAACGAATGGCGACGCCGTCCGCGTAGCCGTTTAGTTCGTGTTAGTAAATTCATCAGGACCAACTTCAGTCCTCTGGAGGTCCTCTTGGATAGCGCCATCCTCTCCAAATACAGGCGTTCTGAAAAGTTGGCCTACCTCCGCAGGATGACCTGCCACCCATTATATTGTGCTTAATTCATAGATAGCGCATCCTAGAGTAGCCTAATGTCTATCAGAATGTTCTATGACCCATTTTATTGTGTCCTGTCAGATAGGGATGTCGACAGATCCATGGTAAAACACAATAATGGATAGTAGGGCATTCTGATAGTCATTTCCTACCTGGATGTCTATCAGAATAACATAATGGCTTTTTAACGTTTGGGCAGTTACTGTTTCGTTGAACGAGAGAATATTATTATTATATTAACGCCAAATTCAGGATACTCATGCCGGCACCTACGTTTGAACGGAATGCTGATAAACTGATAAAATACCTACTACACTGTCAGACCTGTAGCTAAAGTGCCAATCAAGCGATTTACAGTGAATTTAGAACTCACCTGTGACTCACAAACTGGAGGAATAATCAAATAAATGAACAAAAAAAAGAACACTTGTACAATTTGCTTTTTTGTCTTTGATATAATATATTAGGCTATAACTTTTAAGAGTGGTAAGACAATAAGGGACAAAAATAGAACAGACAAGAGAAAGAACAAGGTATTCACAGAAGAATGCAGGATAATTACAATTAGTGCAACAGAGTACCCAAGAGCTAAAAAAAAAGAAGAAAAAAACAATATAATTATATATTGGGGGGTATACAGTATAAATGCTAATAACTAACTGCTTACCAGACCCCAGCCACTCATACACACCAACAACAAATTCTACCGACATTGGTCGTGTGGTGGTCTATGTAAATCCATTAATTGATTATGACTAGCTAGCTTGTTAAGCAGGTGGGCAGTCGGCTAATTTAGGCTCAGCTGTTTGGCGCTGAGACTTACTTCACAACAGAGACAAATAAATGCAAGTTATAGTTTGGCAACTGAGGCTTAGGGGGCAAACAATACACTCATTTCGTTTATGTGTTACCTGGCTGGTAGCTGTCATCACTCGGGCACTCTGGATGGGGAAAGGGCAGTGTGTGGTTGAGGCCAGAGAACACCGTGATGCAACACCAGTCAGGTGTCGGCTGCTGTGCAACGCTGATGTCCAGCCCCCCCAAAGATGGTCTTCAGGTGCAAGCCCCACCCGGACAGGACATGGCCAGACAGCAGTATCTGATCATGGATGGCTGTGACTGTGTCCATGATACAGGCAGTGCAATTACATAACATGTCAAGTATACTGTACAGTAGTATATAGTAGTGCAGAGTAAGTTCTCTATTGTATAGACAAGGTGTTCAATTGCTCAACTGTTGTCAGGTGTTGATTCAAGTGATAGTGTACAGTAGTGCAGAGTCAGTTGTCTATTGTATAGATGAGGTGTTCAATTGCTCAAGTGTTGTCAGGTGTTGGTTCGAGTGTACAGTGGTGCAGAGTCAGTTGTTTATAGTACTCTGGTTGTACTATACATAGGCCCTCACTCTAATTATAACAATGGCACACATGCCACCTCCTGGACCAACAAGTGAACACGTGACACCTTGTCTATACAATAGACAACTGACTATGCACCACTGTACACTCGAACCAACACCTGAGAACACTTGAGCAATTGAACACCTTGTCTATACAATAGACAACTGACTCTGTACTACTGTATACATTACATGCCTCTCTTCTTTACAAAGATGGTCACAACCACAACATGTCCTGAGAGCACATGCAAAATAACAACTTATGGCTACTTTTAATGTGCATGTCTGTATGTTTAATAAAGCATTTAGGAAAAGTTTCAATCAAGACTTGCGTATTACCTATTCTGTTGAGTACTATGTTTACAATTGTTCATTCATGATATTATTACAATTGACCTTTCAAGTCTGCCTACACTTAGGTTACTTAGCTAAGAACCATTTTAATTACAATTTACTTCTAAGGGCAAATACTTTACTTTCATATCTTCATATCAATATAATATTAAGATCCTAGTAGATGTCCAAATAACCCACTGTGTCCTGGTTCTACTTATTCACCACCCAAAGGGAAGTGCAAAACAGCAAGTCATGACCTTTATCCAGAAAGAAGAAAGAAGTTGAACCCATTGCAGCAAAATAGCTAACATTACAGGAATCATCAGTGTAACTACTTTAGCCACTGACCGCTACCATTAATGTTATGGAAGCTGCTGCTAGTTGTTGTGAGCCCATGAGCTTACTGGCTATCCCGCTCTCATTGTGCTCAATTAGCATTGGAACTGTAGTGTCCGGGTGACAAGACCCAACTTTATTTATCAGACATTACCGTGCAACCAGTCCCGCACAGAAACAAGCCAGCCAACACACATAAGCCAGGCTTGACCTGGCCTGGTTCAGATATTAGGGTAGGTCTAAAGAATAGCCCAAAAAACTTCTTTCCCACAAAACTAAAGTTCCACAACCATCCATTTCATTAATGGGACACATAGGGGATATGAAAAAAACATGGTTGTGTTTTGTTCTAACTTGGGTATGGGTATCTCGAAAACTAAAGCCTTTTTTGAGGACTTGCTGCTAGCCTATAGGCTATAGTGATAGCCATGTGAGACCATACTGATCTGTGGAGCGTAACAGAGCTCTCATATTGCTAATGCAAGGCTGCAGGTTGACCAAATGCAGCGCTGCTGTCTGAGAATGCATTTCTCAACACTAAACCGTACTACCTACTGGAGCCTTATGGCACTTACCACCGTTCCCTGACAGCAGGTGTCCAGCAATCCCAACATTAACATTAGCAGCCATCTTGATGTGATGTTCAGAAGAGCAGGACATCATTTATGGGTAGAAAATGCTTGAACTGGCAAAGAACCAGACATTCTGAAATGGAGGTGCAATGACTGTGGAAAACATGAGGTCTAGGTGTCTTTTTTTATATATGAAACATGATACACAATTACATATACACACACACAGAATTTAGGTATGCATTTTCTCATCCAAGCTGTCCTCCTCCAAGGGAAGCCAGGAGCAGTGGGAAGACTCGTCAGCGGTGCCCAGAGACCAAGTCCAAGTGCTCAGTCCTGGTCAGGGACAGGATCTGTTCTTCTGCATGTTTTTCATATAGGGTTCTTATAAGAATGGGGGAAATTCTTGCGAACACGGGGAGAACATGCAAACTCTGCACAGAAAGGCCCAGGAGATACCACACCTGAGTGCAACCCTGGGGAGATATCCCACCCGAGTACAACCCTGGGGAGATATCCCACCTGAGTACAACCCTGGGGAGAACATCCCCAGTGCCGAGAATGACCCACGGACCCAGGACCTTCTTGCTGTGGGGCGACAGGGCTGAGTATACAGTATCACAACAGTTAGCTCACAGTTCTCAGGTACATACAGAACTTTATTTATTCATTTTATGCAGCCTTCTTCTAAATCTATGTGTCATGCGCTTAGCCGGTATGATTATCAGAGACATGTTCAGCCAAACCAATGAGCAACATCTGAACCAACCTGGTGTCAAAGTTGTTCCACACTGCCAGTATATATCTGTTAAAGACATTGCTCCCGACCATCCAGAGGCCAGAAATGAGGGGTGAAATCTTTTAACTGTTGTAGCCACAGTACTGTTGGTTTCTGCTACATCAGGAGAATCGGATCCATGAATATAATTCAAACAATTACAATTTCCTAGCCAATACAGCTGTTGTTTTTTTGGGTTGTTCGTACACACACATTGTGTGAGTTTATTATTAGGGGCCGGGCAGCCTCAGCTGCCGGAACCATCTTGTTTTTGCCAATTTCTTCTTCTTCTTCTTTCTGAGAAGTCTGACTTACCATGAATGAAAATTCACCAAAATTTGCACATAGGTCCAGCCCTATGCCAGAAGTCCTCAACTGGCATTCGGGGCCAATAGTCCTGATGGTGGCGCTACAGCAACTGTCTAAAGTTTAAAACGTAAAAATAAATCTTAACAAATCAGCCATACATGCTATCACCTTGCAACCACCAACCAACCAACCTGTAGGCCCAAGTGAGCAGAAACTTCCATATATGCTTTGAGCTGGCTTGGATCGACACATCAAACTGAGATTCTTCCATGCGACCATGGAGTCCGTCTTCCTATAGGGCTGTTAAATTTGGACCCTGAAGCCCACCCTGCAGAAGTCTCTGGATGGGTGCTACACCAGAATGCTGAGTGTGGTACTAAATGTCAACCAGAACGAGCATGTTACCAACAAGCATCTGTATGGGGGCTACCAAAGCTGAGTGAGAAAGTGGCATCCAGGAGGATGAAACTTGCTGGTTACTGCCACAGACACCATGACCTCCCAGCCAGCAAGCTGGTGCTCTGGGAGCCAACACATGGGCACCGATTAAGAGGACGTCCCACACCAACATACATGGATGTACTGAGGAGGGATGCAGGAGTGGAGGGTTCTGCGGAACTGGCTGGATGAATGGAAGACCGAGATGATTGGAGACTTCGCTGTCAAGCTCGTCTGAGGACGACCTAATGATGGCAGGAATTATCAATCAATCAATCAAAGCTTTATTTGTATAGCGCATTTCATACCCAGAGGCAAAACAATGCGCTTTACAGAGAACAAGGAAGGTGGGCATACGTCCCACCCCTACATATTCCAGAGGGAAGCAAAATCCAGTATCACCCGGGGGCCAGAAAAGTGAGCTGTAAAAATTCTTCCCTGACCCCTCTCAACAAGGCGATCGAGCAAGCTCCTGGAGTATGTTTGTCTAACGGCTTAGAACATTTATAAAGCAATAAATTACATTAAATTACATTTAGAGGCTAAAAACATCATAGGAGAGACATTGCAAACACTGGTGTATGTCAGTGTGTGCGTGAAAGTGCCTGGGCCCAGATAGAGACAGTGGTTGGGGTAGGGAGGGGGTAGGAAAAGGATACGGATTAGGATGAGGGGAAGGGGATCTGAGCCCAGGACTGGTATATGTCTGTGTGTGTGTGAGTGTGCCTGGGTCCAGGTAGAGGCAGGGGTCTGGGGTAGGAAAAGGATATCCACCCGAGTTAGGGTGAGGAGAAGGGGGACTGGGCCCAGGTCCAGGCCTAAAGCCAGAAGTGGACTGGTGTATGTCTGTGTGTACGTGTGTGTGTGTGTTAACTAAATGCTACGACATCCACAGCAGACACAGGGGTATATATCGGACTCAGGGTGGTCTGCTGGTGACAGTGGTCAATTGACACCCCAATAGTTACACTACATCATCAACTGTATTTTTGACAGTATTTTGAAGTCTGTCCCCTCAAACTACTGCTGTTCATATGGGAAAAAATACACTACCCACAATCCTATAATCCCTCTCCCAGGCTTCTTCTGGCCTTGGTTTTCCAGTGTTTGGTGAGGGGATGTAGCTGAATGAGGCAGGCGTGGACAATCAGCCCAGGAAGTCATTAAGCTCTTTAACCCACAACCTGTGGGGTTCGCTGGGAACTGCAATCCCACAGCTAGCGAACACTTTGTGGCACAGGCGGCCATTTTGGGCTGTGAGTGCCCCGGGTTGCCACGGTATTCTTTTAAAATCCAATCATGTTTTTCCATGTAAAAAAAAAGAAGTGTGCTTACGTACAGTAGTTGTACCGAACCAATTTCAACCAATAATATGACATCCACCAGTTCACTGTGTGGCCAGGAGAGAAAAGAGCTGTGACCATGTCACAACCTCAAACCTTGTTCCCTCTCCTAACTAGCAGTTAACAGGAAAACATAGCCTGCACCAGTTTTGGTATATATGTGTCCACCTAGACCCTCATATATTTACCATTTGTCTCCTTCCTCCTCTTACTTCGCCCAGTCCCGACCCAGTGCTGCGCAGCAGCTAGAATTTCCACCTTGGAGTTGTTTCAGGTGCAAGTCCTTCTTCAAGTGGAGTGATGTTTCAGCACAAGTCCTTCTTCACGTCCTGCTTCGTCCTTCACTCCGAGGTGGAAATAAATGTTCATGGGAGCATACCTTAATGCATGTTGTATGAGTGAACCATATTTCACACCCTACTTTTATCCATCTAACTGTTTTAGAAACATACTTCAGCTCCCAAGTATAACTTTCTACTTCCCCGGTCTACTGATTCATTATTACTTTTTCTAACCTACAGTACACTTGTAGGACCCAACTGTTAAGTCCCTGACTTCCTGTGTGAAGGTGTTCATGTCTTTTGACTCAATTTTTTATTTTTACAGCTCATATATTAAAACGAAACACCATTCAGCTAGAAAGTACTGTACTCAATCTCGATCTCGTTTTCACCCAACAATAGGGTGATTCTTTCTTTTCACAGACTAAACACTTTGTAGTTACTCATGAAATCAAAACACTTAAAATACAATGCCAAGTTTCGTTTATAGGATTTTATCCTTAGACCAAGTTACATTTATTACTTCTATGGTCCACTATTCAAGGTTACAGTGACGACTATTCTTAAAACACTTAAAATGCCAAGTTACATTTATGATATATCTTCAGTTACATTTATGGCCTACTAGTCAAGGTTACACTTAAGACTATTCTTTAAACACTTAAAATGCCAAGTTACATTTATTACATATTTATGACATACCTGTATCTCTAGACCTACTGTAGTGGTGGTTGGGAGGTCATTTCACTAGAAACACTTCAAAAACCAAGTACATTGGTTAATTTGTAACTTATTTTGATGTAGCCTTTATTTAGGGTTAGTTGAGGCCGGTCTCTTCTAAACATGTGAGAGTAACTATAGGCAGAGATGAGCAGGCACTAGTCCTAACCAACTTTATTCTCAGTTATGCTATTGGTGTCTTCATGGATATGATCGCATATGATTGGCCAAAACACAAACACAGGTGAGACCTGGAACTGGTCACGTTAATACCACCACAACATGCAGTGAAATAAAATATTTTATAAAGGAATGCTGTTGAGTGTGCTTTGGACTAAAACTTGAGATAATAGTATTTCTCACTGGCTATTTCTTTGCCCCTTGAGAATTGATCTCAAACAGCCTATTATGTTTTAAAGAAGCACAATATCTGAACCATGAAGTTAAAGGTATAATATGTTATATGTGGATTAAAATAAACATTTTTTCCAAAATAATACATCCATAGGGCTTTGCGAAGGCTGTAAAGAATAAAAGTATTGCTTTTCCATAAAAAATTATATTTTGAAGGACCGACAATGACACTCTGTTGATATCATACCAGCCAATAGTATTACAGTGTTGGTACTGCACGCTGGGTTGCCAGGTACTATTCTAGCTTCACCACTGTGAGATTAGCACTAGCCAGCTAACGTTATACTTCCATAAATGAGCAGCATTATAGATGTTGGTTAGCATCAAGTGTGTGTGCGACTATAAAACGGCATCTTTTCCGTCCACTTCCGCTCACTCTTTTCAGCTAAACGTTTGGTAAAATTGCAGTTTCGTCGTCCTGCTTCTCTGCCTGAGCCCCGGTTAACCGTACGATACGAATCTCAAAAGCTCAGTGACCGAAGAAGGGGCAAAACTCTGATAAATATCGGGCCAGCCTTTGCTTGTTGGACGGAGTTTATGGAGTTTCATGGGATAAATCAATCAATCAATCAAAACTTTATTTGTATAGCGCACACTTTATTTGTATAAAGTCACATGGTGACATGGCTACTTTTCTACTAGACCGGTAAGCTAGCTAACTAGCTATCGTTAGCTCATGTAAGCTTGCTAACTTAGCTAGCTAACGTTATCTTTCTTGGAATCTGCATAGCCAGACCTAACGTTATCTCCACACTACAGCATCTAACATAACTTATTACATGGCACTCTGAAATACTTGACTGTGATTACTGATTAGTGTAACGTTATGTTCCTCTCGGAGTGAAGATTCTCTGGCATTTTGTGGTATGTAACTTGGCTAGCTAGGAATCGTTTGCTAGCAAACACTGCTAGTGGTGAAAGACCACTAACGTTACGTTACCTTTTGTGTGTTAGGAAGGTGCATGTTTGGAAAATTGTCTGCTCGCTTGACCCGATCTGCAGGTTGTAACGAACCTGGTAACCAATACGTTGTGTTGTTGCAGTTCTTATCTTTAGACACTAGATGGGGGAAATAATCCACATATAACATATCATACCTTTAAATATGGAGATCAGATTAACGATATTGGGTGTGGTGAAAATCTGACTTAGAAAAAAATGTAGCAAAACTCCGCAAGTGAAAACATTCCAACAGAAAAAGTGGGTAAGCAGTGAAATGGAGGAAGAAAGCAACAGAGGGGAATACAAACTTAATCAACCTTACTGAGGAGTTTTTGAACAGAGACCTCTGAACAGAGCCTGGATTGCGTCCATTATACTCCATTCTGCACTTGCAGGGCAGTCTGGGGGAGCAGAAAGAATGGTACGGTCAGTGTCAGAAGGCTGTACTAGAGGCACACGTTTTTACTGCAAAATTCAAACTCTAACAAGTCAATATCTGCAGTGTACAATCCCGTTGTAATGAGTCAAAACCACTAATCAAACAGTCAATAACTACAAATAGTGCTCGGAGAGCATGAATGCATTTTGTGGCTCTGTGCACATGCACATGTGTGCGAGCAGGACATGTTTGCTATTGCTGCATTCATTAGGTTGAGAGCTTTCTGCCAGTTCAAACCTTGTGTCTCTGTGACCTGTTGAGACATGGCAGCTTCAATTCCCCCCATTGACAATGAATGGGGGGAATTATTCTCTCTGGAGCCTTGAAAATCGGTTTAGTAGTTTTTGCATAATCCTGCTAACAAATAAACGAACGGACGAACAAACCAACCAACACGCCACCGTAAACATTACATCTCACCCAGCTGTCGCTGGGATGGAGGTAATCAACAATCTAGTATACTTAAAATATCCAATCACTTATTTTCTCTACAATTCCCATTCCCAGCATGCAGCAGCACTCACCACATCACCGAGTCTCCACCACTTGGACAAAGTCAACCATCTTATTTTGAAAGATATTGGCTAGCTACTGTAGGCAGTACAACTAAGACATTCCCCGTCAAAACGATTCCTCCCATAATGCAACACCACCTGCAGCAGCACTCCACCATGAATATGCTTCCAGTATACTTAAAAACCTTGAAGAAGGCTAATGCAGCCGAAGCACGTTGGTTACTATAATAGTGCTTTTACACCAATTGCCCTACAAGAGTAGCTGAATACCACTGTCTACCCTGTCTTCTCCACTATTCTAGCACCTTGACTGGGCTGCGAAGTAGCGAAAGAACTGTTCTACTGCCTCCCAGTGCCCTTAAAAAAACAGCCAATCATAGATATTCACTACAATTCTCAGCAAGCACCTGCAGTCCCAGAGTGTCTCCTCCACTTACAGCAGTGAAGTACTACTTAAAGGAATGTGCCTTCTAACCATAATGCACCACCAACAACAACACCAGCAGCTACACTCACCGAGTGTCTCCACCACGTGGACCTCCTTCTCGAACTCCCTGACGGCGTAGCTGTAGTAGAACCAGCAGTCGTTGGCCTCTCTCTCTTTGCAGTAGGACAGTGGGTAGCTCTGGTAACCTGGCTCGGGCAGGTTGTGCCGGTCCTTGACCCGGATCAAGTTGATATCACGGCATTCCCACTCACATGTGTTCTTCTTCTCACCCGTCCCAAAGGCTAGGCACTGCACACACTCCCTGTGGAGGGAGCAAGGACAGATATATTTTTATGGGAAGGATGGGAGGAGTCATATAAGACTACATACAAGGAGAAATATAATTGGATACCATGTCCCATCCCACAGCAGTTCGGTGTATTCGGCCTTCTTGCAGACCCTAAGTGGAGTCCTATATGGGGGTCCTGCAGGGGACTCCACTGTCCTATTAGAGGACTTCAATGCACACGTGGGCAATGATGGAGACACTTGGAGGGGCGTGATTGGTAGGCGTGGCCACCACGATCTGAACCCAAGTGGTGTTTTGTTGTTGGACTTCTGTGCTAGTCACGGTTTGTCCATAACAAACACCATGTTCGAACACAAGGATGCCCACAAGTACACTTGGCAACACCTTAGGCCGAAGGTCGATGATCGATTTTGTTATCATATCATCTGATCTGAGGCTGTGTGTCTTGGACACTCGGGCGAAGAGAGGGGCAGACCTGTCCACTGATCACCATCTGGTGGTGAGCTGGGTTCGATGGCGGGGGAAGTCTCTGGACAGACCTGGAAAACCCAAACGTGTAGTGAGAGTGAACTGGGAACGTCTGGAGGAAGAGCCTGTCCGGAGAGAATTCAACTGCCACCTCCGGCTTCTCAGGCATCCCTGTGGAAGTTGTGGACATCGAACACGAGTGGTCGGTGTTCAAAGCCTCCATTGCTGAAGCTGCGGCTGGAGCTGTGGCCTGAGGGCCATAGGTACCTCAAGGTGTGGTAACCCTCGGACACCGTGGTGGACACCGGTGGTCAGGGAAGCCGTCCAACTGAAGAAGGAGGCCTTCTGGGACATGTTAGCCCGGGGAGACCCCCGAAGCAGTTTGTTGCATTCACTAGGTCTCTCAGTTGGGAAGTGGGAGGTATTCAAGGCATTTAGTGGGTCTTTGAGTGTATTTTCTGTTCTGTATAGTGACCTCCTGTTTGTTTGCTTACATGGTTTGAAGCACGGGTAGCAGCCAGTGAAGGGTTAAAATCCATCCAGTTACCTGACAAATAGGCAGGGCTTCGGGTCACGATGTAGACATAAGCGGACAGACCTGAATTTTGGACACATCCTATCGATTGTCAGGAGTGTCACACGCCAGCGGTTTATAACCTGTGCTAAACTGTGGCAGCTCATGCATAGTGTGGTCACTGAATAAATGAAACAAACCACGAGTTATGACAACGCATGCTCTTCTTGATACCCCGTTCGGTGGGGGAAAACCAAAATAACTGAACACAGTTACAGGGTATTGACGGGCCCGGAGGGGTGCGGCCTCGGCCGTGACCAAGGCAAAGCAGCGGGTGTGGGAGGAGTTCAGAGAAACCATGGACAAGGACTTGTGGTCTGCAAAAAGGTGTTTCTGGAAGACCATCCAACATCTCAGGAAGGAAAGCGGGGGACCATCCAAGCTGTGTACAGCAAGGATGGGACACTGCTGACCTCAACTGAGGAGGTTGTTGAGCGTTGGAAGGAGCACTTTGAGGAACTCCTGAACCTGACTAACCCACCCTCTAAGATCGAGGCAGAGCCGGAAGATGTGGGGTGAGGGGATCCCTACTTAGGGCCATCCAATCCCTGTACACCCAGAGCAAGAGCTGTGTCTGTGTCCTCAGAAATAAGTTTCCTTTCCGGTGGGGGTTGGCCTCCGCCAGGGCTGAGCTTTGTCACCAATCCTGTTTGTGATTTTCATGTTTGTGATTCACGTTCTTAGCCGGTAGACAAATATACTCCTGGAGCTTGCTCGATCGCCTTGTTGAGAGGGGTCAGGGAAGAATTTTTACAGCTCACTTATCTGGCCCCCGGGTGATTACTGTTTTTTTTGCTTCCCTCTGGAATATGTAGAGGTGGGTCGTATGCCCACCTCCCTTGTTCTCTGTAAAGCGCATTGTGTTGCCTCTGGGTATGAAATGCGCTATACAAATAAAGCTTTGATTGATTGATTGATATCGAGGCGTAGCCGTGGGGAGGTGGGTTTGCAGTTCGGTGAGCTGAGGATTGCATCGCTGTTGTTTGCAGATGATGTGGTCCTGATGATATCATCGGCCTGCGACCTCCAGCACTCTCTAGATCAGTTCGCAACTGAGTGTGAAGCAGCTGGGATGAGAATCAGCAGCTCTAAATCTGAGGCCATGGTTCTCAGCAGGAGGTTTGTCCGCTCCGAGTAGGAAATGAGTCCTTACCCCAAGTGAAGGAGTTCAAGTATCTGGGGGTCTTGTTCATGAGTGAGGGAACCATGGAGAGGGAGTTTGGCTGGAGAATCGGAGCAGCTGGTGCGAACCAATTTTGAGACTGGAGATGAGGCAGGAAAAATGTTAGCATATAGGCTAAAACAAATAGAAAATAGACAGATAATCCCAGCAACAAGAGACATGCAAGGCATTCTACATTGTGATTCAGCATCATTAAATTAATCCTTTAAATATTATTATACCAAATTATATAGCTGAAGGAAGAAAGTAAACAGATTTGAATATGATGCATTCTTTGAAGGATTCTCCCTCCTCAGAGTGGATCCTGCTGATAGAAATGTACTTGAAGCTCCTGTCACACAAGATGAGATAGAAACTGCTATAATGAAATTGGCATTGGGTAAAATCCCCGGCGACGACGGCCTAAGTATTAAATTTTAGAAGCGCTTCACAGATCAACTTGCGCCCTTCTTCTTCTTCTTATTCAATGAAATATTAGAATCTCCATCTCCATCAATGATGAAGAAACTTGGAGGGGCGTGATTGGGAGGCATGGCCACCACGATCTGAACCCGAGTGGTGTTTTGTTGTTGGACTTCTGTGCTAGTCACGATTTGTCCATAACAAACACCATGTTCAAACACAAGGATGCCCACAAGTACACCTGGCATCAGAACACCTTACGCCGAAGGTCGATGATCGATTTCGTTATTGTATCATCTGATCTGAGGCCATGTGGCCTAAAGAGAGGGGCAGAGCTGTCCACTGATCAGTTCAGTCATCTGGGAGAGACTCGGAGTAGAGCCGCTACTCCTTTGCATCGAAAGGAGCCAGTTGAGGTGGTTCGGGCATCTAGTGAGGATGCCTCCTGGGTGCCTCCCTAGGGAGGTGTTCAAGGCGTGTCCGGCTGGGAGGAGGCCGTGGGGTAGACCCAGGACTAGGTGGCGGGACTACATATCCGCACTGGCCTGTGAGCGGCTAAAGATTCCCCAGGCAGAGCTGGTTGATGCTGCTAGGGAAAGGGATGTCTGGGGACCCTGCTGGAGCTGCTGCCTCCGCGAACCGACCCCGGATAAGCGGATGAAGATGTATGGATGGATATTAGAATCTGAATCCATGCCACCATCTGCTGTATGTGCAGGGCCATCATTTCATTAATACTGAAACCAGGTAAAGACCCAATACAGCTGGGTAACCAGTATACTAAATTGTGATTATAAAATTCTATCAAAGGTTCTTGCCCTCCGTTTAGAAAAAGTGGTTCCATCTATTGTTCCCCTAGACGAAGTGGGCTTTGTACCAGGTCGCTCATCCTCAAATAACATGTGGAGGGTCTTTCAGGTCATGCTCGAACTGGGTTAAAGCCCTTTATTGTACTCCTAAACTGGAACAAATCTGAACTCTCATACTTTTAGTTCGGATCTCAGGGGATTCCCTTTTGTCTGGAAACATAACAGGATGAGACACTTGGGTATTAATATATATATATATATATATATATATATTAATATATATATATATATTAATATATCATATATATAGTATCTGATGTATGAAATTGAGGTATAAAGTGACGTGTGAACTAGGTATCGCCCTTGTCTCTCTTGTACAGTGCAGTGGGCAAGACAGCTTGAAGGAGGGCAGCTTGGGTGAGAGAAATGAAGAGGACAAATTTAATCGGCAACCAATTCATTTTGTGTGTGTGTGTTCTGTGTCGCCGCCCATTTCACGTGTGTTGTGTGTCACAAGCTTTAAGATAAAGCCTTCTGGGTTCCCGACTCACTTGGTCTGGGCGCAGACGCCAGGGCAGGTGGGGCAGATCTCGCAAGTGGGGCCCTGGAACTTGGCATCGGTGCACTTGCAAACGCCACACTCACAGGTGCCCCTACCATTACAGATCTGCTTGTTGGCCGCTAGGCAGGTGGAGGTGTCCAGGGAACAGTCGCAGGCACTGCCCGTGTAGTTGGCATCGCATACACACACCCTGCACTCGCACCGTCCTTGCCCTGGTAAAGGAAGGAGGGGCAGCAGAGATTAGATTAGAGATTACATTAGATTTTAATCTATTTATCTACAGGCTGCTTTCTCAGAGATGAAGCCAAACCGTAGACAAACATGTGTATTGGATAACATCAAATCTATATATGCTAGAAATATTATAACTATTATATTATAATTATGCTGGAATATGAAATGTAATGAAATTTAATGTAATGAAACCTGCTGCTGTGTTGACTGAATAAACATTCTTTCAAAACATTTATTCAACTAGAGGGGCTTGCACTCAAGAGTGCAGACCTCCGTCCCTGCCCCCCTCAACTGCTCTCCCCCTTCCACGTCCCCCTCTACCTTTCCTCCCACCACCACCTCTCATGTGCTGTGCTCTCCTACTGGCTTTTTGAATTGGTTACTGTAACACCACCTGTAGTTTCCTCTTTCTGCTTGACATCTTTCCTCTCCAATTTCCAAAACGTTGCTAGTTTTGTGAAGACTTCCCATTCATATTTATTAACAGCCAAGTAGAGCAGTAGTGGAGGGAGGAGTGGGCTGGTTCAGAGTCTGCAGACAGTAGTTTACAAGATGTATATTTGAGATGGAAGTTATACAGCCAATGACATGTTAAATCTATAGTCTATAGCCAAGATATAGTTTTCTATGAAGTCAATCATTTGAATGTGACACTTTATTTTCATCCACCTGAAAGTGTCTGCAGTTTACTTTGAATGCTTGAAGTTTACATTATCGTTTAAATGCAAGTTGAGACATTATTAGTCTATATAACAGGTGTCACTGTGTTGGCTGTAGGCTACATAAATCATCATACTTCACACTAACACAGTATACAGTACATAAAGAATTAAACATGGTAATTTAGTGGACTCTATTGAGGTAGCCTACAGAATGCATCGCTTCAACTATCCACACGAATGAGAAATATAACGTTATGGTGCATTCCATTTGTCTCAGGAGGTGCGAGTGGGAACTGGCAATGGTCACTCCCGAGGTGAGCGTTCCAGTTGCAACGACTGATCTCGTTACCAACGTAGCTCTAGCCTTTGTTAGCAAACAAGTTGATAACAATGCACTAGGTGGTATTGTGCGCACAAAACGCCATAATCAGCAATAGCTTTAGCAGCTTGTTTGTCGCTCTCTACACTGCAGCCAGTAGTCTCGTCAGGCGCAAGGCGACATTTAAATATTGCCGATTTAAATAATAACACTGCTGCAGCATCTTCCATCCGCCGGACGTAAAAATTATGGTAGGCGGGCTCTAGCGTTCTACCTTCTGGATCGAGCTGAAAAAGTAAATAGACACCAGCCTGTTGACGCAAGCATAACTGATCATGGCTGGATCATGGATGTATTATAAAAAGTGGATAAGGCATGCACAGATGCAATCCAATGAAAGTTTCTTAGAGGCGAATGGCCAGGAACAGCCAGTTTTTGGCGTAGTGGCCAAGCTTGGTATTGCAAGTGGCGCCAAGAACCTGAAACCTATGAGGAAACTGAAACCTAAATCCCCCACTACACTGAAGTTACAGTAATATGGGTACTGTAGAGCCACCCATGAATGAATTATGGTCAATTTAATGGTGAGTTCCTTGGCCCATGCTGCACCCCTCCACCGAGTTTCATGCATATCGGGCCGGTAGTTTTTGTTTAATCCTGTCCGCCAACAGACACAGACAGACAGACAGGGGTGAAAACATTACCTTCCGCCCTGCGGGGATTTGCCCCTGGGGCGGAGGTAATCACAGACGAGCAGGAAGTCTCACCTCCACACAGCTTGTTGTTGGAGCGGTCACAGTTGAAGTTGTCACACTCGCAGAACTTCCCGCTGTAGCGTTCCTCTAGGATCTCCCTATTCTTGCACTCGCACGTTCCGCACACACAGTCCCCGTTGTTGCTGCAGATATCCGTCCCGTAGTCCCTGCGGCAGTTGGCATCCATGTCATATGCACGCACTTCTTCTGTGCTGCACTCGCACTGTTGGCCGATACGGCCCTCGTTACACCTTGGAGACAGGGGAGGCAGGCATACTGACTTGAACGTGTAGTTCGTTGACATGATGCATATACAGTAGCATGAGGATAAATCCAATTCCCTACACCACACACAGGCATTAGGAGAAAACTAGTTAGCATGTATGAATTTTATCTCTGTTACAGTTCGGGCTTTGCCCTTCGCTTCCACCTCTGCTGCCACCTGGAGCCCCAAACTGGGCCTGCACTCCTGCTCTGGACTAATTGACCGGTTTGATCCACCTCATTACTCACACCTGTGTCAGCACACTCACCTGCTTCCTGTTAGCCGATCACAAGGCTATATCAGCTCTGCTCTCCTTTTTCCCTGGGCCAGATCTTCATTTGACAAACGTCAGTCAGGTTTTCTTGGGACACTCTTGTTGTGCTTGCTATTCTTTGAATACTTTTCTCACACCCTTTTTCCATCTGCCTACAGAACCGCTGGACCATTGCACGGAGCCTGAGCCCTGTACCCCACCTGGAACCTGGTCCTCCAGCTGAGTCCTTTTGCTGCTGGACACACTTTGTTCTCATTATGAATAAATTCTTTCTTTTTTGCAACAGCGGTCTGTCTTGTTCTGTGGGGGTTCTTAGCCAAACTAACCTAACAATCTACTAGAAACTCCTGAGAGCTATGTACCAAGATATGTACTAAGTATAAACATCATAGGGTTATTTGTTTTTGAGCTATGGTGCCAACAAGATGCTCATCTAGCCACCCAAATACACACCCAATCCCCCCCTGCCCACGCGCACACACACACACACACAACAGTGATCACCCTACTTGCACGCCTTGTGGCAGCGCAAGTAATAAAAGTAATGTAACGTACCTGCAGGCCCCACACTCGAAGGTGCCGTTGCCGTTGTGGCAGAGCTCACTTTTTGGCTGCCCGAACTTGTGACAATCACACTCACAGATGAAGTTGAGTACGATCTCCACCTCCTCAGTGGATCCCAGGGGCTTGATCTTGATGGTCTTCTGCATGTCCCTGTTCGGACACTTCCGGAACTCAATGGAAATCTCAAAGGACACCTGGAGGAGAGGGTGGTGACAGGTTTTAAAGGTATATTACACTCAAAATACATTTGTGATGGAATCAATTGACAAATGCACTGACACTATCAGAGAAGGCCACAAGCAAGTTTGCTTTGATTTCTTCAAGTAAGGGAATCATAAAGGTTGTATTTTAGAACAGGGGGCCAGCAGAGCAAAGCATTGTATTCTATATGCCCTCACTCACCTCATCTCCAATTGAGATTTTGGAGCATTTTCTGCCATTCTGCCCTGTTTTAACAACGCCGTTCTTACAAATAGACTTGTATGTGATAGACACTCCCCTAGGCAGCTTGCTGTTCTCCAGAATTACTTCAGACGACAGAGAGTCGGCAAGTTTGAACTTCAGGGAAAACGTCTGGGGCTCACCTGGTGAAAGAGAATGACAGAATAAGGGGATGGAAGTCTTCATAGCAAGCTTTTCTTCCTCTGTCGCTCGAGATTTTGATACGTTTCACTTTGTACCAATTACAGCAAAGCAACACTCCAAACCGGTTCACCGTTTTCTCTATTTTGCATCATTGACTTCATGTGTCACCAGAACACTTGTATCAATACTAAATAGTGCCCATCTCAACCTGCTTACCCGTACAGTACATGTGCTTATCCTCACAAGTCAATTTCAGATAACCAAACAACATCTACAGACCACCACCTGTCCTCACAAGCTAATTTGTACAAGAATCTACTGTGCAACACATGACCTATGGGAGGCATTTGAACAGGAGCGGAGCCTGTACCAGATCTGAGGTTGAGGGCGAGTTTCTGGGGCTGGATCTGGGTGATCTGCTCCGGTGGCAGCCTCTGAGCCCCGTCCGCCAGGGTGGTGACGGGATTGTTCTTCAGGATCCTGGTTTCTCCCCGGGGATTCTCAATCATGGAATCCTTGCAGCCTCTCTTGACCAGGGACTGCATCTCATCACAGCGGACCGAATTGGACTCACCACGCTTCAGGAAGGTCTGTAAAAAATAAGAAAAGATTTGGTGGAAGATGGAACGAAAAGACGAGGAGTTAACCTTTTTCCTTTCAAAACTGGCTCATGCCTGTCTATGGCCTGGGGTTGTGTATTTTCTAACGAGTCCTTAATTCAGCACTGCTTATGCAATCTGGATAAACAATTTGATATGTAGGCTACTCTCCTTAGGTTCTGGGAACTGATTAACAGAGTACAACTCTTTAGAATCAGAATACGTTTTTATTGGCTGGGTAATTTTACACATACTAGGAATTCACTTTGGTCAGTGGTGCATAACACTAAAACAACATTAAACAGGGCGCAAGGACAAGACGGGACAGTGCAAAGACGGGACAGTACAAATGAGCGGTCTAAAGTACAAATACAAGTACAATAAACAAATGGAGTGCGGTGAGTATACAGTATGTATGCAGAAAGTAATGTGTGTTGTAATGTGTGTGCAATGTGCAATGTTTATGAATAGGAAACACAAGATATCTCACAAGGCGTGGCAGTGGGAGCCACAGACAATGTTCCAGAGTAAAAATAAAACTGTCCTTGCTGGCCTCATTTCTGTCCGTGGCTGTAAGCCAACGCACCTAGAATAGCAAATGCTTCCCTCCCTGGTTTCCTCCCTGGCTGCCTTTGCCCCATTGTTGACCTGCAGTTCTATGTTGCTACCACAAGAGGCAGTGGTCCCAGAACCTGCAGTTCTATGTTGCTACCACAAGAGCATTTACCGTTTTCGGCCACAGGAGGGAAGCAACAGGTTTAGATAGACAATGGCCGTGTCCGAAATGCCTGCTACCTGCTATATAGCAGGCGAGAAGTAGCATGCTACTTCAAAACTGTGCCTGCTACCTCTCGCCTGCTATTCTCGCCTGCTATATTGTAAAAAAAAAACTGCGAAAAACTTTGCATAGTCCAGAGCATGCTATTCCAGATGCTATGTCACTGTTCAGCGAAATTTTCAGGACAGCTGTCATGGCCGACGCTAGGAAGCAGTGCATTAGCATTGTTAAGTACCTGCCATCAAATCACGATTCTGTAAAATATATCGTTTCGAAAAAATATTTCTTTATCCAGGCATCTTAGTTTTAACAGTTTCATTATAGCGGAGCAGGTTATATTTGCTCGTATGTGGTATTTATTCTGTTCACAACTTCGCGATCGTACAGCCAGGCTACAGAGCTCCAGAAACCGTGGGGTCCACAGCCCCCGACCCAATATGACGCGAGGGGGCAGAGTCTTGCCACCACGCCACGGACCCCACAACTCAGCCCCTGAGTGGGCTAGAGACACACTTGTCTTCACCGGTGGGGGCGGGTGGGTAGCCCGGAGAGGGCTCCACTGCCCCCGACCCAATATGACGCGAGGGGGCGGAGTCTCGCCACCACGCCACGGACCCCACAACTAAGCCCTTGAGTGGGCTAGAGACACAGGGTCTTCACTGGTGGGGGCAGGTGGGTGGCCTGGAGAGAGGGACACTGTCCACAACCAACTTTGCAATCTCACAGTATTGTATTACACCTTTATCTACTGGCTCTGAGTCCCAACAATATCCAAAAAGGACATCCTGACGTTAGCCAAATAAAAAAACTCAGCAGAAATATACTGATGGAACCTGAGCCAAAAGATAATTTGAATGTTCATGCAGAAGCTATGACAAAGCACTTACAACATCTGTGCACCATCCACATTTTTCTGAGATCTGGATGCACTCCCCACATGACTGTGCATTGGCCATGATGCAATCACTGCCCTCTGAAAGAGAGAGAACACATTTCATTTCAGAGTATAACTTGCCAATTTATTGTGTTATGAAAAAACTGTGATGAAAAAACTATTCTGTAATCCAACCCAGGCTCTCTTGCTGGCTTCAAAACACAGCATTTCTTCAGATTAATCTAATTTCAGTTACCACACTGTTGTAAAAGGAAGAACATGCAAGTTATATAATATTGTATTGAGTATAATATTGAGTATTGGGAGTGAGGCATATTTTAAATTGGTTGCCTCAGAAAAAGAGTCATCATATAGTTGTTTGTGATTCCTTACTTTGTTGCGCACTGCAGAACCCAAGGACTCCTAAAAATGTTGCTGTACAAAGTAGCCTCAAATCCATCTGCAATGAGACGAGAATAATAAAAAAAAAGAGCTGGTTAAAAGATACTGGATTGTGTGGCCCAGATCCCAAATTAGATGGCAATATACCCTTCTTTCAACAGAAAACAATTAAACAAACAAGGGGGGCGTGGAAGACACCTTCTCGTGGTGCCCCCCGTCAGTAGCTGCAATTAACCGCCGTAAGCGAAGCAAAGTCTACCAACTGAGGGCCACCCCTGCCACAGGCGGGGAGAGCAGCCAGCGGAGCTTGCTACCAACCCAGAATTCTGCAGCTGAACTCTGAAGTGCTCACCCCCAGTAAAATCGACGTCTTCGAGCACCTGGCCTGCACCACCAAGGCCCTCGTCATCCTCCTCCAGGAGACCCACTGGGTAACAGCAGATAAGCTAGGTCTCCCAAATTTCGCACTACCCTAAGCAGGAAGCATGGCCTTGCTACGTTCGTCCATCAAAGGTTGAACTGGACTCTTGTCGACCAATCCCCGACTGGCTCGGAGGTTGAGTGGTTGTGCGTGGACGTTGGCGGCTTTAAAATCGTCAACATCTACAAGACTCCGCCCTCGCAAATCACACCAGCATATCTCCCAGTCTTCCCCCACCCCTGCCTCTATGCTGGTGACTTCAATTGTCAGAACGAGGATTGGGGATACAGCACCAATACATCCGACGGAGAAAACCTGGCTGCTTGGGCAGCTAACAACAGCCTGGCACTGTTGTACGATCCCAAGGGCGCAGCCAGCTTTGTCTCAGGTCGTTGGAAAACTGCTAGGAATCCTGACTTGGCATTGGCAAGCGTCTGCGTTGACAACCGGCTCCCTGATAGACGCGTGCTAGGAAAGTTCCTGTGATCCCAAGATTGACCATCACTGATAACCATGCCTAAACTCGTGGACCTTGTCTCGAGCACGCCGGTGAAGCGATGGAACTTCTGAAAGGCCAACTGGAAACACTACGGTCTCCTTACCCATAGATCCATGATGTACCTCCCACCACCTAACACCAACAACGTGGACGAGGCGTACCGGGAACTCTACTGCATACTGGAGAAAGCGGCTAAAAAATCCATCCCACGCAGACGTCGCAACAGCTACAAACCGTACTGGGATGCAGAGTGTGAGAGTCTCTACTGTGCCTTCCTCTGGGGCCTGCTGTCTTGACTCTTAGCCGAAGGAGACAAGGAGGGGGCCATTTACTCCATCAACGTCACACACTCCAGCCGCAAGGCATGGAGCATCCTTAACAAACTCACTGGTAGGTCCAGACACTCCCCTCGTCACTGCCCCATCTCTGCAAACAAAATCGCATCACAATTTGTGAAAAGTGGGACATATGAGGGAAAAGAGCGCTAATTATCACGTCTATTGGCAAAAGAAGTGTCTGACCTCTGGAAGGCCACAACTCCTAGCGGCAGTAACATCTCTGGCGAATTCACACCGGAGGAGTTCGCTGCTGCCCTCCAGCATGTAAAGCCAGGGAAAGCTCTCGGGCCTGATTCTATCTGCCCGGAGCTTATACTCCATGCCGCGCCTGCCTTGAAGTCCTGGTTAAGAGTGTTCCTCTCTTCCTGCTTGTGCCAAATAAAGATCCCCCAAATCTGGAGAAGAGCCCTAGTTGTCGCAATCCCTAAGCCAAACAAGCCTGAAAGGTACCGCAAGAGTTAACGCCCCATCTCTCTGTTATGTAATCCCTTCAAGATCCTCGAGCGTCTCATCTACGCCCACGTTGAACCAATCATTGACCCGCTGGAGCAGGCCAGGTTCCGACGCGGGAGATCGACCATAGATCAAGTCACTTTGATGACTCAAGACATCGAGGGCAGCTTCTTGGCTAAAGGCCGGAGCCGTCTTTATAGATCTGACAGCTGCCTACGACACTGTATGGCACCATGGCCTCATCTGCAAGCTGCTCCGCCTGCTGCCGGAAAGGCACATGGTCAGCATGATCATGGTGCTTGTCCAAAATCGCAGCTTCACCCTCACCACCGGTAGCGGACAGCGAAGCAGGCTGCGACGCCTTAAGAACAGCGTCACCCAGGGATCTGTCCTGGCCCCCCTTCTTTATAACATTTACACCTACGACCTGCCGATCACAGTCTCCAGGAAGTACACCTACGCATATGAACTTGTGCTGGTGTACTCAGCTGGAGACTGGCAGGCGGTGGAGGAGACCTTGAGCCAGGACATGCAGACACTAGCGGCATACCTCCAGAAATGGAGATTGAAGCTCAGTGAGGCAAAGACGGTGTCGGCAGCCTTCCACCTTAACAAGGAAGCCAAACGTGAGCTCCAAGTGCACATCGATGGAACACTCCTGCCATGCAGCGCTGAACCAACCTACCTCGGCGTGACATTGGACAGGTCGCTCACGTTCCGCCGACACCTTGAGTCACTGCGCAAGAAGTTAACAGCTCGTGTGACGTTGATGAGGCAACTGGTACGATCAGCTTGGGGCGCCGGGGTAAAAATACTGTGTACGGCAGCCCTAGCCCTGGTCTACTCGACCAGTGGATACTGTGCACCGGTTTGGTGCCGCACCCGCCTCATCGACCCGCCTATCAATGAAGCCTTGCGCATCGTGATGGGATGCCTGTGACCCACTCCTGTGGACAACCTTCCCATCCTTGCAGGCATCTAGCTCACTGGCCTCCGCCGCACAAGAACCACAGCACATCTCGCTTGCCAGACCATGGAGCCTAACCATCTGCTCCATGCCAGGCTCACTGTAACAGCGGAGCTTCCCCGGCGTCTCAAGTCGAGACACCTTTTTGTGCCTACCGCACGGGATCTCCTGCAGCAATGCAGAGATCTTAACATCAGGAGGCAGGATGGGTGGACCACACTGGCGTGCGGAGTGGGAGGCAAACACCTCCAGACTCTGTGATTTCATCCTGGCCGCCGGTCCTTCCCTTCCCGGGATGGATCTACCCAAACTGGCGTGGGTGAGACTTAATCGCCACCGGACCAGCGTCGGACGCTTCCGTTCATCGATGCACAGATGGGGCTTGGTATCCTGTGCGGCGTGCGAGTGTGGCGCCGAGGAACAAACCGCAGACCATGTCATCCAGGGCTGTCTGATATGTCGAACACCCAATGGAATGCATGGCCTGACGGTTGTAGATGACGAAACGATGACATGGCTTCTGGAGGTGTCCCCGGATATATAGCCCGGTTGACCCCTCACTCAGGCTCGGGGTGGTAAAAGGATAGCCCCTCGGCCACGAGCCTGGGGGGGGGGGGGGGGGGGGAACATCGAAACACACACACGAAGAAGCAGAATTAAACAAGCTACATTTCTACATAGTTCTATAGCTCAGGAGGTAGAGCGGTTGGCCCGATCCCAGCTTCTGGAGTGTGCCAAAACATCCTTGAGCAAGAAAATGAACCCCAAAATCGCTCACGTGCACGGTGGTGTCGGACCTAGTACTGTCGCCTCACAGCAAGGTCTCTGGGCCTTTCTGTGGGGAGTTTGCATGTTCTCCCTATGTTCGATAGGGTTTCCTCCATAAGAACCCAATACGAAAAATATGCAGAACAACAGAGTTCAGTCCCGTCTCTGTCCAGGATTTAGACTGAGCACTTGGACATGTTCACCGGCTGGTGGCTGCTCATTGCTCCTGGCTGCCTCTGGAGTAGGACGGCTTGGATGGGTTAAATGCACAGGATCTGACCATAAGGCAAGGGGTAAAGGTCGGAGTGAAAGGATGAACGTGGAGGTTTGGGGTATAGTCCCATAAAATCATCCCCACCGGGGCCTTGGACCCCGATCTCCCGCGTGGGAGTCCATTGCTTTCACCGCTACTCTACTTGTGCAATGGAGATTGGCGAGTTGATTTTGGTGTCCTTTATTTTGGTGTGCTGGGACTACTGCCTCTTGTGGTGCCAACAGAGAAATGCAGGTCAACATTCAATGAGGGAGGGAGGGAGTGATTGCTAGAAAACCTGTCTGCCAGCTCTGGCCTGTCCCCCATCAGCCTGTTCCTCAAGGTATTCTTGGATGTGTGTAGCAACCATGTGTTTCTCCAAGACTGTAGATGCTGCCATCGAAAACCGAAACATCCATTTCACATGTCTTATATTCTCATCAACCCCAGCACTGATTTGTTGAGGAAACATTTGCACGATTATATACTAAAAAGCCTAATTAGATGCATTCAACTTTGTAGCACGACAAAATGTCTAAAATATTCAAGAGGGTTAAATACATCCTCAGTACCACGGTAAACAGTCCTTGTGTAGATGTGTGGAATAAATGGTAGATATTGTAATATTTCTGGGTTACAGGGGAAATCAAACGGTTCAATGCCTCTCTTTTGCTGTCTGGACACAATGAACCTATGTCAGCTTGGAGGGTGCTAAGTCTCTTTGGACAGGACATTGATGGTATACTGTATACTTGAATCATGACTACTTGAATATGACTAAGTTACTTATGAATAGCCCATTCTTGCACAATCTAGGCATGCTTACTGTTATACTACGTGTTTACTGTAATTTTGTCATCTGTAACTTTGGATTTCTTACTCTGTTTAGATTCCATTTTAAACTAAGGAGACCTTTAAAACATTCAGAGAGTGGGAGAAGGGAATGTTGCTATTGTTGTAACCTTTAGAGAATGCTCCTTGCAAATCCATTCTAACTTAAAGGAGAATGCTCGTTTTTGACAACCTGGACCTTATTTACGGCATATTATAAGACGTTTGACTCACCGAGATAACTTTGGTGTAATTTGGAGGGCTGTAGAATAAATTTAAAATCCAGCGCGAGCCAAGTATATCCATGTAATGGCGGCAGACGGGGCACTGAGAATGCAGCTTCTAAAAAATCTATTTTCTGCCGCGAAACGGTTATTTTCATCAATCTGTCTTTATGAATCGCTAGTTGTGCTTACATAGAGTGAGGGCTTGTTGTGGTTTTTCACATGCCTCTGTAATATGATCTTTAGAAATGTCTATAGAAACGAAATACCTTCCCCACTTGCTCCAGCACGCATGCGCACAGCGCGCAAGCGTTGCTCCAGCACGCTGTGCGCATGCGTGCTGGAGCAAGTGGGGAAGCTATTTCGTCCGCCGCCATTACATGGATATACTTGGCTCGCGCTGGATTTTAAATTTCTTCTACAGCCCTCCAAATTACACCAAAGTTATCTCGGTGAGTCAAACGTCTTATAATATGCCGTAAATAAGGTCCAGGTTGTCAAAAACGAGCATTCTCCTTTAAGCAGAACTATAAAATGTTCTGGCTATGGTAAAGTTTTGTAACCTCAAAGGAGTAGTAAAGGGAAAATCATGTTTAGCCCTGTTTTAAGGTTACTTATGATCATATACAATGGTTCAGATCAAAACGTTGACAAAACTAGCACTTTTGAGAAAGTTGATAATTGCTCTACTACCGTTTAGGTCATACAATGGATGTGGGTGGGCACCTTGAAAAATCATTCAAAAACATGTTAAACTCTCGATTTCAAAGACAAGAAGCTGACCGAGTTGGTAATTGGTGTCTGTTGGTGTTCTGACATCAAATTCACCGCAAAGTATGAATCCTGTAGGGTTTTATTGATCATTTCATGAAATCCATTGACTTGTATTGACGCGACCGTTGTAGATGTGTAGATCAAAGCGCAGAGGGGATTCAGGAAGCGGAACTACTTACAGTAGCTATTGTTATTGTTTATGTTGCTAGGCTACCTAGTTTGCGGAAGTTTACACACGTATGTTCTGCGACTAAATAGTTCTATGCTAGATATTTTAAAAAGCCTTTCCAGATTAACTAGAATCTTACTTTATGGCGAATTATATGTCAGAACGCCAACTAACACCTCGGTGAGTTTCTTATCTTTGAAATTGAGAGTTTAACATGTTTTTTGAATGATTTTTCACAGTGCCCACCCATATCCATTGTATGACCAAAACGGTGGTAGAGCAATTATCAGACTTTCTCAAAAGTGCTAGTTTTGTCAACTTTTTGATCTGAACCATTGTATATGATCATAAGTAACCTTAAAACAGGGCAAACATGCATTTTCCTGTTACTACTCCTTTAAGATCACGTTCCTAAAACATTTACTTGCTTACTTACAACCTACACAACAGAATTTCAATAACGTTCCATTGTCCCAGAACATTCTGGGAACCAACCCAAAGTACGCATCCAAGTTTTCCAAAGCGCATTCCTTAGCCCTTTTGTCGAACCCCTTGCACTTTATGAGAATCAAGACATTGGGTTGAATAAATGACACTGGTTAAGAGTGAGGAACTTACTGTAATAAAAAATGTCAGGGTTTGTTGTATCCAGTTCAAAACACACTTTGGAGCAGAATCCAGCTTGTCCAGAACACGTTATGGCAGAATCTTTCTTTCAACAAAGTGGATGATGAACCCCTCTCCAGAGCCCCCTCTCCAGAACCGCCCCCAGGAAATGCTGAACGCACTGTCCTAGAGGGTGAAGATGCAAGTTCAGGCAGACAAGTAGTGTGAACCCTCTGCTCTGAGAATCTTTCTTTGGGTGGGTGGCAACTCACCCTAGAGCCTGGTAGCCCTAGTACAAAATGATTCGGCAGAACAGACACTTACATAGACAAAGAGAGAGAGAGAGATAGAGAGAGAGACATACATGTTTCACACAGATGGACAACTCATGGTGTGTGTCAATGTAGAATTGCATCATAAGAAGCTAGACTATCCCCTTCTGGCATTTGATGTTTTGCAAACAAAAGCATTACATACGACTTTATCCTCCTGCCATACCATCTGCTGAATTGAATTTGCATGATGTGGCTAGTGTAGCAAGGCTGCAGGTTGACCGAATGCAGTGCTGCTGTCTGAGAATGCTCTAATTTCTCAACACTAAACCATACCACCTACTGTAGCCAAATGGCAATTACCAACATTCACTGACCGCATGTGTCTGGCAATCCCAACATTAACATTAGCAGCCATCTTGATGTGATGTTCAGAACAGCAGGACATCATTTATGGGTAGAAAATGCTTGAACTGGCAAAGAACCAGCCCGTGTCCAAATGTCCATACTATGTATGTAGTACATACTATGTAGTATGCCAGATGCAGCATGCTACATCAAAATTGTGCCTGCTACAATACATCTGGCGTACTATATAGTATGTTCTACATATTCCAGAAATTACCCAAAAAATGTAGCAGGCATCGAGAAGATGCTATTCCAGAAACGAGATGCCGATTTGAGTGAAACGTTGCGGCACGTCAGTGTACAGTTTCCGGTTTGTTAAAATTGGTGGAAGTTGAGGCGACAGTAATTCGTCAACCTAGCTTAAATGTTTGTGGACATTGTAGCTAAAACTGTCAGTGGAAAATTTATTTTTTTAGCAGATGTCTTAGTTATATCAAGATTAAGCTAACTATTGGCATCGGTGTGCTTATCGGTGTCATATTTATTCAGTTTGAGTAAGCCCCAGTCCCAGTCCAGTTGATAACCCTCCGTTGCGGGTTGGGGGGATGCAACGGTCGGCCTGGACTCATAGCTAACCAGCAACTGGTCAGTGGACTGTACCAGGCAGCCTACGTTATGTCTCAATCAAATAACGTTATCAAACAAGTTTGGGAACTAGCTGGCTAGCATAATTTAAGCATAACAATCCAACGGCTAACTCCCCCCAAAGAACCCCTCCACTGCACAAGCTTCTCACCAACCCCAATAATAATAATAATAAGCACAAGCTACTGAGGGCTACGTTAGCCCTGCTAACGGAGAGAATGTATTTGGAGGAGAGTGTTGCAGCTGGTGCTAAACGAGGCAAAAGGAGAACATTTTGTGGATTATTATCACAGCCATTCCAGTTTGGATTATACAGAAAGGTGAGGATCGAGCCTGTTGGATGACCAACTCCAATGCCTGGCTAGCTCAATATTGTTGTAAGTTTAACATGAACTGTATGCCAGCCGGAGCCTGTCACTTTCACTGGATGACACGAGTAGCATGCTACATTACTCTCGCATACTAAACATGTTTTCATGGAGTAGTACTAATAGTACTAAATAGCATGTAGTATGCGAGTTGCAGTATGTACTGTACTATATAGTGTGGAGCATGTAGTATGGACATTCGGACACGGCCCCAGACATTCTGAAATGGAGGTGCAATGACTGTGGGAAACATGAGGTGTAGGATGGGTATTGTTGAGCTTAAAAGTATTCCTTAGGCTTACCTACACAATACATCCTAAAACACACAAAATGAAGAGGCAACATGTAACAATATTGGGGTAATATGTTTGGGATCTTTATTTAATAAATAGGATAGTTTCAGAAATACGTTTTTTTTTAAAGGCACTTAAAGTCCCAGTTAACCAAAATCAGAGATTTGCTTGAAAACACATTCTATGTGTTAGTGATGCATTGCTGATAACATGTAAAAATGGGATGAACCATGTGTAGTACTGAATTGTGAAGTTAGACCAGTTTTGTGTTTTTGACCAGTTTTGATTTCTGGATTTTCTGGGCGGGCTTAAAACGGTACTTGTTGACGTAGAGCGGTGTTCTTAGCATATCCCCGCCCTAACACTATATAAAGCTAGAACGGATTTGAATCTTCGGTTCTCCTGCTCAATCTTGAGTCTAGAATTAGCTAGTTTTAACCAGCAGTCTAGAATTAGCTAGTTTTTCTTAGTTAGCTATGCCTATGCATAAAACTAAACGAAAATGCATCCTTCCTGGATGCCGGCAGGAATGGGATGATAAGATCTCCTTCTTTCAACTCCCGAGTAAAGCTGAAATGAGAAGCAAATGGTTAGCATTTTTGAAGAGCCATATGGTGTTACAGAGGAGTCTGTCACCGCTAGCGCCCGCCTCTGCAGCAAACATTTCACTCCCGAAAGCTTCTGCAATTATAATATGAGGCTTTTGGGTTTCACGGACTCACGACTGGTCCTGGTGAATTCGGCGGAGCCAACCATCTCCCTCCACGGCCTCCATTCTCCTCCTGTCGCATCAACCTTTGGTGCCGACACCGCTGCCGTGTGTGCTTATAGCTAATTAACGTTATAACGTTAGCTAGGTAACGTAAGCAATAGGAAAATACACTGTTACGTTAATCTACAAAATATGTGTCTTGACATTTATGTGGTAATGTCAGCTATGATGAATTATATGTAATCTTAGGAGGAATTATAGCTAACATTAGCTATGTAGTTTGTTGCAGATGGGAGTGTGTATATAACCTTAGTCTAGCTAACATAGCTAGCATCACCGACCAGGCGACCACCCACCAAATAACGTTACGGATGATATATTATGACTATAAGTGTTAACTATACAGAAACTGCCTGCCATATTTGTGGCACCTGATGTGCGTATGGGTTCACCGGTAATGGTTACAGTATATTTCTCCAGCGGGAGACCGGGAGGCGGGAGCGAGGGGTATGGTTAGGTAGACCAGCTGCAGCTGGAGAAAGACGCACCCTCTCCCAGTGAAGCGGTGCTCGGCGGCTACTGGCTGAACCATAGGCGATTTTACCCTCTGAGAGTAGGGGGGGCAACATTTTGACGTGAGAAAAAAAAAAAAAAACTGTGCTGCCGTCTCGTCCCATCTATTTACAAAGAATACCAGCTGTGAACAGTATGCTAATGAGAAATCCGTATGACAATTCAATATGTACAACGCATCAAACTTCATCTAGACACCACGAGCATGTCAATATGACTTTATGACCGAGCACTAGGCCATACCCAACATCAAACTGCAACTGCCTGCTGGTGCTAGCTTCCTCGCCGATGGTGATGTTGCTAGTGCTAGTGCTAGCTCCGATAGCCTCTGGAGCACTTCTGCATTCGATTGCACCTGCTGCGCTGTCATTTCGAGTGGTAGCTTCTTCATTAGCATTGCCAGATTTTATTTTATTTTATGAAGAAGTGGTAAATTGTTTTTATAGCTCTTTTTGCCATTATGAGCAGGTTGGCTAGTTGTAGCTTGTTGAGCACTGAGCAGTACAGTCAGATCTCATTTTTTTCGACGGACGAGTTGTGCCATTAGTGGATTATGAATATATATATTTTTTTAAAGGTAGCCTAGTTTAAGGAATAAATACACTTTTAAAAGTAATGATGATCTAACACAAACTGGTACAAACCAGTTAATTAGTAAAAAAAAAAAAAAAGAAGTGTTTTTTTTTGTTTGTTTTTTTTAAGAATCTGAGCAGAGTTGGGCTGTCCAATCAGGGGGGGCACTTGCCCCCCCTGCCCCCCCTATAAAATCGCCAATGGGCTGAACATTCCAGTTCTGTTGGATATGTTGCGGGAAAGTTGAAGCTGAGTGCTCGTTATTCTCACACATAACATTGCCAACGAGAGTGGATGAGTCTGTCCCGATTATCAACTCCGGTAGTGTACGCTTCTTCGCGCTATCAGCGCTGTTCAAGCCAGTGACTAAAAGGTACATTTTAAACAACTTTTTCCATTGATCCCAAGGGACGACAGGATCGCCTGGGAGGGATAGGAATGGGTCCGGAGGTGGCAGGGAGAAAATAGGGACAGACTCATACATTCAGCGTTGCCTGTTTTTGTATTTTGCATCTAAGGGCAGTAACACTGGCGCGTTGGTAAAGAGTAGCTACAGTTTTACCTGTGTTGTTTGTCAGGAGGTAGGTTAGGAGGAAGCATCTGTGCGTTTGACTCATTAGACAAGTGTAATTTCAACTCCTCTCCGTTTTCACAAAGCTGTGCCTTCCTACCACAAAAGAGACGGCGTGCCAGTGTGACAATATGCAGACCAGAGAACGGTACTATTTGACAGGTTCTTCCCTCCACACCCTCTCCACACGCAATTGGGTGTGGCTTCGGTGCCTTCAGCAGACACGCCCCCACAGTCTCAGACCAGAGAATGCTGCTGATTTTTAACCGATTTTGAAGCCTTATTTTATATACTTAGCGACATTTTTAATCACTCAGATTTGGCTGGGTGGTTAATGACATGTTTTCCTGTGGTGTGTGAAGCTCATAACAAAAATTTGAACTGGGTTAACCTGGACTTTAATAAGCATCAATAAGCAGAATTTAAGATGGCCGCCACTCATCAACAACTAAATGCCACATAAACAGGAAGTGAGGTCTAATTGCTTAATGCATTATACCTTTGACATTCTACTTAATATGCATGCGTCCTAAGGCTCAGTAAGCACAATCTAACATGGCCATCACTCAACAACAACGCAATGCCACGTAAACAGGAAGTGAGGGCTAATTGCTTAATGCTTCATCCCTTTGACCTTCTAAGTAATGCTTGCTTCTAAGTAATGCTTGCTTCCGAAGGGGGAATGGACATAATTTAAGATGGCTGCCATTCAATGACAATGCAATGCCACGTAAACAGGAAGTGAGGTCTAATTGCTTAACATTCTTCACATTCTACTTAATATGCATGCTATCTAAGGGTCAATAAGCAGAATTTAAACAACTTACTCATCTTTCAAGCTACAGGCTCAGTTCAGAGAAACTATTCTGAAAAGGTAAAAAGTATGGCTGAAAAGTTTAAAAGTATTTTTAAGTCATTAGCTTCTTTAGGTAATGCAGTTCAGCTTCTTCTGTCAGTTTCCCATTTCAGATAAGCTTCCAGGTTTCCAAGTTTTTTAGCTATACAGTAGGACCCCACTCATCCGAACTTCAGAGATCCGAACCTCCCGGTCTACCGGACAGGCTTAAAAAATTTTTTTTTTTTGAGCCTGCTATCTGGTTACTGGTGGGATTTTCATTACAGTACTGTATCCTACTGTGAATAAAAACAGAACTGTACTGTATGTAGACCTACATGTTGCCTGTAGGCTGTAGCCTACTGTCACGTTTAATTTCTTTGTTACTTTAATGTCGAGCGCAAAACGCAAACGAGTCTGCTGCGCGAGAGCTGCATTCCTTGGTAGCCAGAAAGCGCGTCAGCAACCTGAAGCAGAGGAGCATCGAGTCATTTTTCGTTCCCAGTTAATGGGCTTCAGGAACACAGACGTGTTGTAAGCATGTAGATTAGCCTACTAGGCCTACTGTATTTGTTAAATAATAGCCTACAGCCTAGGCCACGTTAGCCTACATCAGTTGTTAGGCTGCAATAGCCTAAAACACAACAACTTTTCTGTCATTTCATTTATTTATTTATTATCATTTGCTCTAATTGTTCTAATGTTGGGTTGTTTTTAGGCTATACCATTTTGTTCTGCGAATACAGTAGCCTATCGATGCAGCGTAGGCCTCATTTGAGAATAAAGTAGGCTACTGTATTTGATCAAAGCATGCACTCAAGTGGAAATTTGTTTATTTTATTCTAGGCTACTGTAGGCCTATTATAGGCTAGGCTGTATGAGTTTGGTTGGCTATTTGATTGCAATTTTGATGCATTTTTACAAGTAATTAAGGGTATTTATCTGTCTATTATGAGTAGCCTATATGAAACAAGTATACCACTTATTGAATTTGGTGTATTTTAACATAAGTTTCAGTCATCCGGACATTTCAGAGATAAGAACGACCTTCGGTCCCGTTGGGTTCGGATAAGTGGGGTCCTACTGTAGGCTACATTGCATGATTCATTCGATCTTTCAACTTTTTCAGTATTACAATTTGTCTTCTAGCTGTTGTAGCAATGTATTTAAGTTCTTAAAGGAATATGCTCGTTTTTGACAACCTGGACCTTATTTACGACATATTATAAGAAGTTTGACTCACCCAGATCACTTTTTTGTTGTTCGGAGGCCTGTAGAAGAAATATAAAATCCAGCGCGAGCCAGTATATCCATGTAATGGCGGCGCACGGGGCATAGGGAATGCCGTTTCTCAAAATCCATTTTCGGCCGCTAAACGGTTGTTTTCATCAATCACATTGCATGAATCGACAGTTGATATTCCTCTACGCCAGCCATTGTTGTTTTGGTGCCAAATAAGGGATCTTGATCCTCTGTAACATGGTCTTTAGAAGCCTCTCCCCCACTTGCTCCAGCACGCATGCGCACAGGCCAGCGCGCAGACTTGCTATTCTCCGTCTGTAGGCTACACTCGCGCTCACATTGTCTGCGCTACGATCGGATTGTTGGTGCCTAGAATATTGTGTGCAATATGGCTGAATATTTGTCAGATTTAGAGGATCTAGAAAATGAATTAGAATATGACGGACGTCCATATCGTTTTGAGCCAGAGTATACGGACGAAGAGCTCCTTGAAAGGAGGGTGAGGAGACAGAGAGAGGAACAGCTGGCTCGAGAACAAACCGCTGCACGCTCCCGAAGAGATGGTAACTGGTGGTGTTTTTGCCTACATTGTCACCCTATGCCAACAGAGGAGGAATGCATTTGTTGCTCTGAGTGGGACTTGAGGCCAGACGATGCACGTCTGGAAGTCTCGAGAAATAACGACACATCGGAATAGCAAGTCTGCGCGCTGGCCTGTGCGCATGCGTGCTGGAGCAAGTGGGGGAGAGGCTTCTAAAGACCATGTTACAGAGGATCAAGATCCCTTATTTGGCACCAAAACAACAATGGCTGGCGTAGAGGAATATCAACTGTCGATTCATGCAATGTGATTGATGAAAACAACCGTTTAGCGGCCGAAAATGGATTTTGAGAAACGGCATTCCCTATGCCCCGTGCGCCGCCATTACATGGATATACTGGCTCGCGCTGGATTTTATATTTCTTCTACAGGCCTCCGAACAACAAAAAAGTGATCTGGGTGAGTCAAACTTCTTATAATATGTCGTAAATAAGGTCCAGGTTGTCAAAAACGAGCATATTCCTTTAAATACATTTCAGCAATGCTTTTGTGATTTCTTTCAGGTGCTCGGCATTCACACATTTTCAGCAGGAAATGCAATTTTCTAGTTATCACTCTCTTGCTTTAAGAGTTTAATACATTCATACATTTAGATACTGTACCATTTATAAAGTGCTATTGTGCTGAGTCTGAGTATAGCGACTGAGTTTAGTGCTATTAATTCACTGCCATTTGCAGTGTTTGTGTAGCCTAGTGCTTTTATTTATTTTAGGACACCGCGATGCCTTGTAGAATCATGAATGTGAAACGTAATTGGAAATGATACAAATATCCTCGTATTTATGATTATGATTATTATTCAAGTCTAGGATGTCTGTAGAATTGATGTGAACGCAATCACCTTGGATTTCTCATAAATTCAGCCTGCGAACGGGCGCACTCCAATCCCTACTAACACAGTAGGCCTACGTAAAGCTAACACATTGGTTGATAGGCTATCTGGCCTACCTACGACTGCATTTCCGCGTTCTTAAATCCTGTTCTTAGATGAGAACAAATCCGAGATAAGAAACCATTCAGGAATGCCAGAATTGTCCCGGGAACTTGGAGAGTGGAGATAAGAAGAAATTTCTTCTTAACTTCTTCTTAACTGCGTTCAGGAATGAGGTCCATTGAAACTACTCCAGTGTCCATGGGTCAGTTTAGAACATTGGTTTTTAAATCGTTTTTGAATTATTAATGGCTTCTTGTTGATGTGATTTTGTTTATTGATGCTTGTTTATGTAATTTAGTTTATTCTTGTTTATGTAATATTTTCTCTTGATGTTGATTAAAGGAGAATGTTCTTTTTCGACAACCTGGGGCCTCATTTATCATTGAGGTACGCCATATTTTACACGGTCTTTTTCGCGATTTCAGGCGTACGCCATTTTCCCCCCCCACATTGCGATTTATCAAGCCGAAAGGGCGAAAATTTAGTCGCCTTTCTCCGCGCTTTTGTAGGACACCTCTCAACTTGTCCTACCGATTTACACGGTGTTCTACGCCCTTTTTGAACACAGGGGGAACTGGCGACGCAGGTGGTGCGTCGGTGAATTACTATGTTTGACGGAGAGAATAAGAGCGACAGTTCATGAACGCACAATCATGTAGGCTAATAGCCCAATTCAGCACAAACATATATCGCAATGCAAGATTAGACGTGTCCTCTAACCGGCTCATTCATGGTCCGATATGGATTTGTTCCCCAAACTGAACCTATGCGCTGTCCCAAACCTTTCCGCGCTATATGTCACACACCTAATGCAGGCACTCCATCAAACGGCAATAATTGACCAATTAGATTGTCAGTAATATGTGATCATGTGGACCTGTTTGCTGTTTGGTAAGCATACAAATGACAGTCCTCCTGTGCGTAATGCGAGCCTAAATGAATCCGGCGCTACTCGGCCTACTGGCCGAGATAGAACTCCAAAGAGGTGACGGCGATGGCGACTGCACCCACATAAGGGCACCATCAGTGAATGAATACGTCTATGTGAATCGCTAAAATGTGCACACTATAAATACCCAAATCATATGTGACATGCTCATCACAAGTGTAGTGGCACGGTGGCCTGGCTCCACGCATGACTCATTCATCCTGGCGCACAGCAGGGTAGGGGCTAGACTGGAGGCAGGCGCTGCGCGTGACGGCTGGCTTGTTGGTGTGTGCATAGCCAAGATACATATTCTTTGTCTTATTTACTTTAATCTTTATTAGCATTTTCCATCCATACAACGACAATACAATGAAACATAAAAACTTACAATAACAGCTTATGGGTACTTCCATCCATGCAGCTTTTTTTTCTTACTCAAATATGACAATTTTAATATTAGTGGTATCATCACACTTCCTTCTATAATCCATCCATTTTTCCCATCTCCCTTCAAACTTTCCTTCCTGCATCCTCAATGCATAAATAAATCTCATAAATCTCCTCCACAACACCCACCACTGCTCCTTGGTTGGGGGTTCCACCTTATACCAAGCCCTCATTATTGTCTTTTTACTAGCAACCAATAGTACTTTCACTAGGTATCTGTCCCCTCCTTGTACATCATTCTGTTATGTTTGCCAAGATGTATATTCAAAGCTGATAAGAATGAGAACCAGTCAAGACCCCACCACAAAATGAGGACCCAAGCCCTCAGCCCCCTCCCCGTCATGAGGTTTACCAGCGGGGCCAAAGGGCCCACACTGAGGTCATGCGCCAGCTATGAAGACACAAACAAGTAAGGTTCACATTTCTACCATTTTATTGTCTGTTGGTGGGTGACTGTGTGAGGTGTGTGAGTGCGTTTGTGAGTGAATGTGTGAGGTCCGTGAGTGTGGTAGTGAGTGACTGTGTGAGGTCCTTGAGTGTGGTAGTGAGTGACTGTGTGAGGTCCGTTAGTGTGGTAGTGAGTGACAGTGTGAGGTCCGTGACAGCATGTGTGAGGGAATGAAGTGCAGTGAGGATGTCCTGTTGGCTCTGGTGGTGTAGTGTGGTGACCTCCACCAACTGCTGAACAACTGCCCCACAACTGCCCCAATCCCTTCTGCCATTTCCCTCTGGGCCTCTAGGGTCATGAGCCTCCAGCACAGCGTCTGATAGGAAGCCCAGC
Source organism: Borostomias antarcticus (assembly GCF_949987555.1). Lineage (NCBI taxonomy): Eukaryota > Metazoa > Chordata > Actinopteri > Stomiiformes > Stomiidae > Borostomias > Borostomias antarcticus. The sequence goes on from NC_140245.1 coordinate 9,839,202, forward strand.
CCTCAGGGACCCTTGAGGCAGGGACGCTGGCAGCCGGAGGTGGAGGCGTGGGCGGTGGAGACGGAGGCGCTGGAGATGGCACTGGAGGTGGAGGCCGGTGCGCTGGAGGTGGAGGCACTGGAGGTCGTGGCACTGGATGTAGAGGCTGCAACCGGCGGGGGCACGACCGTCAGGTCAAGGACCACTGCAGACTCCCCCTCCTCTGAGTCCCACCCCACGTCAGAGTCTGGAGAAACAATTTCAGTCATTTTCTTTGAGTTTGTCTGTTAACTTGATTATGCATTAAACATTTGATTGTGTAGCCATATTCAATTGATATGTTTTTCTTTTGGCAGCCAAATAAATGCTTAAGTGTGATTTACCGGGTGATTTAGATGAGAGTCTTAATAATGTGGTCTAACATTATGAAGTGGTCATCTGTGTTATCGTTCCCTGTTTTTGGTCCTGAATCAATCATAGCCTACCACAGAATGTGTGGAATGTTTGCTTTCCTCACAGCCACATAATACAGCATGTCCGTGTAGCCTACGCCACATACAGGATGCACGAAACGTACAGTAGGCTACCTAAACTGTAGGAGCGATCAGACAAATGTAGGCTCGTACAAATAGCTTACCTTCCGAAGATGATTTTCTTTCCTCGCGTGGACCTCACCAACAAGCACATGCACCTCCGTCTCCGAAAAGTTTCTCTTCTTTCCGCGTTTTTCCATAAACGTCTTTGTCTGTCCTAATGCTCCATGCTATATTATGTCGGTTCCTTCCGGGGTATCCACGTTGTGCCCTGTCATAGTTTTGACCATATATGGTTGAATTTGGGCGTGGAGAGGGCGGAACACGGGGCGCGTGCGCGTACGCTCTCTTCTCCGCCAGTCTCGGATTTCGGAGCGTACGACATTTTTGATAGATCCGAAAAGCGTGTAAATATTCTCGTCGTACGCTACATTTCGCATTTTCCGCGTTTTCGTCGTACGCCCTCTTTTACACCAGAATTTACACGCTCTTTGATAAATGAGGCCCCTGGACCTTATTTACGGCATATTATGTTTGACTAGCCGAGATAACTGGTGTAATTCGGAGGCCTGTAGAAGAAATTTTAAATCCAGCGCGAGCCAAGTATATCCATGTAATGGCGGCTGACGGGGCACTGAGAATGCAGCTTCTAAAAAATCTATTTTCTGCCGCAAAACGGTTGTTTTCATCAATCTGTTTTTATGAATCGATAGTTGTGCTTCCCTAAAGCGAGGGCTTGTTGTGGTTTTCAAATATGTGGTCTTTAGCCTCTGTAATATGATCTTTAGAAACGTCTTAAGAAACAAATAAAGCTTCCCCACTTGCTCCAGCATGCATGCACACAGCGCGCAGACTGGCTATTCTCCGGCTACACTCGCGGCTCACATTCTCTACGCTACGATCGGCTTCCATCATATTCTAAATCATCTTCTATATCCTCAAAATCGGATAAATATTCAGCCATATTGCACACAATATCCCAGGCACCAACAAGCCGATCGTAGCGTAGAGAATGTGAGCAGCGAGTGTAGCCTACCGACAGAGAATAGCCAGTCTGCGCGCTGTGCGCATGAATGAATGAGCTTTTTCACTTCATCTGGATCGGTACGTGGATCGGCGACGACAGGCCGATACCCGATCCATAAACAACGTCTGGATCGGAGCCCGATCCCGATACTGGATCGGTCCCATCTCTACCAATGACACCTTGCTTAGGCAGGTGAAAAGAGAACTATACTAGTAAAACGAGAAGATACAAATGCATGAATTAATCTTGTCCATCTCCGCTTCGGACGCCACAGATCGTAGTTTATCTTAGGCTACATGCCTCCCCTCAGTCCTCCCCAAACCATTGCTCCCGATGACACACTTCCTCTGCATTCCTGCCCAGTCCACAAAACTCTGCATGACTTTGTAGAACACTGTTGCAATGGTCCTTTCAGATGCTTGACCATAGCTGACTGGGCTGTACAAAGACCCTACTGAACAAGGCATATACTGTCCTCATTGTTCATAGAATGAAGCTGGGTCTGCTCTGCCTACACTGTCAAGATTCTTTCAAGAACACACAGGCCTGGTGATTGTTGTACAGTACAGAATCAAACTAAAATGGAAGGACCACTCTTTCCGCAATTGGCACTGTACTATTGTCTTAACAGTGCAGTTATTACTTGTTTTTTTCTCTTAGTGCTACTCCCTTTCTCTAGCCTGATATCAGACAGAATTGTTAATTCGTTTCACCCTTGAGATCTTCAACTTTTAATGGGTGGATTCGAACGCCTTGACCCAGGCTACCCTTTCTACTGGAATAGTCCCCTCCTGCTTCAAGCTATCCATCATTTGTCCCGGTACAAAGAAAAGGGTCAATGACGTGACGCCTACTTTTTCTGTCCAACTGAATTTTTTACCTTAAAAAAAACATCAAAATACTTAAAAAGATAACATGTATCAATATACGCGCGTGCAACATACGCGCGGGGAAAAAATAGAACCAATTCCTATTTTAGAGCACGCGTACGCGGGGTCCGCGCTGTCCGCATTCTCGGTGTGGTATCGCTGACATCAATTGAATCTTTCCAAATGCGAAGTACGCGCGCGCGAGTTCCACGCACGAGACGCACATGAAAAGGCTTGGTGTAGCTCGGCCGTAACGGGGAATCAAAATGCACGCTTATTCAGACCATGGATGTATTAATAGAACTGGATACAGCCACTCCATTCACTGACCGCTATCAACAATGAAGCCCTATTGAACCACGCCATCTTGGCAAATTTGTAGTCATTTGACCATTTCCGGTGACTTTTGTACTTGCGCAGTTGTGCTTTTCTGGCCTTCCGGTGACTTTTGTACTTGCGCAGTTGTGCTTTTCTGTCCTACGCGCGTCCACGTCCACGGTCAACGTTGGCGTTGACCGCTTCTAGCTATCGAATGGCCGACTGGTGTAAGATGGATAGCCTAACGTTAGAGAGATAAATGTAGTCTATGGTTATGTTAATAAAGCTAACAATGATGTTGTAACATGCATGCAGCACTGCCGATCTGAACGATTGATTCATTATTACCATGGATCGGTATTGGGATTGATCAAGGGCGAATGTGAAATAGCAGCCACGAACTCAGCGGGTTATCCGAGATGCGGTAGCAGCGGCCAAAGCTCCTGCTGGCGGGGAGTGAAGCTTTTCAACTCGCTTTTCACTGGCTCCCTGGAGGAATTTAGCCTGGCTGCAATAACGTTATCGCGAACGGAATGAATACCATCTACTAGCAAACAAAACATCTTCAGCTATAATTAACCTGTTAAAACTAAGATGCCTGGATGAAAAAATTATTTATCCAATGGATATATTTTACAAAAACAGGTTAATATGCAAGCCGGTTTTCATTGCTAAATCAAAGCGGGGAGAGCCGGGAAGGTGCGTGGACGCGCGTAGGACAGAAAAGCACAACTGCGCAAGTACAAAAGTCACCGGAAATAGCAAAATGACTACAAATCTAGCCAAGATGGCGCGGTTCAATAGGCCTTCACTTTAGATTTTGAATCCTGGGGGCTTGATTCAGACACACTGGCAAACACAATAGGGAGGGAAAGTGAAAACATGCGCCCCTAGCGGATTTGTTCCTATCGGAGAGGAGTTTCAATGTAAACTCCCAGAGACTGGATTTTCTAATAATTACTATGAAGCCATTTCGGTGACGTTATCAAAACAAAAACTTGTGAGTGTCTTTACAGTAATAACCTAGGCTACTAACTGAGAATTTCAAACAGTATTTCGCCTTCTTTCAAATTTTGAAATTGGTCCATTCGTTTTATAAATGGACTACAAAGCCAGGGGCGCTTTCTCACTCAGGAGAAAATGCTGTGGAGCTGGAAAGATGGATACGAATAATAAGTTGAGTTGAATTGCATATGGACAGAGCTACATTGTTAAATGTCATAACCAAAGCCTCCTATTAACGTGAGCTGGTTAGGATGGTATTAGCTGGTAAGACTGATCTTAGCAGGTCTGATCTGCAGGTGCGCCTGGCTATTCTTACTGGTCCATAACCCTAACCTTAAAGGAGAATGTTCTTTTTCGACAACCTGGACCTTATTTACGGCATATTATAAGACATTTGACTCACCGAGATAACTTTGGTGTAATTCGGAGGCCTGTAGATCGGAGGCCTGTAGATCGGAGGCCTGTAGAAGAAATTTAAAATCCAGCGTGAGCCAAGTATATCCATGTAATGGCGGCAGACGGGGCACTGAGAATGCAGCTTCTAAAAAATGTATTTTCTGCCGCGAAACGGTTGTTTTCATCAATTTGTTTTTATGAATCACTAGTTGTGCTTCCCTAACGCGAGGGCTTTTCAAATATGTGGTCTTTAGCCTCTGTAATATGATCTTTAGAAACGAAATACAGCCTCCCCACTGCACAGCGCGCAGACTGGCTATTCTCCGCCGCCATTACATGGATATACTTGGCTCGCGCTGGATTTGAAATTTCTTCTACAGGCCTCCAAATTACACCAAAGTTATTTCGGTGAGTCAAACGTTTTATAATATGCCGTAAATAAGGTCCAGGTTGTCGAAAAAGAACATTCTCCTTTAACCCCTAACCGTAATAGGCTCACTTATGATGCTAACTCACCGTAATATGATATGACATTCTTCATGCTAGCCCTGACGACACCTAACAGCTCCCCTTGCGAATAACGGCATTTTTCTATCCAGATATAAAATGATTGTCAACACGTGGGATGCACTTCTTGTTATTGCTTAAGTATTCTGCCAGCCATGCAATGCATATCGGCATTTTCGTAGGTGTACTTATTTGTAATTTGGTTGTATTGTATTAGATGTTAGCTGGTAGAGTCAGCAAGCTCGCAGAGGCGCACAAAATTACGTCAAGCCCTGTCATATGTAGTTCTTTACTACCTTGTTACAAAAAATATATACATAATTCGGATTGTGATTGAAAATTAACTATGATCACCAGAATCAATAAAGTTTGTCTCCAAGTATATCATATTTAATGCATTCTACTAACTTTTCGATGTACACCGATATATAATTTTTCTGAAAATCTGCTATGAGAAATCCCATTTATTCTCTCGGCATTAGGAACACTACCGCTAGGGGGCGATGAGATTACTTTCCCTCCCTAAACAAATCACAAAATAAAGCTGCAAGCAGCAATGAAAGGCTCTTTTAGGCCATTAAACATTATTTTAGGCCTTCAAACGTTTAAAGCCTTATTGGCCTACAGTATATGCCTTATGGGTCTTGTAGGCCTATGGACTAGTTAACAGTCACTGCCTAGGAGTAATTTACAAAAGTAGCCTAGCTTTTCCAGAAAATCTAGTGGGAAGAAAAGAAAATGTCCTCTGTCCGTTTGTTCAGCACGTGCCTCTGCATCATATACCAGTTTAATGTCTCTAGGGAAATTGTTGCAAAAGAAAATCGTGACTTTGACCCAATGGTGGTGCTAGAGCCGTTGTGCATAAGCAGCCCTCTATCAGCCTGCCAAGTGTTATAAAAAGTGAGTAGGTGAACTTGTTTTAGTTTTATATTAACTAGTGCGCAGTGCCCGTAGAGCCGTTGTGGTCTATTGACTAATCAATCAATCAATCAATCAATCAATCAATTTATCTATCTAAAACTGAAATTTTTGCTCCTGAGCCCAAGTCCAAATGAATGGAAGTGAATGGGCAGCTGTGTCCTAGCGATTCTGTGGCGGGACGCGGCCGGATGTATGCTTTCTGCCATTATAGGTAGATAAGATTATTCACAATGGCAAGAAATCTAAATGCCGGAGTTCATAGATTTAAGAGGCAAATTTGTTCCTCTCAATTCAGAGAACATTTTGAGGTAGGCTAAGTGTAAAAGGACAATGCTCGTTTTTGACAACCTGGACCTTATTTATGACATATTATAAGACGTTTGACTCACCGAGATCACTTTGGTGTAGTTCGGAGGCATGTAGAAGAAATTTAAAATCCAGCGCGAGCCAGTATATCCATGTAATGACGGTGGTCGTGGCACTTACAGTAGAATGCAGTTTCTAAAAATCTATTTTCTGCCGCGAAACAGTTGTTTTCATCAATCTGTCTTAACCCTAACCCTAACCCTCAAAAACGAGCATTGTCCTTTAAAGCAATACATCGCAATATTTGGACCTTTACAAACATGTCTGGTGTTATTTCTCCAATTAGATTTACTAAAAGTAAGCTGAATCGTCCAAACAGTTTACTCAGAAAGATAATATATTGACATTTATTACCTTTTAAAACTTGCGCCCCCGGGACGCAGCATTCAGTCAAAGTGCGCATGCGCAACGTTGTGCTTGAACAACACAGTAGTAGCTAACTATTCCGGCGTCTATGGATATCATGCGTTTTTTAGCTCAATGATATCATGGCGGAGGTGAGAAAACTGAAGCGAAACATCACAGAGGAAGCCAGAAAAAGAAAAGACAATCTTATAAAGTTACGACAGTGCACTTACTCGCAGAGCCTGTGGGGGCGCAGTTCCGAGAAAACCAGAGAAAACGCTATGCATTGCTTTAAACTAAGGAGCTGGTGGATATTATTTGAAAATCTCAAGTTTGACAATACACTGTAGTGCCCCCAATGTACGACAAGGCCCACATTTGTACTGGGTGCTGGGAGCCTATATGACCTTATGTTGACCAAGTTTGATGGCGGTCAAGCATTTCTAAGGCCTTTGATTCATAGCTTGAATGCATTGGCCATAAACCGCATTGACCCATGGGGGTCACATGGTTTGGACAAGCAACTCCCTATTCATTTCAGCACAGCAACCTGCTGCAACCTTGCATTCATGCAACACCAAGTTTGGTTGAAATATCTGCTTGCGTTCCTTGCAAATCCATTCTAGCTCAAGCAGAACTATAAAATGTTCTATGAACATTGCAGTTTTGTAAAACGTTACTTAGGCTACTTACAACCTATACAGAACATTAATAGAATGTTATGGACATAGTTTAAACTGGAGAACCAAAATGTAACTTTGTACTAATGCTTCCGGTGTTTCATAATCCCAGAACATTCTGGGAACCGACCCAAAGTACCCACCAAATGTTCTCCAAAACACATTCCTTACCTCTTTTGTCAAACTCCTTGCACATTATGAGCAAGACATTGGGTTTAATAAATGATAATTTGGTTAAGAGTGTAAGGAACTTACCTTGACTACTCCTCTCTAGTCTTGTCTTTGTTTTGTGAATTCATTAACAAAAATATCCTTTCCAAAGAAAAAAATTGTTGCAGTGTTGCAGGTCCACTACTTTAAATACTTTTTCATAAAAAACAATAACCCTAAAATGGCAGAGTTTTGTTGTACCTGGTTCAAAACACAATTGTTAACAAAAAAAAAAAAGTCAACAAAACACACATCCCAGACAACAAACTAGGAGCAGAAAGTCCAGCCCGTTCAGAACACTTGATGAACAGCCCCCTTTCCAGAACCACCCACAAGAAATTCCAAAAGCACCGTCTTAGACGACATTGCAGGCTCAGGCAGACAAATAGTGTCTGAGAATTTAGGAAAAGGAAATTGTGAGCACAGCTCACAAAGACATCCATTATAACTATTTTCCAAACCTTGAACGGTTGGAACTCGGCTCCAAAGCTAGTATTGTGGATGGTTGACACACACACAGCAAAAGGTTGTGTGCTTGTACGGTCATCAATTCAGATTTCTGACTATCAAAGTCCTATTGAACAGAAAATCCCCACTGCCTATTGCCAACTCTCCCAACCTAGGAGCTCTTGTCTCTTTGTGTGCTCCAAGATAGACTGCATACAAGATATAACCTGCAACATGCTGTGGTTTTGTAGTTTGTGTGTCCCCGATTCTCTGTATGCAGACTTCATCACCCATCAGGCCTCGGCAGTGCAGCAAATAGCCTTTTGAGACCATACGGATCTCATCTGTGGAGCCTAACAGAATATGAACCAGGATAGTCTCACGTGGCTAGTGAACCGTGTAGCAGGGCTGCATTCATTTCTCAACAGTAAACCCTACTGGAGCCAAATGGCACTTACCACCATTCACTGACAACAGTTGTCTGGCAATCCCAACATTAACATTAGCAGCCATCTTGATGTGATGTTCAGAACAGCAGAACATCATTTATGGGTAGAAAATGCTTAAACTGGCAAAGAACCAGACATTCTGAAATGCAGGTGCAAAGACTGTGGGAAACATGAGGTGAGTATTGGAGAGCTGAAAGTATTCCTTAGGCTTGGTTACACAATACATCCTAAAACACACAACATGTACAGGCAACATTTAACAATATTGGGGTAATTTGTTTTGGGTCTTTATTTAATAAATAGGCTAATTTCAGAAATAACATTTTTGCAAATGTGAATGTGTCAATGAAATGAAAAGGCACTTAACAAGCTCATGTGGGATTTTCGAATTCTCTAAAGATCTGGGGTCATTCCCTTAACACTGATCTTTATAACTGAAATGTGATAATCGTTATTTTATGCAAAACAGTAAAGAAAAAAGAAAAATAAAAGGAATTACTGACAATAAAAAGCAAGCATGGGGCTCACTCACTAAAGACCTCAACCCTTTTCAGAATTAACTTTCAGTTAAAACAAACACTTAAAACAAGGCATTTTGTTTGTGATTAAGGCAGTTATGTACGGTATATTTGGCATTACTATTAATGAGAAATTAGGGACCTGAGTTTTCTTTTTAAATTAAGCAATTTAAACCTGCTGGCGCACTTGTAATACCACTGTACATCGATTTCTTAGCATCTAAGAAATACTCATGTGACAAATCTTTTCTAGACAAAGAAACATTTAAATTGATTGTTCAGATTGAATGCACCGATTAGAAAAGGCCACGTGCCTTTGCCTCCAGGCATGCTCTGTGACTAGTAAGTATATGGCTTAACAGAATCCACTGACTACTAACTGTACACAATTCACTGCTGTCCTCATGGTCAGCTATCGCTACATATCTCATCCCATAATCAATCATCCCCTTCCAAGAAAACAGTCATGGCTCTATGGGTTGATCACATACCAGTCCTGTGGCAACAAATTCAATCAGTTTACAAAAACATTCTCTCAAGTAAAAAAAAAAAAAAAAAAAAGCTACATAAAAACCAAACTTTATACATACTGTACAGTTTCCAAACAATGCATAGAAAATAAAAGGTTAGTAAAACAATGAAATAGTGGCAAAAATTGCACTGCTATCATTTGGTGACCACAAAAAACAAAGGGTAACCATACAAAACCCCACCTCGTACCCCCCAACCCCATCTTCCTCTCCTCTCAGCCACCTCCTCCATATTCTTTTGCATACAGTGTTGTAATAAAGGAGAGAAGCTGCTCCATCATTTGCCCTCGTATTTTGGATTGATCACAGTCGTGACGGCACTCTTGTAAATGGGATTCTCGCCCTGGGAAGAGAGAGAACCACAGTGAGTCCACAGGTCACCATGCTCAGTGGTGGTTGGGAGGTCATTCCGTTAAAAACACTTCAAAAACCAATTACATTCGTTATAATGTGGTAATTTCGAGGCAATTCAACAAAGCTTTATAAGTGCTCATAGAAAATGTAATATCAACTTGAACTCACACAAATGAGCATTGAAAAGAGTTGACTTATTTTATGTATCCTTTATTTAGGGTTAGTTGATGCCAAGGTCTCTTCTAAACCTGTAAGAGTAACTATAGGCAGAGATGAGCAGGCACTAGTCCTAACCAACTTTATTCTCAGTTATGCTATTGGTGTCTTCATGGATATGATCGCATATGATTGGTCAAAACACAAACACAGGTGAGACCTGGAACTGGTCACGTTAATACCACCACAACATGCAGTAAAATAATTAAATATAAATATAAATAAAATATTTTCTAAAGAAATGCTGTTGAGTGTGCTTTGGACTAAAACTAGAGATAATAGTATTTCTCACTGGCTATTTCTTTGCCCCTTGAGAATTGATCTCAAACAGCATATTATGTTTTAAAGAAGCACAATATCTGAACCGTGAAGTTAAATATGGAGATCAGATGAACGATATTGGGTGTGGTGAAAATCTGACTAATAAAATGTTGCAAAACCCAAGCAGTGAAAACACTCCAACAGAAAAGAGGGCAGGCAATAAAATGAAGGAAGAAAGAGAAAGAGAGACAGTGAGAGAGAGAGAGAGAGAGAGAATACAAACTTCAACTTTATTGAACAGCGCCTTTGCGTCCATAGCCTGGATTCTGGAACTTATTAATAGGGCTCTTGTATATGGGATTCTCTTGCTATGGTGAGGAATGAGGACAGTGGGATTGAGGACAATAAGAAAAAGGAGGAAAAGAAAGCGATGGTGAAAGGAAGATAAGCCGTATGAAAAGATAACAGGATGGAGGAGCAAATGGCTTTATAGAAAGTGCAAACAGCAAGTGGACAGGATCTCTTGTTTACCCATTATGAATGTGTTCATACTTCTAATCACTTCCAATGGTTAATCCCTGGTTTTGAGACAAGAGGCTACTATAAACATCTCTATATCTCTGACCTGTTCCTGCTTGCTCACACAATAGCTGAGCCACTCTTCTGTAAAACTGGAATACTGTGGTTAAGACTCCATGTTTACAGAACCCTACTCTGGAGGAGGACCACGCTTGGTTCTGGTTGTGACTCAGCATGCCCGCCCTCTGCTTTGCTGCCTTTTATGGGCATGTAGTACTGCTATCTGGCCAATGGGTAGCAGCACTGCTACTCCAGCTAAGCTGTGGGCACTCCCTTATCAGTAATCACTTCCCGCATCCCATTTGCCAAGAGTCTCAGGGTACTGAGTGCTGATCTAGGACAAGTTGTGACTTTTAAAATAAAAATATAATATGGAGAGGGTAAGACCTGATCCTAGATTAGTACTCTTATTTTAAACACGGGCCCTGGCCAGGTTCCTGGGTACTCATATCTCACATCTCAATACTAGAAGCCTATATGAGGTGAAAACAATTAACAGCCTTTACAAAACCCTTTGGCGCTTCAAAAATATCTCATCACCACCGGCAGCCATGACCACTGTACATACCGTGTCCCACTTGGCGTTCATCTTCTCCTTCTCGAACTTGGCAAACTCGCGGCGGTCGTGGATGATCATGAGCAGCTTCAAGATGAGCAGCAGCGCCATGCCAATCAGAACGATGCCCGCCACCACGCCCGTCACGATGGGGATGATGTCAGGGCCAGCCGGGCACTCTGGGTAAAACACGGGGGCACAGAAAGAACGGTACAGTCAGGGTCAGAAGGCTGCGTTCATATGGTACTAGAGGCGCATGTCTTTGCTGCAAGATTCAAACTCCAACAAAGTCAATATCTGCAACGTACAATAACATTGTAATAAATCTAAACCACTAGACCATTAGACACAGTCAATACCACTAATCAGACAGTCATTAACAATGTAGCATACTTAAAATATCCAATCACACCAAGTACTCACCAAGTCTCCCACCACTTGGACAATGTTAATTTTATTTATTATTACTTATTACTTATTTTGAAAGATATTGGCCAACTAGGCAGTACAATAAAAAAATTCCCCATAAGAACGATTCCCATAACACACCACCAAGCACAGCAACACTCTATCATGAATGTGCTTCCAGTATACTTAAAAACCGTGAAGAAGGCTAGTGCAGCTGAAACGCGTTGGTTACTATAAGCAAAGTCTGCCAACTGAGGGCCATCACCCGGGCTGGTGTTTGACTGCCAAAGGCTCCGCCGGCTCCCAACCCAGCATTCTGCAGGCTCACCCCCAGTAAGATCGACATCGAGCCCCTGTCCTGCACCACCAAGGCCCTCGTCATCCTCCTCCAGGAGACCCACTGCGTAACATCAGATAAGCTAGTTCTTACAACTTTCGCTCTAGCTGGGTCTATCCTAAGCAGGAAGCATGGCCTTGCTACGTTCGTCCATCAAAGGCTGAAATGGACTCTCGTCGATCAATCCCCGACTGGCTCGGAGATTGAGTGGTTGTGCGTGGACGTTGGCAGCTTCTTGTCTTTGAAATCGAGTTTAACATGTTTTTGAATGATTTTTCAAGGTGCCCACCCACATCCATTGTATGACCAAAACGGTGGTAGAGCAATTATCTGACTTTATCAAAAGTGCTAGTTTTGTCAAAGTTTTGATCTGAACTATTGTATATGATCATAAGTAACCTTAAAACAGGGCTAAAAATGAATTTTCCCTTTACTACTCCTTTAAGAAGGAAGCCAAACGTGAGCTCCGAGTGCACATCCATGGAACACTCCTGCCATGCTGCGCCGAACCAACCTATCTCGGCGTGACTCTGGCCAGGTCACTCACGTTCCGCCGACACCTTGAGTCACTGCGCAAGAAGTTAACATCTCGTGTGGCATTGATAAGGCGAATGGTCTGATCAGGCTGGGGCGCCGGTGCAAAAACACTACATACGGCAGCCTTAGCCCTGGTCTACTCAACCAGTGAACATTGCGCACTGGTGTGGTGTCGCAGTGCTCACACTCGCCTCATTGATCCACCTATCAACGAAGCCTTGCGCATGGTGACAGGATGCCTGTGGACAACCTTTCCATCCTTGCAGGCATCCAGCCCGCTGGCCTCCGCCGCACAGGCACCACCTGCTCCACGACAGGCTCACTGCAACAGCGGCGCCTCCCCGGTGTGTCAAGTTGAGACACCCTTTTGTGCCGCCGCACAGGATCTTTTGCAGCGATGCAGAGATCTTAACATCAGCGAGGCAGGATGGGTGGACCACACCTGGCGTGCAGAGTGGGAGACAAACACCTCCAGACTCCATGATTTTATCCCTACCGCCGGTCCTTCCCCTACCAGGATGGACCTACCCAGACCGGCATGGGTGAGGCTTAATCACCTCCGGACTGGCGTCGGACACTTCCGCTCATCAATGCACAGATGGGGCTTGGTGGCGTGCGAGTGTGGCGCCAAGGAACAAACCGCAGACCACGTCATCCAGGACTGTCCGATATATCGGGCACCCAACGGAATGCGTGGCCTGACGGTTGTGGATGACGAAACAGTGACATTGCTCCTGGAGGTGTGCCCAGATATATAGCTTGGGTGCCCCCTCACCCAGGCTTGGGGTGGTAATAGGATAGCCCCTCGGCGCCGAGCCTGGGGGGGAGAGGAGAAACAACTTGACCCAAACAAAGAAGTAGTAGTAACACTCACCAAGTATCTCCACCACATAGACCTCCTTCTGGGTCTCATTCCTGACGGCGTAGGTGTAGTAGAACCAGCAGTCATTGGCGTCTCTCTCTTTGCAGTGGGTCAGTGGGTAGCTCTGGTCACCTGGCTGGGGCAGCTTGTCCCGGTCCTTGACCCGGATCAAGTTGAAATCCTTGCAGTCCCTCTCGCATGTGTTCTTCTTCTCACCCGTCTCAAAAGCAAGACACTGCACACAGTCTCTGTGGAAGAAGCAAGGACAGAGATGTTTTTATGGGTTTAATTTCTAGACCGCAAGACCAATTCATCCAAAGCTCAATATGGAATTGATGTCCTTCCAAGAACCACGGTCAAGGCCTCTGGGTTCCAGACTCACTTGTGCTCGGTGCAGACGCCAGGGCAGGTGGGGCAGATCTCGCAAGTGGGGCCCTGGAACTTGGCATCGGTGCACTTGCAGACGCCACACTCACAGGTGCCCCTGCCGTTACAGATCTGCTTGTTGGCCGCTAGGCAGGTGGAGGTGTCCAGGGAACAGTCGCAGGCACTGCCCGTGTAGTTGGCATCGCATACACACACCCTGCACTCGCACCGTCCGTGCCCTGGTAAAGGAAGGAGGGGCAGCAGAGATTAGATTAGAGATTAGAATTCAATCTATTTTTCTATAGGCTGCTTTCTCAAACAGAGACAAAACCAAATCCTAGACAAACATGCTGCATATTTGAGAACCTCAAATATATTAGAAATATTATCATTATGTTGTAATATGAAAATATGATAATGTAATTACATTTAAAAATGAATATTATAACCTGCTGTTGTGTTGGCTAAATAAACATTCTACAAACATTTACTCAATCCAAGGTTATTACAGCTAACAAAAACTAACTAAAAGACAAAAACTAGGTGTGAAAAAACATTTTAGTTAACTGAAATAAAAACAAAAACTAGGCTTTACAAAAAAACGATAACTAAAACTGTATTGTGTGTTTACAAAACTAACTAAAATAAACTAAAATTATAGAGAAAATCTTTAGTTTCAGTCTTTTTCTTTTTTTTTTCATAGCCTAGTATTTTAGGTGGAAATCCATCCAATTTTTTAAAGCTGTGCCCCTGTGCAGAAGTAACCTGATGTGAGCCAAATGGTTTGTTTCACACGGAGTGAAACAACGTCAGCTTGAGAGATCAGGATAGTTTCACGAGGCTGGCGCAGAAGAAAAAAAACTTTAAATTAAACAAATAAAGTAAACCAAAACTAAGAATTTTCACACAAAAAATAAAAATAAAATAGCAAACCTGCTTTAAAAACTAATTAAAACTAAACTGAAATTGAAAACAAAAAGTTACGATATAAATATATATATAAATATAAACGAAAACTTAACGAAAAAAGCAAAACTATTATAACCTTGACTCAATCACAGACGAGCAGGAGGTCTCACCTCCACACAGCTTGTTGTTGGAGCGGTCACAGTTGAAGTTGTCACACTCGCAGTACGTCCCGTCGTAGCGTTCCTCTGGGTTCTCCCTCTTCTTGCACTCGCACGTTCCGCACACACAGTCCCCGTTGTTGCTGCAGATATCCGTCCCATTGTCCTTGCGGCAATTGGCGTCAAGGTCTTCTGTCCTCACCTCCTCTGTGCTGCACTCGCACTGTCGGCCGATACGGCCCGGATTACACCTTGGAGACAGGGGAGGCAGGCATACTTGAGTATGTGTAGTTAGTTACCACGATGCATATAGCATGAGGATAAATGGTCCCATTCCCTACACCACACACAGGCATGAAAAACTGATTAGCATATTGATTCTGAAATCAGGGTGTATGAATTTTTCATCCTAGACACTCCTGAGAGTGTCATAAATGACTCTGATGGGTTTGGTATACTGCTTATACCTATCCAATTCAGTTAGATCTGTGAAAGGGTAGAAGCTAGGGGACGGAGTTTCAGTGATTACCTGCAGGCCCCACACTCGAAGGTGCCGTTGCCGTTGTGGCAGAGCTCACTTTTTGGCTGCCCGAACTTGTGACAGTCACACTCACAGATGAATTCGAGCACGATCTCCACCTCCTCGGTGAATCCCAGGGGCTTGATCTTGATGGTCTCCTTCTTGCCCTTGGATGGACACTTCTGGGACTCGATGGAAATCTCAAAGGACACCTGGAGGAGAGGGTGGTGACATGTTTTAAAGGTATATTATACTCAAAATATATTTGTGATGGAATCAATTGACAAATGTATTTGCACTATCAGAAAAGACCATGACCCAGTGTCATTTGATTTGAAGTTTGTATTTTCGAGCAGTTGTATTCTATATACTCTCACTCACCTCATCTCCAATGGAGATATTGGAGCATTTCCTGCCGTTCTCCCCTGTTCCAACAACTCCGTTCTTACAGATAGACTTGTATGTGATAGACACTCCCTCTGGCAGCCTGCCGTTCTCCAGAATTACTTCAGACGACAGAGACTGCCAAGACACAAATACGGAAGTCACAAATGATGTAAAGAATCAATTTGTTATTTTCTGAAGGACTTGCTTAATATTTGGAATTCCTCTAATGTTCGAAGAGGAGTTCTACTCACATTGTAAGCATCGATAATGAGCTTGATCACGTTGCTGGAGTTGGAAGAAAGAGTTCCGACAGCAGACTTGGGTATGAGATTCTTCAGTTCCTACAAAGGAGAGATCAAACACATTCATCTGGATTTGTTCGTTTTTTGGTTATGAGATAAGATATTCCTTGTATATATATATATACCTTGTAAACAGGCTGGAATTCTTCTGTAACTGCAAAAATAGTCTGAATGTTGTTGTCGCTCAGCTTCTGGACTAGGTGGGCAATGGAGGGGTAGTCCTGTGCATCAAAAAAACAACAACATAAATTCAAACAGAGACAACACTACCACACCACAATGAAAAGAATAAACCACGCCAGTGGCACAGCATATTCCCAAGACAGAGTAAATACACATACATAGTAGTGGCTCATGGTGTACATGCCGTTCTCCAGGTGGCACTTCCCATCATTGGGCAGGACGATGCCACCCAGCTTGCCGTCTCCAGCAAAGTGGAAGCCAGCGTCGGTGGAGAACACCAACAGACGTGTCACGTTCCTCCAGCCGATGGCATCCTGGGGAGGTCAAAGGTCAGGGGAAGGGGGGGTAGTCAGCAACTATCTAGACACCTCTCTGTTTCTGAAGAAAGACCACCGACCCTGTTGTCTGACTTACCCCACAGACGGCCACCTGCATGATGGCGTCGAACCCCCCCTCTGGGGAGTCCAGGTTTCCCGAGATCTGTTGCTGGCTGACCAGACCGTTGAACTGCTTGCCATCCTTGGTCAGCTTTAGCACGTTCTTGTAGCTGAAGGGGCTGGTGCAGTTGTGGTTGCCTGTGCAGGGGTTGAGGAGCCTTGCGGGGGTGGTGCTGATGTAGGGCATGACTGTCTTCTCAACGAAGGAGCCGAAACCTGTAATGTTGAGTAGATTGGCTGGGTTTTAAGGTTTGGTTCACAAAAATATATTTAAATATATTTAAATGTATCATGATTATGTGCAATTCTCCTCAGTTCTTATTTTGTATGGCCTCAAAATGTCATTCGGTTGTGAATATCAACCCCCTTGTATCAATATACATGCTGATTTATTCAGCATTATTAGATAATCAGAATTATTAGAGTTCTGACGGAAAGTCGACTCTTTCTAACCGATCCTGAAGTCGGAGGTGATCTCCTGCATTTCCCTCATGAGGTCGGTCCCCAGGTTCTTGACATTCTCCAGATCATCCTTCATGGAGAAGGACAGGTCCATCAGGTAGTAGAGGTCGATGGGGTAGTCCTCAGCACGCTTGAACTTCAGGGAAAACGTCTGGGGCTCGCCTGGTGAGAGTAATGACAGAATGAGGTGATGGAAGTCTTCGTAGCAAGCGTCTCTTCCTCTGTCACTCTAGATTTTGATACGTTTCACTTTGTACTAATAACTATTAACAGCAAAGCACCACTCCAAACCTGTTCACTGTTTTCTATATTTTGCATCACTGATTTTGTGTCCACTCAATTTCAGATAACTAACCATCTACTAGACCACCGCATATCCTCACAGGCTACTTTGAACAAGCTGCTTTGTACAAGAATCTACTGTGCAACACATGACCTATGGGAGGCACTTGAACAGGAGTGGAGCCTGTACCAGATCGGAGTTTGAGGGAGAGTTGCTGGGGCTGGATCTGGGTGATCTGCTCCGGGGGCAGCCTCTCAGCCACATCCTTTTTGCGGTTGGTGACGGGATTGTTCTTCAGGATCGTGATTTCTCCCCGGGGGTTCTCAATCATGGACGCGTTGCAGCCCTTCTTGATCAGGGACTCCAGCTCGTCACAGCGGGCCGACTTGGACTCGCCCTGCTTCAGGAAGGCCTGTAAAAAAATAAAAGATTTGGTCAAAGATGGAATGAATGAGTGAGGAGTTAACCTTGTACCTTTCAAAACAGGCCCATGCCTGTCTGTGGCCTGGGGTTGTGAACTTTCTGTGGAGTCCTGAATTCAGCACTGCTTATGCAATCTGGCATGTTGGCCACTCTCCTTAGGCTTTGGGAAAACTGAATACAACTCAAGGGTATAAACTGGAGATACAAGATATAGATGAGTGACCACACACCACCAGAACAGCTTCAATGCGCCTTGGCGTAGATTCTACAAGTCTCTGGAACTATACTGGAGGGATGGTGGACCATTCTTCCAAAAGACATTCCCTCATTTGGTGTTTTGATGATGGTGGTGGAGAACGCTGTCTAACAAGTCAGTCCAAAATCTCCCATAGGTGTTCAGTTGGGTTGAGATCCGTTGACTGTGAAGACTGAGAAGGCCATAGCATGTAATTTCTATACCCATTAAACCATTCAGTGGCCCCTTGTGCCCTGTGGATGGAGATGTGGATGTATTGATTTGCAGTCACCATTCCTTCTAAGGGGACCAGTGGGCCCAAACCATGGCAGGAAAATGCCCCCCACAGCATAACAGAGCCACCCTCAGTGTAGGGGTCAGGGTTCACGCCTGTACCGTTCTTTGGGTGGAAGTCACCCATGCACTCGCCCACTTGTGGAGAACATGGTGAAGGATAACTCATCTGACCGTATCACTTTTTTTCCACCTCTCTGTACCTATGGTTTTTGCACCACTCAACTCTCAAATGTCAGATTGTTCTTTCTGACACAGTGAGATCAGATCCTGCATCGACATTCTCAGTCAAACGTGGAAGAGTTGCTAATGCATGAGCATAACAGTCATCAAATGTGCACTTTTGACTACAATTTCCCAAAACAGATGTTTCTCACACACATGTTGCTTTTTCACACAAACAATGCATACACTGTAGGAAATTAGCCATACAGTCGTCGTTTTCAACAAGGGTTGAAAAAGGCACTGGACAGTTGGAGTGACCAGGTGCTTTTTAGTGAACCTTTTAAATAAGTATGAAACTAGCATATATGAGACAGACGGTGAACTGGTTCTCTGCTGTACCTGTTTTGATGATTTTGATGGAATAGGTCAGATATTACAAGAAGCTGCTCACGGCATATAAACTCTGCAAGATAACTCATGCCAATTTTGCAATCTCACAATATTGTATTACAACTTCATCTGCTGGCTACAGGTCCCTACAATTTCCAAGGAAGGACCTCCTTATGTCAGCTAAATTAAAACTCAGAAAAAAAAAGCAGAAGCTACAGCTATGACAAAGCACTTACAACATCTGTGCACCATCCACATTTTTCTGCGACCTGGATGCACTCCCCACATGACTGTGCATTGGCCTTGATGCAATCACTGCCCTCTGGAAGAGAGAGAACATGTTTTATGAGTATAATTTGCCAATTTAATGTTATTCACAAAATAATCTGTAATAAACTCTTGATTGCTCCAAAACACAGAATTTCTTAAGGTTCATTCAATGTGAGTCATGTTGAAGCCATCTTCAGGCAGTTGCTGAAATATATGACATAAGACATCTTCGCCCGCTCTTTAACCATTTATTGAATCTGTTACTACACTGTTATAAAGTAAGAACATGCAAGTAATATAGCACAGTATCGGGACGGAGTGAGGCATATTTTAAATTGGTGGCCCCAGAACAAGAATCATCATAGAGTTTGTGTGTGATTCCAATAATCTTACCTTGTTGCGCATTGCAGAACCCAAGGACTCCTAATAATGTTGCTACACAAAGTAGCCTCAAATCCATCTGCAATGAGACAAGTAAAAAAAAAGGTGGTTAAAAGTTAGTGGATTGTGTGGAACAGACCCCAAATTAGTGAAGCAATAACTCATGAGCCGTCGACCAGCACAACCTGTGGTATATTGGCCATATACCACAACCCTCGAGTGAGTTGTTGCTTTTATACACCGGTTAGGCCTACATCATCTAGAAACATTTATGAGATAAATACCTACTATTTCAGTGTCTTAATATCAATTTTACTGAACTCCACCAAGAAAGGTAGTTCTTAAAACTATCACTTTGCTATGGAGTTTCAAAGCGGCAAACAATGAGCCCTAGCAACCAAACTAATACTCCTGACCAACCTAGCTAGCCATGAACGAAGTGTAGCCTAACTTTTCTGTGCAACTGCAAGTTGCAAAAGTGGTGACGATAAACTAGAGTTGTAGGCTACAGGACGGATAGAACAACTCAAAATTAGCACTGAATGTTTCCATTTAATATTTCACAGAACGATAAAGAGGCTTTGCCCGCGGTATATCGTGGCATATACAACAGCTCTTAACCAATCAGATTGCGAGCTCGGAACTACCCGTATAAATGACAATATACCCTTCTTTCAACAGAAAATGATTAAACAAGCTATGTTTGTACATAGTTCTATACAGAGGAGAAAAAGTTTACAGGGAACTGGGGTTGAGGTGAGAAAATGTGCGCTGCAGTCAGAAGATCTAGATATGGGGGTTTCCTGTTACATCTCATAACGGCCTTTTTGGTTTACAACATGTTTTCACACGTTTGAACTTGCTGGAAATGAGAACTAGCTGGGCAACACACAAGCGTGGACAGGAACGGACACAAGTATAAATCTAGTCAGGACTTCTTCAGATAAGGCGCTACATACAATCAAGACAGTGAAAGAACAAAAGACAAAGGTTATTTGGTACCACAACACACCCTTTGATTCAAACCCTTGGATTCATTGTCTGCTATATCCATAAATAAAATCAATCAATCAAATCAATCTACTGGCCTGTCATTCATCAAAATACGTGGTTGACAACAGCTTCCTGGGTTGTGTTCAAATTCAGCGAACAGAGGCGAACGTTCGTCGCAAACATGTTTTCTCCAAACGGTCACATTTGAATGGCTTTTAATCAACGTTCCAAATAGTTAGCATAAACGCAACAATCCCCATCTGGGAGCACATCTCCAGTAAGCCCAGGTCCATTGTGATCCTCGTTCTGTTACTGACGAACTACCTCTCCAGACTGTTAGCTTCTGTTAGCAAACGTTTGCGGCTAACGCAAAGCTAACGGAAAATAGTTCGCTAACGTTCGTAAACGTTCACTATGTTCGCTGAATTTGAACGCACCCCTGATTTGGCGTCAGGAGCGACGTGAGGAGTTCCAGGCCTAATGACTGTTGCTACGGGGACTTCTATGGACATGACGACACCTTGGAAACAAGCATCACCGCGGCCAACATTCCTAAACTAAATCTACTCTACACAGAATTAGACAAGGCCACAGCTCCCTAACAGAAAGCAGAGAATGGAGGTGTGGTGTATGTGTGTGTGTGTGAGTGAGTGATGTGTGTCTGCTCCCATATTTGGTCAGGCAGCCTAGGCTCAGTCCTCCCCACACCACTGCTCCTGATGACACACTTCCTCTGTATCCCTGCCCAGCCCCGATCTCTCTTTACCACTCTCTCTCGCTCTCTCCCTCCCCCTTACTCTCTCTCTCTCTCCCCAGTGTCTCTCGCCCTCTCTCTACCCACTCTCCCCAGTCTCTCTCTCTCTCCCTCCCCCCCTACTCTCTCTCCCACACTCTCTCCCCAGTCTCTCTCGCTCTCTCCCTCCCTCCCTACTCTCTCTCCCTCCCCCACACCCTCTCTCCCCCTCCCCCCTACTCTCTCTCTCCTCCACTCTCTCTCCCCAGTCTCTCGCTCTCTCCCTCCCCCCCTACTCTCTCTCTCTCTCCCCCACACTCTCTCCCCAGTCTCTCTCGCCCTCTCCCTCCCCCCTACTCTCTCTCCCCAGTCTCTCGCTCTCTCCCTCCCCCCCTACTCTCTCTCTCCCCCACACTCTCTCCCCAGTCTCTCGCTCTCTCCCTCCCCCCCTACTCTCTCTCTCCCCCACACTCTCTCCCCAGTCTCTCTCGCTCTCTCCCTCCCCCCTACTCTCTCTCTCCCCCACTCTCTCTCCCCAGTCTCTCGCTCTCTCCCTCCCCCCTACTCTCTCTCCCCAGTCTCTCTCGCTCTCTCCCTCCCCCCTACTCTCTCCCCAGTCTCTCTCGCCCTCTCCCTCCCCCCACTCTCTCTCCCCCACACTCTCTCCCCAGTCTCTCTCTCTCTCCCTCCCCCACACTCTCTCCCCCTCTCCCTCCCCCCCTACTCTCTCTCCCCCACACTCTCTCCCCAGTCTCTCTCGCTCTCTCCCTCCCCCCTACTCTCTCTCTCCCCCACTCTCTCTCCCCAGTCTCTCTCGCTCTCTCCCTCCCCCCTACTCTCTCTCCCCAGTCTCTCTCGCCCTCTCCCTCCCCCCTACTCTCTCTCCCCAGTCTCTCTCGCTCTCTCCCTCCCCCCTACTCTCTCTCCCCAGTCTCTCTCGCCCTCTCCCTCCCCCCACTCTCTCTCCCCCTCTCTCCCCCACACTCTCTCCCCAGTCTCTCTCTCTCTCTCCCTCCCCCCTACTCTCTCTCACTCCCCCACAATCTCTCCCCCTCCCCCCTACTCTCTCTCCCTCCCCCACACTCTCTCCCCCTCTCTCCCTCCCCCCTACTCTCTCCCCCACTCTCCCTCCCCCCTACTCTCTCTCCCTCCCCCCCTACTCTCTCTCTCTTCTCCACACTCTCTCTCCTCCACACTCTCTCTCCACAATCTCTCTCATTCTCTCCCTCCCCCCCTACTCTCCCTCTTTCTCTCCCCCAGTCTCTCACTCCCTCTCGCCCTCCCCCCCCTCTCTCTCTCTCTCTCCCTCTCTCTCTCTCTCTCATAAACAAAGTCTGTAAGGCTGGTGTGTCATTGGCCAAGACAGAACATATTATAAGTCCAAGTGCTGAAAGAGCCATATGAGGTATAAAGTACTGCTGTTAACAGCTTGCCATGTCTTAGGAAAATTGTAATTTGTTATACTCCCTGATACTGAGAATCCCAAACCGTTTTGTTAACTCATAGGTGTCGTGGGCAGTGTAGGCTATAGGAGGCTTTGTGTTGAAGGGAACAGATACTATATGGACTGAAAAAGTGTACACGCACACAGGCAGAGCATACAGCCTATACCAAAATAACCACATCCTGTGAGCCTGCTAGGGATACAGACGGCTGTCTCCAAGGGCTACCATCAGTGATAGCCATCAGAATGCAAGCTCACAGCATTAAATAACACATGATCCAAGAGGCTGCATCTCAAAATTGAAAGCCACAAATGGGGAAAAAGCATGAAAACGTATCTCAAGAGGAGCATCTGCCGTTTACAGAATTTGGTACAACGCCAACAGTAATGCCAGTTTCTCAAAATGGGGGGCCTAGAACTCCTCCCAACATTCCAGACCACCATCTTTGTTTACAACTTGGTCTCATCATGCTCAGACCGAGCGCTGAGGGAGTTGCCCAATTAAAACACTAAACTTGGGTCAACTCTCCAGTCCCCTCATGGCTCAGACCGTTACTGAGAGAGGAATATCTCTAGTACAGCAGAGCACAGGACCCAAAAATTGCCAAGGTTGCTTCCACCTCCCTTCTGAGCTGATAACAGCTGATAGTTCAGTTCAGCCCAGCCCATTCAGTTCAGTCCACACACACACACACGCACGCACATCCTGCCTTTACGGCACAACAATATGACGAACCCGTGTCGTGTCAACTTGCCGTGCCGATTAGAATGGATAGATTTGAGTTGAGGTCAACTGAAATTCATGGATATCTTGCCATATTGACTAGTTAGGATGCTGTAGCATGCAGCTGGTCTGCCTTTCTCAGTCAATGGTCGGGAAAACCTGTTGCCTTTGCTCAGGGAAACCATGACCGTCTGGGCAGTGGCAATTTCAAACCCAGAACTGAATCAGTCACAGGAAGCTGTCAGTGATCTTAGCATAGCAGATGTTTGTCATGACATGTTGGAGAGCATAATATTTATAGAAGGGTGAATAAACTATGTGCAGCTATGGCTTTGTATGGGCAGATCCTTCCAGAGAAAGGACTGTCCATCTTTGCAGTTGCCGTTGCTCCAACAACCTTCCATTATACCTTTGTAAATAATAAATCAATAGATTTTAGTGAGATCAAAAGCACTATATGTCAATATTGCAGCATAAACTGCAATATGCAAATTCGAAATTACGTTTTCAGTTGTTTATCAGACACATTTTCAACTGTAATCTTTAGAAATAACAAATTATTAAAGAACTACTCTACAACATGATCCTGCCAACATTTTTACCATCACTTTCCGCCCGAGCATATTGTTTACCAAAAACCTTGAACAGCGTCTGGCGAGGCCACAGGTAACCCAATCCCCCATAGTTGTGGTCACGGTCTACAGCGTGCCATTGGATGCAGACAGGCAGGTCGACCCTGAGACCTTGATTTAATCTACAGCCCTGAGAACGTGCCTCGGGATACAAGCTTGCCTCTGTGATGTAAATTCACCAAGCATTCCATGGCTGACACCTCTGGTTGTCAAGTAAAGAATTCGCTCCTTGTGTGAATGCTCTCCCACTATCTTTGAGTAGCATTCTTGTAGTAAGTTTTAATTTTGCTAAACATAAAGAATCAGAAAATAATACTAAGTATCTCCCAAAGTCTACAGGTCCTCTACATACTCATTTTAGCATTTGTAAGGACTTTATTTTTTTTAATCTAAAACAGTCCCTGGTCTTGGAAACTTGCTACACAGTTGAACATGAATTGAACATGAGGCCAGATGACAGTTGATTAAAGGAATTAATCACCATGTCTGTAGAACATGTGGATCAGAACCGCTCTTGGAGAGAGACAGAGGGGTGTGTTGATAAAAGCAACACACAGCTGAACTTCTGGTTGTAGTTCTTACTGTTGGCTTTGCAGTGCTGCTCATTTCAATTCTGTGATCCGAACACTAATAGACTATATAACAGGAAGTGCATTTTCTTCTGCATTCAGAGCAAGCAGCAAGTCTGGTATTTACAAAGGGAGCATTGGAAAAGGGAGTTGCAGTTATAGTAATCATTAACATCAACCCCATTGATCCTGTGTTAAGAGAGAACTAGGTCCAACAAATGAAGTGTCACTGACAAACAGCTGAGGTACTGCTGTTGCTATAGCATTAGATTCAACTTTACGAAGACAACTGACATATAATGTGGTCTTTACAGCACCACTGGTATCTGATTATTGTCAATCTAAGCTATCCTACGTTTTCTAATATTCTTCATTCTGGACCACTTGGTGGATGGTTTGAAGGTGAAATCGTTGCTGTGTACGTGCATTTTTCGAATTGCATGTCAGATGGGGCTTTTGCAACACCAACACCTCAACACTAGAGTGGTTAACCACGCACTAGAGCTATCTAGCACCTCTGCATGCATGAAAGGAAACACGAATGTGCCCTACATTTGACACCATCTACAAAAAATTACCTACATGTAAAGAGCAGCATGAAGAGCAACCAGATCTCCTTTCCCTGAGTGATAGTTAGATCTGAATATGAGACACCTACAAAACACAGGGCTGCATTGTTTTGACTGGTTTGGTGGTCTGCTTCTCCAGAGTTGATTTGGACACCCTTCCCCCAACCCTCACCTGCTAGTATAGTCACAGCCCCCCCCCCAAAATCTCTCTTCATCCCCTTCCTCCATTCTTTCTCCCCTCCCTCCATCCCTCTCCTCCCCCATGCCTCTCCCTGGAATTGTTTCCGATTCCAGTACCGATTCTAGTTCTTAAAGTCAATACCGGTTCCTAAACTATTGTGTTTTTGATATTTAAAAAATATTAATTAACCTGACATCTTACCCATCTCATGCCTAAGGGAAGGACAGGGGATGATGAAACTATGATGCTAGTTTCCCGGTCAGAGTGAAACTATTCTAATACTGCAAAGTTTAATGAAAAAATGTTTTCAAAATCGAATTTATTGTCAACAATACAACCGCATTGCTGACACACGAAATGAACAAATAAACAAAACCAGTCAAGAGGCAGGCGCTCCCACTGCCCTCATAACACATGAAAATGTTGAGTTCCAGTTTTTGACTGATGAAAAACACAAACTCACTGGCGGCACCACCACCATAGCCAGCTGGGTCCTCCTCCAGTGAGCCTCCTTATAGCAGGCCACCACCCGCTAACGCTAGTCATGTCTGTTATCCTTATAGCAGGCCACCACCCGCTAGCGCTAGTCATGTCTGTTATCCTTATAACATGCCACCACCCGCTAGCGCTAGTCATGTCTGTTATCCTTATAACATGCCACCACACGCTAGCACTAGTCATGTCTGTTATCCTTATAGCATGCCACCACCCGTTAACGCTAGTCATGTCTGTTATCCTTATAGCATGCCACCACCCGTTAACGCTAGTCATGTCTGTTATCCTTATAGCATGCCACCACCCGTTAACGCTAGTCATGTCTGTTATCCTTATAGCAGGCCACCACCCGTTAACGCTAGTCATGTCTGTTTAGCTGACGATGAGGAATTCGGACTCATTTTGCAAATATTTGGATGTGTGTCTTATCTCTCATCTACCTGGTTGTTGGTGGTGCCAGACTTGCAGGTTATGAATTTAAAGTATTTGGCATGGTCATTGTGTTTTGTGAAGCCATTTTGCTTCTATCTCTATTGGATAAAACAACCTGATTTAAAGCGAATTCAGTACATTCTGCACTGTGCATTCCTCCATCACATGTCCAGTGCATTCTTCCATTACATGCTCAGCTAATTCCTAGCATCCTGCATACTAAGAGGGCTGTAGAATCCATCAAAGTTTTATTCACAAGTCAAAAATATGATTTTTAAAATGTGTATTTGTAAATGTATTATTAAAATAAACTGTAGCTTAAAGCAATACATATTGTTTTCTCGGAACTGCGCCCCCACAGGCTCTGCAAGTAAGTGCAGAGTCGTACTGTCCTAATGTTATCAGATTGTCTTTTTCTTTTTCTGGCTTCCTCCTTGATGTTTCGCTTCGGTTCTCTCACCTCCGCCATGATATCATTGAGCTAAAAAACGCATGATATCCATAGATGCTGGAATAGTTAGCTACTACTGTGTTGTTTAAGCACAACTTTGCGCATGCGCACTTCGACTGAATGCTGCGTCCCGGGGACGCGAGTTTTAAAAAGTAATAAATGTCAATGTATTATCTTTCTGAGTAGATTGTTTGAACGATTCAGCTTACTTTTAGTAAATCTAATCGGAGAATTAGCATCAGACATGTTTGTAAAGGTCCAAATATCGCGATATATTGCTTTAAAAATATAAGAAATGTGCCAAAATCAATATTTTGTTCCCTATATAGAACGGACACTTAAAAACAGACATAAATCACTGCTTTTAAGCATTTCAGGGATTTAAAAAACAAAAACAAAAAAAAACGCCAGAGGCTTTCTGCTTTTAGAACCAAGGAAGTTGCGAATTCTAATATTCACCTTCAAAATAAAGATAATACTTTAAAGGTCTAGGCCTAGACGTCAGAGTCACTTGCATAGCCTGGCTTGGCTGACAGTGACATGAATTCTTATGGTCACATTATTTAGATTTTAAGTTATTCAAAAGAAGCCAATTCTCAGACAGGTTTGGGTTCTAAGTAGAATCGAGGTGATCGGGTCTATTCCCAGCATCGAGGTGATCGGGTCTATTCCCAGCAGATACAGAACTTCGGTGCCAAGCCCTGTAGCCCAGGAGGCCAACATGTCCATTTCCTTGACTAGCCCGTTCTGGGCCGAGCGACGGCTCCTAATGGACTGTGGATGGATCAGGAAGAGACCCTCTCTACAGGCCGATAAATGCTACGCATTGAAAGGAAGCCAGGCTTTAATGTAGGAATGTCTGAGTGAGAGGTGTCCTGTTTGAGCAAAATACATTTAGTTTGGCTGCATTTTACTGACCAGGGTAGTTTACCCCCTAGATTGTAAGGAGTGAGCAACATCAAGTTAATTCCAGTTATTTGATAAGTATGCCTAATCGCAGTTCAACTTCTATTTGTAAGTGTCCTCTAAGAAGATAATGGCCGGGCTACAATGAAAAGTCACTTCAGTGTCCTGTTAATATAAAACTGCTTGTGGGAATCAATTACAGCCAAAGACTAAAACTAAACTGAAAGAGTGTAAAAATCCTGAGAAGTTGTTTTGAGTGAAATGTCCCGTTAAGTCTTTTCATTTTGGTTCAGTTTTTCCACATTAGTTCCTCCCTTCTCTCCTCAAATATAGAGGCACTGATCTCAGCTCTGGCTGGGAGAATGAGATAACCCATTCCACAGTAATAAGACCCCCTTCACTATGTGTTCCAGACCTCAACAGTGCTCCACAGTCGACATGAGTCATGAATCACCAACACTCCCTTATGGGAAGCCCACTCAATACAACCAGGCCTGTAATTGATTCCTGACTCATAACTGAGGCGCTAAGATTCAAGATCCAAGAGTCATATGTATTTATTAGAGGGGTGTACGCATTACAATATAATTCTTACTCCTGAGCTATCAAGATGACAATAGAAGACAATAGAAAGGAAGAAAAGGTAGATCGGATAAATGAAAAATGGCCTACATAATACATGTATTAAACGATAGTAGTAGTGATGTAAATATAGAGGGAATGCATGGTGTTGAGTAAGTTTACCCACCAGTCATGCAGCACAGTAGAATAGCCGGACACTATGACTTACAGGGTCATAACAACGTTGCTAAGGGAAGTGACTCACTCATCCCAGCAGGACAACCCAGCACCACTTCCTGTGGTCTCTATTATGAAGCCTAACCTAAGCCTGCTTAATAACCACTAGGTTGGTGCTGCGTGTGACAAAGAGATCACAGAAAAGAGCATTAACACCTGCACTTCTGTTGATACTATGTCATTACAAGTTTGAGAGAAGACAAGAGAGGCCCCAACTTTAACAAAACCAAATGATTTTCACCCCCCTGTGACTGGTCTTGCATCTCGAAGATTGTAAGATTTGGCTCGAAAGTCAAAATGTGGCAATCTGATTACTACTGTCTGAAAGCACGGGAGATTAACAAATCCTCAGCCTCGCCTTTGAACGGATGAGGGAGAACGCGGCCTCGGGCAACACTGTTCTCACAGCGAGAGAGCAAGTGATCAGGCAGGACTGGTCTTGTAAGGCGGCCTGGGCCTCTGTAATCAGTCTGCTCTTCTGAATCCAGGACGCAGACTACACACATGAAACGGAGGTTAGATTAACTATTGATAACATACAAAAAGAAAGATACGATGTTACTTTAATGCTGATGGAATGTATGAGGACAAAATCAACTTTGTAGTTTAGTGTCGAGTTCCTTGAGTGAATATCAAGCCTAAACCTATGGCTCTAAGAGATCTTCGTTAAGTCCAGTGATAATGTGGGTTAGGAGGATGTAGGATGTTTGGATCCTATTAATGAACGAAACCAACAAGGAAAGGGCCATATACCCAATCCCAAATATAAGCATCACCACACTAGATTCCATTTATGATACTGCAATTCTGGTTCATTTTCGAGATAAAAGGGGAAGGTATTATTCTAGGACCCCTATGCTATTACTTATAACAATATAGCCTAGCCTATAACCAGTTATTTTGCATATTAGGCTATATTTTGCAACTAACTAGATGAAGTGAGGAAACTCAACTTGAGAAATACGAGGCAAAACTGTATAGTACAATATAGCAGCTGTTGCAACGACCCTTTCACACGCTTGACCATAGCTGACTAGGCTGTACAAAGACCCCACTGAACAAGCCATAAACGACGGCCCTCGTTGGCCACGGAAAGTAGATGGGCCTACTCTGTTCTTTTATAGCCTAAAAGCCGACAGCTGTACAAATAACCTGCCACTCATAATCCCCGCTGGACCAAATGTATTAATACATAAGAATAACAGATTTTGGTATCCTTACCTTGGGACTAAAGTTCTGAAAAGCTATAGGCCTACTGCGCTCAACCAGTAAACTGACAAAGACCATCTAGTTTTTGTCGTCCCGATCGACCGCCATCCCCACCCAAAGTTCTCCAACGCGCATTCCTTACCTCTTTTGTCGAACCCCTGGCAAAGTATGAGCAGCAAGACATTGGGTTGAATAAATGACAATTTGGTTAAGAGTATGAGAAACTTACCTTGACTGCTTCTATATGGTTTTGCAATTGTTTGGCGGATTCAGAACATTTGCGGCAACACAAGTAGCTGTCCTTTCCAAAGAAAAACTGGTGTTGACACGCCGACAAAAGTGTTGATGTCCGCTACTTTAAACAGCGTTTTTTCAGTTACACAAAATAGCAAGGGTTTGTTTTTGTTGTTGTTGTTGAACATTCACAATAGGCCGACAGAGTAAACGATTTCGACAAAACGCGCGTCCTACAAAAAATCTAGAGGCAGAGAGTCCAGCTCGCCCTAAACGTTATGGTTCAATCTTTTTCCTTCAACAAGGTGGACGACGAACAGCCCCTCTCCTTATCTAGAACCGCCCACAGGAAATTCCGGATGCACTCTAAGGGCAACGAAGCAAAGACAAATGTGAACCCCCCTGCTCTGAGAATCGTCCTTTGGGTACTAGGCCTGGTAACTGCCTAGCCCTATAGTAGGCTACATATAATATACAATTAAAAGTAGAAAGAACATGCCTGGCCCACACACAGAGGAGTGAGAGAGAGAGGTAGGCTATGTGTCACACAGATGGACAACTCATCGTGTGTCAATGGTGGGCGAACTGAATCATAAGAGACAATATTGCATTTCTTTCTCAGGAGAATGTGGTGTTGTATAATGTATACACACACGTCTAGAGAGCTTCCGGAGAAGATAAGCGTTTTATGTGATTCATCTCTTTTCTTCAGATAAGACACACCCCAAGACCAATAGTCCACACGCTCCATAAGGTCAAAAGCATTCTGAAGATCACAGGTTGAAGACGAGGCCCTCTGGATGCCTTGACTTGTACATGGCCCAAATCAGGTTGTTCACCTGGACACACGTGATTCAAGAGGGACGAGCGCTCACTTTGACGAGACAACAGAGTGCAAAACTAGCCAACAACAACACAATTTTACTAGCAACTAGCTAACAACAACACATCTGGCTAGCGAACTAGCTAGCTACCATTCTTACTGTTCTTATTAGCCAGCGTTAGCACTATTGTTCTTATTAGCTAGCGTTAGCTACTGTACTGTTTTTATTAGCTATAGAATAGGAGCTAGCAAGCTATTCACTGTGTACACAAGCGCCATCCACGTCAACACAGGGGTTAGACGTGGACACAGGGACCAGGCTAATTTACAAAATTGGACCCAGGAGTGGAGCGCTTAGTGGGCGCGCTCCATATCGCAATACCCCTGCAGCGAGCCTGTGTGTGTGTCCGCGCGCCTCCACGCCACGCATGCGTGTCATGTGAACCACCGGCTGCAACCCGGTCTCGGCGTATGAATTGCACACATATTGACATCGGCGTATGTATTCCACGGTGGTAAAGCATGCGATTTGGACCCAGATGAGCTCGATCGGGTTGGCTAGATGGGTCCCCTTCTAATAAATAGGCTACTCTTTCAAACTGAGATAGCCTATAAGTAAATCGAATCTGTTCCTTCTGCAGTTAGGCTGTATTGGCCTATAAGCATATCGGCTGTAGCCTACATCATCCCTTATCCGGGTATGGGGCAACCGAGACTGGTGATTTAAAGACTAGACGCTATATCATTCCTCGCTTTGCTGTAACGTATGTGTCACAGGTGTCACTGCGTCGCTCGTCAATATCGCTTTCACCCTCACTTATTGCCCACGATAGGTTAGATCTCGGGTCCCCTGACTTGCCAACGCATGACCAGCTCTCATAGTATTTATTTATACTGAGGAGGATCAGGGGCGCCACTCACCGGGAATTTTAGGCCCCATGAAAAAGATATTCTCGCCTGGGCCTCTAATAATAGGCTATATCAGTGGCGGCTGGTTTCCCCGAACCATTCACCCTCTCCCCACTTAACATCGTTCCCGCTGAGAAGTGAGTTTAAAACCAGTTCACCTCGGTTACACCTAGGCGTGAATGCAATGAGAACTAATGGCACAACTGTCCATAAAGCC
Organism: Borostomias antarcticus; assembly: GCF_949987555.1. Classification (NCBI taxonomy): domain Eukaryota; kingdom Metazoa; phylum Chordata; class Actinopteri; order Stomiiformes; family Stomiidae; genus Borostomias; species Borostomias antarcticus. The sequence goes on from NC_140245.1 coordinate 9,870,896, forward strand.
TTGTGCTTGATGGGCCTATGGCCACACAGCTGTTGTGAATACTTGTGCCCCCATGTGGCTGTATAGAGCTGATATGAGGTCATTATGCTCTCATTTCCCAGCCTCTGTCCCTCTCATTCTCTCACCCTGGCTCTCACCCTCTCATCTCCCAGCCTCTCTCCCTCACCCTTTCATTTCCTAACCTCTCACCATCGCATCCTTTCACCCTCTCACTCTACTGGCATTATACTGTAAAATGGGTCAGGATTTTGACTGCCTGGCTTCATGATCTTGCCAGGAAAAAAACTAGTCAAGTAGATGCTATAACTGAATCATTTCAACTAGTTCAAGCATCAAAGGTAATGTCTCTGTCTCCTGTAAAATAAATAAATAAAAATAAACTAGATGCACTGTACACATTAATATGTAAAATATTTTTAGAAGGATAGAGTGCATGTTGTGCAAATCAGTGGTTACACTTCTCCTGGATCACATGGAGAACAAGTTCAACTTTTGAGTGTTTTGAATTTTGTGGCTCAGGCCTTTTAATACATTCTGCATTGTGTTCTGTTTTGATCAAAAACTGAATGTTTGTGTTCTGAAGCAGGCCAATGCCAGACCAAGGCACAGAGAGAAGCAAGGCCTACACAGTTCTCAGTGTATGAAAGAACCAGGCTTATATGCTGCTATTTATATCCTGTGGAAAAGCGGTGTTTGTGGTTTTCATACACACTCAGAAAGATACCAACATGTTCCCCTTCACAAACTTCATCTTATCCGGTTCAAAAAAAGGTTCCACAAACAGAACATCACATCCATATGCAGCAAATGTAAATGTACCAAAAAAATAAAGTGAAGTGGAGGGTTAGAGAACAAAACCAGAAAGCTGCACAGGCACCTCGAATGGTGTCTGCTATTTTGGTTTTATTTGCACTGTCCTGTCTTTGCACTGTCCTGTCTTTGCACTGTCCTGTATTTGCACTCTCCTGTCTTTGCACTGTCCTGTCTTTGCACTGTCCTGTATTTGCACTCCTGTATTTGCACTCTCCTGTCTTTGCACTGTCCTGTATTTGCACTCTCCTGTCTTTGCACTGTCCTGTATTTGCACTGTCCTGTCTTGCACCCTGTCTAATGTTGTCTCTGTCAGTGTATGCACCATCGACCTAAACAGATTCCTAGTAGGCTATGTGGAAACAATATACATTGCAATAAACTGATCTGGAATCTTGGTGGTTGTGGCTTTGTCAGGAAACCTCACTGTTCGCTAACCTAACCTCTATACAGTCATGTTTCTCTAAGTTTCTCACACTCTAGCTGCTCCATAGGACATGACATGTAGCCTACATTTACTTTACACTATATGTTGATGCTGTAAGAGTGCAAATTCCCCCTGGGGATCAATAAAGTACTATACTACTACTAGGCCTACTACTACTACTAATACTACTACTACTACTACTACTACTACTACCACTACCTACTACCACTACCTACTACACTACTACTACTACTACTACTACTACTACTACTACTACTATCACTACTACTACCACTTCCTACTACCACTACCTACTACACTACTACTACTATTACTACTACTACTACTACTACTACTACTACTACTACTACTACTACTACCACTACTACCTACTACCACTACCTACTACACTACTACTACTATTACTACTACTACTGCCACTACCTGCTACCACTACCTACTACACTACTACCACTACCTACTATCACTACCTACTACACTACCTACTACTACTACTACTACTACTACTGAAGTGGACTGGGGGTAAGGCCATGCAGAAGAGAAGCATCCTGTCCAGGGGGTGTGGCTACTGGTGCAGAACATAAAGCTGCCTCCTCACACTACAGGAACAGGAAATAGGCTCTTGCCCTATCCGTTGGCATGGTAAGGCTGTCTTACTTGTGCCCAAGTTACGTTAAAAAAAATCAAGATATGCAATACTCCCCTCTGGTGTTCAATGTGTGTAAAAACACAGTTGGAAACCAGCCATTGAGTTCAGTTTAAAGAAGTTAACATGCAATTCTTTATGACTGAACAAGGGAGAACTGAGCAGGATACAAATGGGAAAAATTTAATCTTATTTAAACATTTATTTGATCCAATTCTTTGGAATTTAGTAGTCGTTGAGCAGTCAGTAACAACAGAGACCGTGATGGGTGTTGGAAGCTGACATGGAAGAGTCAAAAGTAGAAACATTACTTTAGTCATTAAGGCCTCACTTCTTTTTCCACTTTTCATGTCTTTTTTATATCTGAGACAGCAAAATTACAGGAGCAGTATTGAAAATAAAACACTTTTTTTGTAGAAAAACAATGGCACACACATTGGTGACAGGTCCAAAAACACAAGATGATAGTAAGATACCAATTAAATGAAACAACGTTACACAAGAGACACATATAGCTTTTTCAAGAATGAAAAACATCTCTGGAAATTGTACATTTCAGAATTATATCATGTCCTCTGAAACCATATATAAAAAGAATTAACTGTAACACTGTCTTTCTTCCTCTCCCGATTTCTCTTTTCATAAATCACTATCATAAAACACATAGATCTTTTAAATATATCAGTGCAACATTGTTTTCCACATCTTGTGCTGCAGTATCCTTTCTTACTTCATACCACATTGACAACAACAGACCGTTATCCGGGAATAAACAGCACAAATGAGCTAAAAGCAGGACTACAAAACCCAGCAACCCACTCTGAAGGAGGAAAACTAGAAAGGGAACACAGAGGAAAACACAACAGTACTCTTCGACATCCATTGATTCTCGGGTCCCATGTCCTCACCTCAACAGTAGGTTTCCCCAGAGCCCTTGCTACTGAGCATCATCTCTCAGCTCCTCCCATTACAGCTTATCTTGCAGCTTTTATCTTGGTTTCAGCGCCAAACCAAAAGGAGTGCTACAAAGAGCACGATGTACAGGGTCTTTATTTTTTTTTGTTACAAAATCCCCACAGACTCATGTGGTGTCAGCAGCAAAGGTGGTTGATTTCATCCTGGTCAAGACTCTGATGTAACTCCACAGGTTCATGTTTCACTTAAGGTCAGTGGGCTAACACAGTCCTGTGACACACCAGTGACCTGGGTTCGAGTCCAGACCAGTCACTTTGCAGCGTCATTCTGTGGCGGTCCGGAGCGGGGTTAGGAGTTGTATTAGTCTATATGTGCGGCCTGTTTCTTCAGTGGCACTGTAGTCTTTTGCGTTCTCCCTGTAGACGAAAACCCATGAAGCCGAGGTGCATGAACACATCTAAGCTAATTCTGAGCCAGTTCCAATTTTAACACAGGAAGTGATGTGAAAGTCTGATTCAAAAATTTTGATTTATTTTCACAATTTACAAAATTGATTGAAAGTTAATTGTTTCGGTAGCATTCTGAAATCACTAGTCTGAAATCACTTCCTGAATTGAAATGTAGAACATGTCATAATCTCACAGGCGATACCACTGGCTAAAATGAATCCTCCTTCAGGCAGCATTGTGAAAGCACCAATAAAAACAGAGGAACACAAAATACTGTAGCCTATCACGTGCGGACAGCCAAACGACATTATAAGCAACGAGAAAGGATACTGCAGCTCTGTGTCATTTTCTATATAAAATGGCGCTCAAATATATTAAAACCTGTACAATAAGTTGGATGTGTCATGTGCCATGGAAGGATGGCATGATATTCTGATTCATGATATTCTGATTCATGATATTCTGATTCATGATATTCTGCCAGTCTGACCCTACGCCAGCTGATGCCTACCTACTGTTATGATCAGAACAGAATCGGCGGAGAAAAAAGGCAACAAAAACTTTCAGAAAAGGCACTGTCGGAACTAGACACAGGTCAAAGGCCAGGGCGAGTGCCCTCCCTTGAGTGCATGCATGTGGACATACACGCACGCACGCACGCACGCACACACACACACACACACACACACACACACACACACACACACACACACACACACACACACACACACACACACACTCACACACACACAAACATAACATGGCCAGCCTTAGAGCCACACGTCAGGACAGTGAATCAAAGTGTTCACCTTCTGATCTTCCCATGAGACAATGACTTCATCTTTTCAGAGAAAAAGAACAAAAATGATAAATACTTTCATCTTAATTGGTCTCAACACCAGCATCTGATTACAGAAAAAAAAGCACGCAAACCATACAAAACAAAATAATCTTATTTTTGTTGTTGTTGCTGTACATATCTTTTTATACACAGTGCCCCCTACTGGTAGGTTCCTCTCATTGCAGCTCCGGAAAAAAAGCATGGCTCAGTCTGAACCTCCCACCCTCTCTGAGGCAGGGTCCTCTTAATCTGATTGGCTGCCTCACTGCACACGCTCTGTGACGACGGGCTGTCGAGCTCACGCTTCTGAATAGGTGGTCTGTGGGTTGATCTTGTCCTTCTTTAGCTTGACTCCGTCCACCAGCTCAAAGTTGTAGTTCTCCAGCGCCGACAAGTTCCTGTCCGTCATGCTGCCTTGCGAGCAGGCGCAGTAGAGGACCACGCCGCAGATGGCCCCCAGGAAGACCCCCAGCGCGCTCATGGCGATGATGGTGATGAGGATGGGGTCAAGGGTCTTCAGCATGTTGCCTGGACCTCCCAGCTCGCTGGTCTCATGGGAGTAAGAGTCCATGGCTGAGAGAGAGAGAAAGAGAGAGAGAAAGAGAGAGAGAGAGAAAGAAAGACATTTTTTGGGGTTATTATTACCCAATGGGTTATTGCTATGCGTACATTTTGCTTCTGTTAAGTGAAACAGAATGCAAGCTTGCTAGATCATGCGGGTCTATCAGGCCAGGTCACATTATCCCTTAACTCCAGATGTGTCTGATGTATCTAGGGCCTGAACACACACAATCTTATCTATCTAGGGCCTGAACACACACAATCTTATCTATCTAGGGCCTGAACACACACAGTCTGATCTATCTAGGGCCTGAACACACATAGTCTGATTGATCTAGGGCCTGAACACAGCCTGATTAATCTAGGGCCTGAACACACACAGTCTGATTAATCTAGGGTCTGAACACAGTCTGATTAATCTAGGGTCTGAACACAGTCTGATTAATCTAGGGCCTGAACACACACAGTCTGATTAATCTAGGGTCTGAACACAGTCTGATTAATCTAGGGTCTGAACACAGTCTGATTAATCTAGGGTCTGAACACAGCCTGATTAATCTAGGGCCTGAACACCGCCTGATTAATCTAGGGCCTGAACACACACAGTCTGATTAATCTAGGGCCTGAACACACACAGTCTGATTAATCTAGGGTCTGAACACACAGAGTCTGATTGGTCTAGGGTCTGAACACACACAGTCTGATCTATCTAGGGCCTGAACACACACAGTCTGATCTATCTAGGGCCTGAACACACACAGTCTGATTAATCTAGGGTCTGAACACACAGAGTCTGATTGGTCTAGGGTCTGAACACACACAGTCTGATCTATCTAGGGCCTGAACACACACAGTCTGATCTATCTAGGGCCTGAACACAGAGTGATAGGACATGATGGCGTTCAGAGATGAAGAGTGAGGTACGTACGCAGGATGAGGATCTCGGACGGGGGGGGCGTGGGACTGAGATCTGGATCTGGAGGAAAACAAAGATCAAACGTTAAAGAGGTTCAACTGGATCAATTAAGAGCCTCAAAGAATACATATCTACAAGGTAACTATCGTTATCATATATCTTTAGGAGAAAAGAGAGGGGGATATATGACAGGAAAGGAGGGAAGGAGTGGATGGAGCAGGAGGGGAGGAAAGAGGAGGAGAAAGGAGGGGAGAATAGGATAGAGGAGGAGGGGAGGGGAGGATGGAGGAGGAGGGGAGGGGAGGACAGACAAGTACCCTTGCACTCCGCTGCGTTCACTCCATCCAAGATCCTGATGTTGTCCACGGCGACGTGCCCTGTGCTCCTGTTGTCCCCCACTCCCTCCAGCACCACCTACACACACACACACACGCACGCACACATACACACATACACACACACGCACACACACACACACACACACTCGGTCAGCACAACACTCAGCCACTCACCTCCACACAGAGCCCCATGCTAATGTACTAGCTACTGTAGCTCTGCCGGGCAGCGGTCAGCGGTGCTCTACCTGGTACGGTGAGCTGGAGTGCGGCACCAGAATCCGTCCTTCTCTCCAGCTGCTCCCCTGGCGTCCGCTCACGGTCCAGAGCAGCACATCGGCGCCACCCCCCGGGCGCCGCTGCCGGAAGTGCAGGCTGCCGGCGCGCTCGCCGATCATGCGGTACCAGAACGCCACGCACAGGTCGGTGTCCGGCGACGTCACGAGCGGGCTGGCGAGCCTCGCCACCTTCTCCTCCTCCACCTCCACCTCTTCCTTCTTCTCCTCCCCTATCTCCCCCTCCTCCCTCTGGGTCTTAGCCACCAGCTGCATGTAGATGAAGTTCCCCGGTCCGCCTGAAGGGGGCGATATAAGACAAGCTAAGACTTGGGTGGAGGCGGTTTCCATTGATCACACAGGACAGAAGTAGATCATACTGAAACAATGGATAGAACATATATCTCTGTTAACTGTGATTTCAATGTTCAAGAACGCATAATGAAACAATTCTGACTTCACTTCAAGCGGCACTTCATGAGCACACAACACAGTACATGAGAAGGTCAGAGGTCAATCCAAAATCAGCGTCCGTCCCGTCCGGCTGCCCCTCTCACCTGTATGGTCAACGCCGGGTCTGTGGACGGATGGCGTTTGGCTCGTCTGAATCAACCAATCGGCTCCTGTGTTTCTTTCCGACGTCCAACCACAGTAGGAGGGGTTGTCCGCCCAGCCGAAGTCGCAGGCGAACCACAGATACTCTGGAACGGAGAGACATGTGTTGACGGCGTGGCTAGCGAGACACGTGCAAACGCCTACGGTCAAGTCGAGTTCCTGCCGGGACCACACACTATAAAAACTACAAATAGGCTACAGTAGGAATCCTGCTTTGGATAATATCATCTACTTATGATGCAAATATGGGATAGGACAGTCTAGTTGCCCCTCGTAATTATTGTTTAGGAACGTCGCATTTGATCAAACACAGATTGAACACATCTGTTTGGAGTGTGTTTGGGGGAGGCGGGGGGAGGGGAGGCACCGGGGGAGGGGAGGGGGGTGGTGCCACCAACGCGCCGCCGCCGACCGTTAAACCACTTCCAGATGACGTTAGGGGGACCGAAATAAATAAGATGCTCCCCCTCTCGCTCTCCGCTACGCCAGCATCGCATTGCATCGCTACAATATGGCGGCAGAGACGTTAACCGCCAGCGCCAGCGAATGAGCGCTAAGGCCTGGGACGCCTCGGCGGTCTGCTGTTGGAACACGGAGAGGCCTGAGAATCTGCAGCGTTCACCAGGACTCTCTGCTAATTGAGACCCATGAGGGAAGCTCCTTTCTCTCTCACTCCTTCCCTTCCTCTCTCTATCTCCCTCCCTCCCTCTCTCTCTCTCCCTCTCTCCCTACCTCCCTCTCTCTCTCTCTCTCCCTCGCTCTCTCTCCTTACACCCTTCCCCCCTCTCTCTCTCTCTCTCTCTCTCTCTCTTGCAATGCCACAGCCCCCTGCAGTGAGAGCAGTTAGATTTTGGGCAGGGAGTTACGGAAGGGCTGGTCCTTCCCTGTTAGCGTGGACTCTCTCTCCGTGCCCCTGTCGTGGTCGGTGGTCGTTTTTGTGCTGCTCATGACAATGGGAGAAGGTAGCGAAGTGTGAAGGACACAGACCTGGCAACCGGGCTGGGGGCTAACGAGAAAGGTGGTCCTACCTACTGTACCCACATTATCATTCATCATGATCTAGGATGTAAATTAGATATGTGGACTTACAGAGAGTATGGGAGACAGAAAGAGGGAGAGAGAGAGGGAGAGGGAGGGAGAGAGGGAGAGGGAGAGGGAGGGAGAGGGAGAGGGAGAGGGAGAGGGAGAGGGAGAGGGAGAGGGAGAGGGAGAGGGAGAGGGAGAGGGAGAGGGAGAGGGAGAGGGAGGGAGAGGGAGGGAGAGAGAGAGGTAGGGAGAGAGGGAGAGAGAGAGGGGGAGGGAGGGAGAGGGG
>NC_140245.1:9884018-9904018 GCF_949987555.1 Borostomias antarcticus
TAACCCTAACACCAGGCCTGACCCTAACCCTAACCCTGACACCAGGCCTGACCCTAACCCTAACCCTGACACCAGGCCTGACCCTAACCCTAACCCTGACACCAGGCCTGATCCCACTATAGACCCACCCAGGGCGCATCATGCTCCCCTCCCAAATGCTATCAGAGAGAAATCCTGGTGCGACATTGTGGAAACACTTTGTAAGTGACTGTTACATGTGCCATTTACTGTTGACTTTTATCTTAGAGACAAGTTCGACATGATGCTATTGACAAACCAACTAAAAGACCCATCTATGGCTCCTCCCCCAAACTCCCTCAGCCAACAAAACAAAACAAACAAACAAAACAACACAAGAAACCAACCCCCCCCCCCCTCCCTACCTTGGGCTTGGTTCTGCCCTCCTCTTTAACCCCCCCCCCCTACCTTGGGCTTGGTACGGCCCTCCTCTTTAACCCAACCCCCCCCTCCCTACCTTGGGCTTGGTACGGCCCTCCTCTCTAACCCAACCCCCCCACCCTACCTTGGGCTTGGTACGGCCCTCCTCTCTAACCCAACCCCCCCTCCCTACCTTGGGCTTGGTACTGCCCTCCTCTTTAACCCTACCCCCCCCCCCCCCCGCCCCTCCCTACCTTGGGCTTGGTACTGCCCTCCTCTTTAACCCTACCCCCCCCCCCCCGCCCCACCCTACCTTGGGCTTGGTACTGCCCTCCTCTTTAACCCTACCCCCCCCCCGCCCCATCCTACCTTGGGCTTGGTACTGCCCTCCTCTTTAACTCAACCCCCCCTCCCTACCTTGGGCTTGGTACTGCCCACCCCCCCCCGCCTACCTTGGCCTTGGTACTGCCCCCCCCCCTCCCCCCCGCCTACCTTGGGCTTGGTACTGCCCCCCCCCCTCCCCCTCGCCTACCTTAGGCTTGGTACTGCCCCCCCCCCCCCCCGCCTACCTTGGCCTTGGTACTGCCCCCCCCCCTCCCCCTCGCCTACCTTAGGCTTGGTACTGCCCCCCTCGCCTACCTTGGGCTTGATACTGCCCCCCCCTCGCCTACCTTGGGCTTGGTACTGATCTCCTCCTTCAGCATGGTCCAGTTGACCCCGTTCAGGCTGTGTCCAACCCGAAACTTCTTCACGAACACGTTCTTGCCGTGGTGCCTCCCCCCCTGGAACAGCAGGCCGGTCAGCGTCTTGTCCTGGCCCAGGTCCACCTGCAGCCACTCGTTCCTGAACGGCTGCTTGACCTGCTGGCCGGACCAGCCGCTGCGTCCGGTCAACAGGCGGGCGTTCTCCGCCACCCAGCCGCGCTCGGCATGCGAGGAAGCGGTGATCTGGCTGTCCGAGACCAGGCCGGAGAGCATACCCAGCATGCCTGAGCACGGGTAGTCTGTGGGGGAGAGGGGGCTTGGGGTTAGCGAGGGGGAGGGAGGGTGGCGTTGAGGCGCTGCTCGGTGAGTCATCGTGTGTATAAATCTGGAGCTCTGTTGTTTTTTGTGCAAGACCTTTCTGTTTATGGGGTGGCTGAAGGCACACACGCACACACACACACACACACACACACACACACACACACACACACACACACGCAAGAGAACATCTGCTTGTTGGCTGTGTCATTCCAAGTCTCTCTGTCCCCTAGGCCTAGCACGCTGCACTAGTCTGGCCTGCAGTCACACATGCCCGCACGCACACACACACACACACACACACACACACACACACACACACACACACACACACACACACATACACACACTCTGAGTCAGAGGCTCGTCTCATCCTCATAATGCTCCCTACTGGGCTGAGACAGGGTGGATACCAGAGCAGGAATCAGGGCTCTAATAATACCATCATTTCCCACCGCAACTCTAAAGAGTAATAATCTCTCTGAGAGACATTATTATTCACTGTGTTATTTGTTGTAAATAATGTTTGTTGTAGTTTGACGTTAGCTGGATTCACCATGTAATTGTTGTGTGTGTGTGCGTGTGTGTGTTCGTGTGCGTGTGTGTGTGTGTGTGTGTACATGTGTGTGTGCGTGTGTGTGTGTGAGACTGACCTGAGGTTCTGCAGCCGTACACCTCAAAGCGCAGGCAGATGCCCTGCTCCCAGGTCATAGGTCGCACCCGGACGTAGCGCGCCAGAGTCTGCTTGGGCAGGAAGGACCTCAGCTCCTCCGTGGGGTTGTGGTTCCCCTGGAAGATCTGGAACAGAAAACAAAGAGCACCATTAGTCAAGAGGGGCTTATACATACCCATTATGTTATATGACCTTGACAAATGCTGTGTTTATATAACCCTTTTTTTTCATTCAATGCCAGATGGGCATATGTTGTTACAGGGAGTTAGTATTTCCTTATGTTTATACTGTATGAATTATAAAGTGATTAGACTAGACTCACCCTTCCACACACACAAGCACAGACACATACACACACACACACACACACACACATTGTATTGTATTCCTATGTATGCTGTCCTTGTTTGAATGTGATGCGTGACACATTTCTCCGATTGTGGACTCAGGACAGTAAAATAGCTGGCGTCCCACCTTGGGCTTGGAGCCGTCCTTGATGGTGACCCAGTCTTCTCCGTTGGAGCTAACGTCCACCTTGTAGGAGCGAACAAAGTAGTGCTTCTTGGTCTCCTTGGAGATGGCTCCCTGTGTTCCAATGGCCGAGACGAACCGCAGGAAACCCAGGTCCACCTGCCGACGCAAACATAGACATGGACTGTTTATAGTCATGAAAAAAAACATTATGTTACATTACACAGTCATTTCGCAGACGCTTTTATCCAAAGCAACTAACAATAATTGCATTTAATGTGGGAAAAGCCAATGTACTTCTACTTGCCAGAACTCACAAGTGCACCTCCTTTCTAAAACAAGTGTCTAAGAGCATAATCTAGTACTGAAGAATAGCAATCTAAAATACAATAGGTGCTTAAGAGGGTGGAGAACATCACACGACCTGTTGCTGGATATGTACTCCTGGTTAATCTAATCTAATCTAATCTAATCTAATCTAATCTAATCTAATCTAATCTAATCTAATCTAATCTAATCTAATCTAATATAATATAATATAATATAATATAATAATATAATATAATATAATATAATATAATATAATATAATATAATATAATATAATATAATATAATATAATATAATATAATATAATATAATATAATATAATAATATAATATTTAAGCAATTGACCATGAGAGGCAGTGAGTTACACAGGATTTTACTACAGCTACGGGGCGTTGTTGACCTCTGTAGCTGTGGTAAAATCCCCTGTAACCCACTGCCTCGAGTGGTCAATTGCTTTTCTACAACGGTTACTACATAAATATATTCACAAAAAACACTCAGTAGTAACATTCAATAATTTATTTACCGATCATTCTTATTATTTTAGTATTTACAGAATCTTCTGCGATAGGCTATTCTGAATTAAATGGTTGCCAGGCAACATAGGCTATTTCACCTATTTGGGTTGGCCTTGTTCACATAAGCCATAAGGCATAATTCAGGTGGTTCATGTTTATTTTAATATTTCCATCTATGGTGCAGTTAATAAAACAGTTCTCCAGAGCACTCGTTTTTGCTGGTAGGGGTGTGGTTGGAGTGTTGGAGTCGGACTGATGAGTGCGTTTTTGTAATAGGATATGAAAAAGGCAAGGTTGCTGCGAGTGGTTGCTACGCAAAGCATTGCCTACCGCTTGATCTTATCAATGGCCTCGTCAATGAGATTGACGGCGCATTAATACTAATTGTAATGCGTCGCAGCCGTGGGTTACAGAGTATTTTACCACAGCTGCTAGCCAATCAGAATCAAGTATCCAAACTCTCCATTGTAGAATTGGTGTCGTGGATATATTCTTGGGCATCCTATTGCTGTATGTTTAAGACATAGTGATGACCTCCAGGACATGGGGACTGTTGAGACATAGTGATAGTGGAGCAGAAGCTGACCTCCAGGACATGGGGACTGTTGAGACATAGTGATGGTGGAGCAGAAGAAGTTGTCCTCCAGGACATGGGGACTGTTGCTAATTATGTTGTACTGAAGGGAGACTAGCAATAAATCAAGAAAACACCAAGATAGTTAATTTCCGAGAGAAGTGCGCGCTGAGAAGTATGCAGGATGTTTGTTTTGGTTCACTCCCTCCGTCCTACGCTGGGCTTTATACATATCTTGGTTTGACTTTTGATGAACACATGGTTACTTTGGAAATGGCATTGAATTACTCACATTCTGCAGGAAGAGCCTTGGGGTCAGTGCTGAACAATCATGTACTATACTGATATGAACTCCAGTGGGACAGCTCTTAAAGTCTTAGTTGTCTGTGAGTGTCTGTTTACAGTAGTTAGAGAGTTTCTAATGGATGACCCCGCCCACCCCCCCCCCCCCCCAACCCCCCAACCCCCCCCCTAGAGCTGGCGCTCAAGACTGCTGGGAAGGTGCAGAGAGATTGAGAGTATTTAATGAATATCTCCCATTCGCTGTGCTTAAGGTATCACATACATCTTAGCACTGTTAGGAAAGTGCTGATATTCAGAGGACACTAGAAACCTTCTTTCTGTCACTGATATCAATCGTCAAAAAAGCTCTAAAAACTGTTGAAACAAGTACTTTTCTACATCAATTTTCCTCCAGATACCCCTCATATACTACTCAATTTTCCTCCAGATACCACTCATAATTTAATTTCCTAGCCTGCTCTGCTCTGTGAAGTGAAGAGGCCTTCTGAGTCAGAGGTCTGTGTGTGTAGTCTAAAACCCTCAGTGACTGGAATATTACACAGACTGTGTGAGAACCCAGGTCAGTATCAATCTGAACCAATTTCACGGTTATCTGCCAGCATCACTAATGAGAAATGTGTGATCCATTCAGTGTGTGTGTGTGTGTGTGTGTGTGTGTGTGTGTATGTGCGTGTGTGTGTGTGTTTCTAACCCAGCAGGTCATGGGGTTTGCTTGGAAATGACTCCATTATAGATAGAAAGTATACATTCACAGCAAAGTAAATAACCCCCCAAAAACGACACGAAAATCCCCAAGCAAGACTGATCATGAAGACACACTGACTAGGCTTGTTGGTATTTATGGGTTTGTCAGCCTCCAAAATGGACAATTGTGAACAGACTGTCTCCAATTACCTTGACTTCCCGTGAATGTCTCATCCTTATTGGCGTCATTGATAGTTTAATGTAGTGAATTAAAGTGACTAGCCACCTCAGTCATTGGAAAAAGGTATGTTGTTCACAAGGACATGACAGAATGGATGTCTTATTTTAAAGGCAGACTGCTACTTGACCTATGACCTTATCAACAGCACTGACCCATATTCTCAGAACTCAATGACCTTCCATCAATGTCCGAGTCAATTAGTATTTTGTTCTCTGATCACCACTAAGACAACTAAAGGAAAACAAGTTTGCCATATGGGGAAAACCCACATCCCAACCATAGCATGATACAAATGCCATATCCTGTAACTACGCAGTACGCTTCAGCTCGTGGGACGCATAACGCAGAGCATATAATTACATTACCACACATAGAACATCACTGTGAGACACTCAGGATGGGAACGCAGATTCTGCTAGATTCTCCTGATCCCTATCTCTCTCTCTCTCTCTCTCTCTCTCTCTCTCTCTCTATCTCTCTCTCTCTCTCTCTCTCTTCCTCTTTTCTAAGAAAGGGTAGAAATAGTTTCCTGTGTGTGCGTGCGTTTTTGTATGTGTGTGTATGTGTGCTTGTGTGTGTGTGTGTGTGTGTGTGTGTGTGTGTGTGTGTGTGTGCGTGCGTGTGCGTGTGTGTGTGTGTGTGTGGGCGGGAGAGACTGGAAGGGTTCCTTCTGGGATCCAGAGCCTTCAGGGGATGTCATATTCCCTACTGTATTCTACAGTGAAAGTTTCCCCAAGTTAATACGACCCCTGAATACTTAGAGGTCCGTCGAAGCACAAAACCAACTGCCAAGACTGTTTGCCAGAGATCGGTTTGAGTGATAGGACTTCCTGGCATGAACAGGAAAGCCGTTAGTGTTCAGTCCTGGACCGGTATCCTCTCCTCGCTGTGGTATCCATCCTCCAGACTTCCTCTGTGCTAAGACTGATGCCTAATCACTCCTCCATGCCCTAATTACTCAACACTTGGCACCGCCGCCGACACACCCGGACTGGTATAGTTAAATAGTCCCACTCTGGACCCTATATGGAGGAAGCACAGCAGGAGAGAATGGGAGGTGTGTGTCTGTGTGTGTGTGTGTGTGTGTGTGTGTGTGTGTGTGTGTGTGTGTGTGTGTGTGTGTGTGTGTGTGTGTGTGTGTGTGTGTGAGTGTGTGTGTGTGTGTGAGTGTGTGGGGGGGGGGTGCATTCACAGACTGCGTTAAAGCTGACTGGGGCTAAAAGCGACCGAACAAAGACAACGGCACTTCCTTCGACAACAGGATATCTGCGTGTTTTAGGCGCAAGGAGAACGGGACTCGTAATCAGCGCTGCCGTGACCCACATTCTTGTCCGACTCGTCTTGTTGAGTGTTTTCTTAAGAAAGGGCCGCGCCGTGGATCTGCATGGGCAGCGCGAGAGGAGGAAAAGAGCCCTGACCGCATGTAACGCTGCAAAATTGTTTGGGTAAGGGAAAAACCGAGTATGCTACTCCTCTCTCCGAACATGATGCTTTAAAGTGACAGAGCCACCCACTGTGAGCTGTAAGCTGAGATGCAGCGTCTGACTGGGTTATCGTCTACTCTGACAAGGGTTTTTTTCCCTCCTGAGCCATAGTTGCTGTTTTTGTAAGTGAGAGAGAACAGGAAAGGTTAGGTGAGGAGGGTGCGCTGAGTGAATCAAACCCGGGGAAAGAGCGGTTTAAAGGGCAGAACGACGCCACAGTAAGTGAGAGGGGCAGAAGGACACAGCAGCAAGTGACCGCTACGCTCGCTCTCTCTCACACACACACATGCACACACACACACACACACACACACACACACACACACACACACACACACACTGTGTGTATGTACGTATATATATATATACACTTACTGTATACTATATATATATATATATATATATATATATATATATATATACTTTATTTAAGTTAAAGTTTAAGTTTATTTAATAGGACAATGTGCACGTAGGCCTACATTAAATGTTCGCAGGAAACAAAAAGATGGGCGCACCAGATTTAGCTAAAAGCTAGCCTACATTCCATCTGTAGTCCTTAACACACACAGTCAAATCTAAAACCACGATAGACACACTTTTAGCACATGGACACCGTGCAGACATAGAGAGCATGGTAACGCATGGACACAGACGCACAGGTGACAGGAGGAATATGCACTAGAACAGACAAGTCAGCACAGTAAAGACAAGCAAGACATACTCACCCACGGACAAAACACAGGTCATACAATACAAATATGCACTAAAACACACAAAATCAACGCACAGGTATCACAGTAGCAATATGCACGAAGCACACCATACAAGCACATACACATTACGACTCAGTCAAAGCACATTATGCACATACACAAACGCACAAGCACAGTACAGACACAAGCACAATACAGGCAGACAGAGCACAGGCATAGTAAAATACAGGCAAAGAAGGTACCACACAGACTACGTAGGCCACATGCATATACAAGCACCACACACAAGTATGAACACAACACACAGTCACATTAGTGCTCGCAGCATTGGTTGCATAGGATGCAATTTTTGGCCTCACGGGAGAACTCCTGGAAAGAAGTTATGTGTTTTATATGTTCTGGACGCTTGTTCCATTCTAGAGTTGCTTTATGGGAGAAGGCGGTTTGTGAGAAAGCAGAGCTTCGTTTTGGTACGAGGCAGTCACCTCTAGAGGTGGACCGTGACACTCTGCTCATGGTCTCTGATCGACGTTGTACAAAAGTCTTAAGTGAGGGCGGGGCAGCATTATGAGTAATCTTGTGTACGAGGCGAATATCAGAGAGAATGATGAGATTGTCTAGACTTAGCAGTTTATGTTTCTTCAGTATTTCACAGTGGTGGTGCTGCCTTGGTTTCCTGGCCATTTAGTAATTACCTGGTAACACGCCATCTTTTTACCCTGACTAAGCAATTACAGCTGAGCTACAGTAGAGGCTGAACACAGAACATTGGAATTCCTCTAGACTGACTTCCACAGGCATTGAGTTCAAACGACCTGCCTGTCTGTCACCGTCATAAGCCTGAGTGGGAACGTGATTGGCGTGACGGCTTCCTTTTATTGAGGAACATCGCTCTGGCATTCCTCAGCGTGTCTCAGAGGACAGCAGCTCCTTTAACAGCCTCTGGAGGTTCCTTTGTTTTCAGTTTTCCTCTCCGTCCTCCAAAAACACACACTCACCCTTGCCACTCCGGCCCAGATGTGTTCTCCAGATGGACCTCTCGTTCCTGCTTTTTTTTCTTGTTGGGAGGTTTTCCTGGTTGCGCTACACACCCAAGACAAACGTTTCTCTTCAGGCAGTAGGTGTCTATAAATACTGAGAGTAGCAGAGGAAGGAAGCCTTTCCTGAGCTTACCTCGCAGGTTTGAACAACATGTCAATCTACTGTGTGTCCCCTCTGACGTGGGTCAATGGAACTGACATGTTGGAGAGATACTTTTACTCTAATGAGCTCTAATAGGTGATAGTTCCACCAATACCAATGGCATCTGGATGGAACTGGCCCTCCCGGACCCCTATCAAACCAATCAAATCAAAGCTTTATTTTGTATAGCGCATTTCATACACAGAGGCAACACAATGCGCTTTACAGAGAACAAGGGAGGTGGGCATAGATCCCACCCCTACATATTCCAGAGGGAAGCAAAAAAACAGCATCACCCAGGGGCCAGAAAGGTGAGCTGTAAAAATCTACTCTCTACTCTCCACTACTTGTAACACACCACTATTACACAGCTAAAGATTTCTCATAATGTGGTGCAGAGGAAGAGCCTGTCTCCCAACATCCAAATTGCAATAGGACTGCATTAAAAACAAGGTTTGGAGTAAAAGCAACCTGAAAATAGATCAATCAAGTACAAACGTCAAACAGAATGGATAATAGAAGCCACGTGCGCATGAATTAACTGTCCCATAATAGTCCCCTGAAGTAAGATGAATGGAGATTTGTGGACAGCAGGGCTGTGTGTGGAGGGGGCCTGAGACGCCACTGTACTTAATCTAATAAAAATTCTGTTCACAAAAATACCAACCATAACTCAAATGCCGTACGTGCTACTGGGCTCAGAGCGGAATATTTACTTGGCACCATAAATCAAAATATCAGAAGGGCCCTCTGTGTCGGTACTTTGGGAGGATGTTTTGAACAAGGTCTAATCTTTTTTCTTACCTGACATACTGAGATAAATAAGGGCAAACTACTATTTTCAGCCTTGCTCCGCCAGCTTCTGAGACATTTGTGCAGTGAATATGTTCTAGTTGGGCAGTAAGGACCTGCATAGAGTAGCTATAGCTAACAGTGAACAGTGGTCAATGACCATATACAATACAATACAATACAATACAAATGACCAAAGTTTTCCTCTCAATGCCAAGGGAATCCTGAGCCTCCCTAAAAAACTATGCTCTAGGGATATGGCCCTTGTTAAATGAAACACATCCAGTACCATCCCCACCTATAAGACACTAACCATAGGAGAGACACTAAACACCTTTCTCCATGTCCTCTACCCTGGAGGATACAGCTGACACCCTGAGCTAAGGAATTCCCCAGACAGACAATAACCTCTCACACAGAGCCAGAAGCTAATGCTAACTGGGCTTTGAGGCTGACTTCCTGTGGTGCTGACTTCCTTTGGGCCAGCCTCTACTCCCACAGGAAGGAAGTATGGGCCTGTTCTCACCGTCAAGGGCATTGTGGGTCTTCCTACTAGTTAAGGTCCACCACAATAAGACATGGCAAGGCCCTGGTATGTTTGGTCAATAAGTCCTAGGGACCTCTATCTATCTCCATTCCTTCAGTGTCTACATTTTTCTGGTCCATAAGATGCTGTTTGTTCCAGATTGTTCCAGAACATTTTTAGGTCTGTAAACTGTTGGGAAACCTAACAGGTACTTTCTGACCTGAAGGATTTTAAGACACTGCGGACCAAGGAGAAAGATAAGAACTACTGTATGGGGTTCAGTAAACAGAAAAAGAATAGTATAAAGTATAAAGTATAAAGGAGGCTATTAAGACAAACAGATCAACAATGCCGTGCTTGTTAGAAGTTACATATAGGATTCTTTGTGCTGCTGCATACTTGCAAAGCCTTGATGATTTGTATTCACCATTACGATTAGTTTTGCCATTTACCGAAACAGTAGACTCTGTACTGTAAAGCGGCCAATGACGTTATGTTTTAATGCACCATTACTTTAAGATTATTAAGATTATATAGGGGTTAAAGCCAATAAATGCAGTCTGAGGTACGTCAGCGGTTCAGGGGTCAGCGTGAGGTCGCTGACTTTGATTACACCCTGTGACCGTAGTTCTGTATCTTCCTAAGATACTCAACTATCAGGGCAGGTGTGTCATTTTTACACTGTATTTTACTTGATTTCTTACTTTTTGCTTTTTGTTTATTTTATGTCTATTTTTATGTGAAGCACTTCGTGCATGTACATTCTCCGTTGTAATGCACTTTCAGCTACATTTATTTATGTGAAAGGTGTTATACAAATAAAGTTATATTATTATTGTATTATTCATACATAATGTGATCAAAAACACACATGCGGAAAATTGCTTTTTCACTTCACTTGCCTGACATGAGGGCCGGTTTCCTTTTTCTTTTTTTTATCACCATGTGTGTTTTAGTTTATCTGTATTCATGCCAAGGATCCCTGATATACAGCACTGTGGATATACAAGACATAGCCTATAGCTTGCATGTGTCCAGTCTATTGACCCTTAGTGTAGTATTAGCTTTAGCACTTAGCCTTTAGCTTACCTGTATTGATGATATTGACTGCTAGTGTAGTATTAGCTTTAACACTTAGCCTTTATCTTACCTGTATTGATGATATTGACTGCTAGTGTAGTATTAGCTTTAGCACTTAGCCTTTAGCTTACCTGATGCTATTGACCCCTAGTGTACTATTAGCACTGCTGTTAGCTTACCAGCAATCATGCTGATCACCCATAGTGTACTGTAGTATTAGCTTTAGCCACAAGCCTTAAGCTTAGCTGTATTGATGCTACCTGCCCCTGATATTAGCTGCTGCTTACCTGTATCCACTCCCTCGCAGAGTCTTCCGAGGGGGTCCAGCCGTTCTCCTGGTAATTGAGGCGCGATCGTTCAGGAGACCAGTTGGGGTTGTACTGGGAGGAGGCGCTGATCTGGTCTGATGTGACCTCCCCAGATTCCATCCCCAGTGCCTCCATACAGACAAAGTCTATCAGGGACACAGGAAGCAGATTGTTTAAGACCTACGACGTATACAGAACATCTGGATTGTCCGTAAGTGGACAGCAAGAGACACATGAGCCATGAGCCATTTAATGTGTGTGTGTGTGTGTGTGTGTGTGTGTGTGTGTGTGTGTGTGTGTGTGTGTGTGTGTGTGTGTGTGTGGTGAAGGAATGAGCAGTCCAAATATGTGTGCATGGTAACAAACAGTGCTTAAGAGTGACCGATCAAGTTTCTTGGACATTCAGCAGCACATACAGTCAAAACAACAAAACAACAAAAACGGGAAAACAGAAGAATGCATTTACAAAGTCAGAATTAATTGATTGATTAATTGATTGATTAAATGACTGCGAGAAGGCTGGACATGGTGCCACAACACCTTCTGCTGTTAGTGGGACGCGGACAAATATTTGGACCAAAGGCACTGAAAATGTTTCTGGTTCCCTCCCACCTCACCTCAACCCTCAGCTAAATCTCTCACTTCCATTCATGAGTAGTTTAGGTCCAACCCTCACCCCCGCCCCCCCGCCCCGACCTTCTCCCAGCATGCATGCTGAGAACAGACTCTCCCGATATCACGCCATCTAAATGAAAAGACCTTATCTGACGCTCTCTCAACAGTCCAGCAGATCAGTGCTGCAGTATGTGATATTTCTGACAGCCCAGAGATTAGATACACACATTTAGGGAGTCAAGAAATACAAGAAACACAGATATGCGAGGTCGACTTTTCACCCTCCTCCAACATGATGGGAAAGCATATTGAGGAAGTTTTCCAAGCCAGTGGAGGGGAGACAGTGGAGCCTGATAGTAGTGGTGGAAAGACGACGTCTTCATTTCAATCTGTCATGCTTAGTGGAGGTCTGGTGACAGGAGCACTCATCACTCCACACCACATGGGTCCACTGTGAAAACGAAAGCTATCGCCAGCCAGGCCATAGGAGTGTATGGTGTGCGTGTGTGTGTGTGTGTGAGAGTATTTGTGTGTGCGTGTGTGTGTGAGTGTATACATGGTGTGTGTGTAAGTGTGT
The DNA here is from genome assembly GCF_949987555.1 of Borostomias antarcticus. Taxonomy (NCBI): domain Eukaryota; kingdom Metazoa; phylum Chordata; class Actinopteri; order Stomiiformes; family Stomiidae; genus Borostomias; species Borostomias antarcticus. The sequence goes on from NC_140245.1 coordinate 9,896,489, forward strand.
GTGTGTGTGTGTGTGTGAGTGAGTGAGTGAGTGTGAGAGTATTTGTGTGTGTGAGCATGTGTGTGTGTGTGTGTGTGTGTGTGTGTGTGTGAGAGTGTATACATGGTGTGTGTGTGTGTGTGTGTGTGTGTGTGTGTGTGTGTAAGAGTGTGTGTGTGCGTGACTGTATACATGGTGTGTGTGTGTGTGTGTGTGTGTGTGTGTGTGTGTGTGTGTGTGTGTGTGTGTGTGTGTGTGTGTGTGTGTGTGTTCGTACAGCCATCTGGGATAATTAGAGCTTTGTCTAATACCAGCACTCCTGTTAGCCATCCGGAGAAAGGCTATGTGGACAGATTTACAATCTGATGGGGGCTAGTATGCACTAAAACACACACACATTCCTTTACAGGGTGAGGGGGGTGGGTCACATTGGTGGGTGTTATAATGCGAACCTAAATAATCTGGAGGGGTCTGGGGGAATTCCACCAGGGGTCTTGGTGAAACAGTTCATCTGCCCTGACACAGTGAAGCACCGCATGGGAACTATAAAACACGCTGTACATCCAAAAGAAAATGGATGTGTGACGAGACAGTGTGCTCTCACTCTCAGTCCTCTGTCCTCTGCTAGTTTAGTTGAATTCGTTTATTTACCCAGGGATCCTGTACAAACACCCATTCATCTCACTGAAATAGAAAAGATGCATTGCACCAGAGTGTAGCTCATTAGCTTATTTCCATCTGCAGTCCCTGATGTGTCTCGGACGGTAGGAATGAGAGGGAGACAGAGAGGGGAGAGACAGTGTGTGTGTGTGTGTTGGGGGGGGGGTTGGCAGTTTGAACCCCCAGCACTTAGATGCATTGTACTTCCAAAGAGAAGGAACCCAACCAACACCACGGTTCTGGTGCTCACCCTGGTACTTCTGCGCCCATATTTGAACTTCCTGTGGAATGGTAAATGGTAAATGGACTGCACTTATATAGCGCTTTTCCACCTTAGCGGCACTCAAAGCGCTTTACAATGGCCTCTCATTCATCCATTCACACACACATTCACACACCAATGGCGGCAGCTGCCATGCAATTTGCTAACCTGCTCATTGGGAGCAATTTGGGGTTAGGTGTCTTGCTCAAGGACACTTCGACATGTGGACAGTCGGAGCTAGGATTCGAACCGCTGACCCTTCGATCATTGAACGACCCGCTCTACCAACTGAGCTACAGCCACCCCCCTGTGTAAATAAGTGTTAAACCCGTAGCGGCGGTCCGTACTGACCCTCGGTGGCGCCGGCCTCAGGCCTCTCCCGGACCGTGTAGTTGGCGGAGAAGCCCTCCTTGGCGATGGCGCTGTCCGTGACGATGGTCATGGAGAGGATGCCTGTGTGGGAGATGATGCGCCCGGGAGAGGACTGACCACAGTACCGGCCGATGTGGGGTCCCACTGGAGAGAGGGAGGGAGAGAGAGAGGGAGAGAGAGGGAGGGAGAGAGAGGGAGAGAGAGAGGGAGAGAGCAGGAGAGAGAGGGAGGGAGAGAGAGGGAGAGAGAGAGGGAGGGAGCAGGAGAGAGAGAGAGGGAGAGAGAGAGAGGGAGCAGAAGAGAGAGAGGGAGAGAGAGAGGGAGAGAGAGAGAGGGAGGGAGCAGTAGAGAGAGAGAGAGGGAGAGAGAGCAGGAGAGAGAGAGGGAGAGAGAGAGGGAGCAGGAGAGAGAGAGAGAGAGAGAAAGAGAGAGCAGGAGAGAGAGCAGGCAAGAGAGAGCAGAGGAGAGAGAAAGAAATAGAGAGCAGGGGAGAGAGAGAAAGAGAGAGAGAGAGAGAGAGATAAGAAAAGAGATGTCAGCTTCATCAACATCAACCCAATATAATCCCACCAACAGTATTATTAGTTTCTATTAGTTTTTATTTGTTTCCAAATTTCACTGCCTTTATTTCAAATTTGATTCAGTTTCAGTCAGAAAACTTTACCAAAGATTGGGAGGTGACAGGATATGCAACTATGTCTCCTCATCGCACCTCTCGTCTGAGACTCAACACCGTGTGGCAGAAATAGACTCAACACCTTGTGGCAGAAATAGACGCAGCAAATCAGGAGAACAGCCAGGTAACAAAGAAACATCCTTCCCTATCAACACCTTCTCACTACCACTGGTGTAAAACAGCTTTTGACTGCAAACAGGCATTCGGCCAAAGAATAAATGAGTTCACTGAGGCGTTTCTGTTTCTACCGTCTTCTTTCATCTTATTAATGATTATTTTTAATGATCAAATTAAAATAAATTGATGAAGTGGGGATGTTAACAGCCTGCGGTACATCCAGCTACCGATCCTGGTTTGCTTCATCGGAGGAGGAAGGCATTCATTGTAAATTAGTGATGTTGTATATATTTAATTTTTTGGTACACATTTTTATGATTTACAAAAAAAAGACAAGCACAAAATGTCTGAAAGAGGAAGAGTGTGTGTGTGTGTGTGTATGTGTGTGTGTGTGTGTGTGTGTATGTGTGTGTGTGTGTGTGTGTGTGTGTGTGTGTGTGTGTGTGTGTGTGTTTGGGGGGTTAATGCTACATGGCACAGGATGTCTCTATACAGTTCCAGCTCTCCTTCTCCCATCTCACTCTATATTTTAGGACCTAAATTGATTGTTATCTGTGTTGTCGCAGACACACACACACACACACACACACACACGTGCCAGAAACACAGCGTGTTGGCCGACACGATAAGCAGTGAATCCACTGTGTTTAGTGGGAGACATATCCTGGCATGTGATACACGCTGGCGTCATTCAAAATGCCTGATTATTTGGATTCTGGGTTTCTTTTCGGCCCGTGCCAGTCTATTGAGGAGGAATCCCCCTGATACCAGGCAAAGACCAGGGGCATCTGGCAACACTAGGCCCCTGGTAACCCCCTTCAGAGGCCTGACAATGGAATAGGACTTCCTGCCATTCTCTCAGAACTGGAGTTCAATCACACAACAATGCAGTCTGGGAAACGCGGTCCAGATGGGGGACACATCACTGTACATAATGGAGAGTCTCACTCCTTGATGTGGGGTGCCGAGGTATGAGGGTTGAACAGGATGTTAGTGAAGTTATTATTTATTTTCTTTCATCTATCCCTTCTGATCTGTCTTTTGACCCTTTCTACTCCCTCTCCATCCATCCTTCCCTCCTGTCTCTCCATCCTTCCCTCCTGTCTCTCCATCCTTCCCTCCTGTCTCTCCATCCTTCCCTCCTGTCTCTCCATCCTTTCCTCCTGTCTCTCCATCCTTCCCTCCTGTCTCTCCATCCTTCCCTCCTGTCTCTCCATCCTTCCCTCTGGTCTCTCCATCCTTCCCTCCTGTCTCTCCATCCCACCATTTTCATCTCTCCAGCTCCCTCCCCTCCCCTCCTGCCTCCCCTCCCCTCCTCCTTTCCCCCCTCCCCTCCCCCTCTCCCCCCTCCCCCGGTCCCTCACCAGGGGGAACCCGTCCCAGATCTCCAGCTCCCCCCCCCCCCCCCCCCCCTCCTCCTCCCCCCTCTCCCTCCCTCTCACCGGTAGAGAACCTATCCCAGATCTCCAGCTCCCTCCCCTCCCCTCCCCCTCCCCCTCCTCCTCCTCCCCCCTCCCCCTCCCCCTCCCTCTCACCGGTGGAGAACCCATCCCAGATCTCCAGCTCCCTCCCCCTCCCCCTCCTCCCCTCCCCCTCCTCCTCCTCCTCCTCCCCCCTCCCCCTCCCTCTCACCGGTGGGGAACCCATCCCAGATCTCCAGGTAGTCGAAGCGGCAGAGCGCCCCAGCGGGGGGCGTGGTGTCCGGCTCCATGTCGAAGCCGTCGAACTCCACCATGATCTCCGCCATCTTGGGGGCGAAGACCATGAAGGTGCACTCCAGGTTGTTGGGGTACTTCTCCGGGAAGCCGGGCGTCTTAATCACCCCCCTGGAGGCCGTGAAGTTTCTGGAACATTCCGGACCTGAGGAGGAGGAGGAGGAAGAGGAGGAGGAGGAGGAGAAGGAGGAGGAGGGGGAGAAGGAGGAGGAGGAGGAGAAAGAGGAGGGGGAGGAGAAGGAGGAGAAGGAGGAGGAGAAGGAGGAGGGGGGGGGGGGGGGGGCACGGATATATTAGACAAATTCGCATACTCGGACTGACAATAAAGTCCCATTGAAGACAAAGAAGTTATTTTCTACTCTATTCAAAGAGAGACCGTGGAAGGACTGAAGTAATTTCCCATCAGCCCGAGGTATGCGCTGTCCTCAGCCATTGGTGCCACAGCCCGTCTCTGTCTGTGTTTTGACTGGCCTGCAGTTTGGTGTATGTGTGTGCGTGTGTGTGCGTGTGTGTGTGCGTGCGTGCGTGTGTGTGTGTGTGTTTGTGTGAGTGAGTGAGGGTGTGTGACTGGTATTTATTGACCAGACGTGGAGACACAGGGCTGTTTACGGAGACATTACCAACAACAACCCCCCCCCCCCCCTATCACCCCTCCCTCAGTCCCACCCCTGCCCCCTCCCAGACCGGCCTCCCCTCCAGCCTCACCCCGGCCTCCCTGGGAGACCCCCTCCAGCTCAGATACCCCCTGCTGAGAGGCCAGACGTCTCCCAGCCAACGGGCCCGGTCCACCCTGTCATACATTGACATTCACAAGGTTGCATTGAGTGACTGATCTTTCTGGGAGAGATGATACACACACACACACACACACACACTCACACACACACACACACACTCACACACACACACACGAGCGGTTGACGAGGGTCATCGACCTACAGGAGAGAGGGATGGCCCTCTCGTGTTGCCGTACCAGATGTGACCCCGGATATCTGATCACACTACACGAAATACACACACACACACACACACACACACATCCTCCCTCCATCCAGCCAGCACCTAGCTGTTGACACAGGTGGCGTCATTAAATGGGTGACATGATAAATGGCATCGAAGCATGTGAGGAGGGCAGGTTTTGATCCTGGTCAGATGGTGTGTGTGTGTGTGTGTGTGTGTGTGTGTGTGTGTGCGTGTATGTGTATGTATGTGTGTGTGTGTGTGTGTGTGTGTGTGTGTGTGTGTGTGTGTATGTGTGTGTGTGTGTATGTGTGTGTGTGTGTGTGTGTGTGTGTGTACGTGTGTGTATGTTTATGTATGTGTGTGTGAGTGTGTGTGTATGTGTATGTGTATGTGTATGTGTGTGTATGTGTGTGTGGGTCTGTCTGTGTGTGTGTGTGTATGTGTGTGTGTGTGTGTGTGTGTGTGTGTATGTGTGTGTGTCTGTGTGTGTGTGTGTGTGTGTATGTGTGTGTGTGTGTGTGTGTGTGTGTGTATGTGTGTGAGTGTATGTGTATGTATGTGTGTGTATGTGTATGTACAGTATGTGTGTGTGTGTGTGTGTGTGTGTGTGTGTGTGTATGTGTGTGTGTGTGTGTGTATGTGTGTGTACGTATGTGTGTGTGTGTGTGTGTGTGTGTGTGTGTGTGTATGCATTCTCTCCCATAATATCTATTACCAGCCCCACAGCCAGGCTCCACCCTCTCCAGCAAAGAAGACCATCCTCTAAGCCTCAGTTTGAAGTGGCGACGGAAAAATGGTCATTTTCCCAAACCGCCAGACATGTGTTCCTGGTTTGGGGAAGCCAGTGGAGGCTTAGTGAGAGGAGAGAGGCAGACTAATTTAGCTTTTCTGGGCCTGAGGAGGACTTCCTGTGTATCATTTATTCTACCACCGCTTGCATATCATGTGGTCCGTGAGGGGGCGGGGCTCCGGCGGATGTAACCAATCATTATCCCCTATATTCATTAGCCGGGGGTGCCCCTGCGAATCGCTATCTTTAACACAAGCGCCGCTTGTCACCTGGTTATATTGGAAACGGCTCATGAGAGACTCGCAGTGTGTGTTCTTATCACCATGATAGATCTGTAGAAGTAGAGAGAGAGAGAGAGAGGGAGAAAGAGAGAAGGAGGGAGAAAGAGAGAGAAAGCGAGAAGGATAGAGGGACAGAGATAAAGAGATAGAGTGAGAGAGAGAGAAAGAGAGAGAGGGAGAAAGAGACTGAGAGAAAGCGAGAGGGATAGAGAGACAGAGATAAAGAGATAGAGCAAGAGAGAGAGAGAGACGGAGAGAAAGCGAGAGGGATAGAGAGAGAGATAAAGAGATAGAGTGAGAGAGAGAAAGAGAGAGATAGAGGGAGGGTGGTGTTGCAAGGATCTCTAAATAGGTGCAAGGCAATGGAGGGGTATGGAGGAGGAATGGAGGAGGAATTGAAGAGGAATGGAGGAGGAGGAATGGAGGGGGTATGGAGGAGGAATGGAGGGGGTATGGAGGAGGAATGGAGGAGGAATGGAGGGGGTATCTAGGAGGAATGGAGGGGGTATGGAGGAGGAATGGAGGGGGAATGGAGGAGGAATATGGAGGAGGAATGGAGGGGGAATGGAGGAGGAATGGAGGAGGAGGTGTAATGTGCTGCTTTCCAGTAATGGACTGTAACTGTGCCAGGACCGGGAGAGGAACATGCCATGGGATTATGGCGGCCATTTTTAACTGGCCCACTGATGAAGACGACCCATATCCAGCAGCCCCAACACACGCACACACACACACACACACACACACGGACACACACACACACGCGCATGCGTCCCCCCTGTCCCAGATTCAGCGGGGCTTCTAATGCCAGAGTATCCATCTAATCTGGGGGTCACCCCTACGAGCGTCCAAGGACGAACAGGCTATTAGCTAAATGAGTCTGGGGTCTCCTGCACCTGCCTGCTACACACACACACACACACACACACACACACACACACACACACACACACACACACACACACAAACACACACACACACAGGTACACACACACACACAGGTACACACACATGTGCGCACACATGCACACACACACACACTCACACACACACACACACACACACACCCATGCCTCACTGGAACATTCCAAGCTACTCCCACGCCGGCGCCCAAACAGTAGCCGGGATGGACAGGAAGTGAAGAGAGAAACAGGAAACCGGTTGCTATTGTCTACAGTTCTCATCCGGACGTGAGACGTGGACCCAGAGGGTATCAGAGACACCGTGGAGACAGAAGGGCCCCTCCAGAGACCAAGCAGACAGACAGAAGGGCCCCTCCAGAGACCGTCCAGACAGACAGAAGGGCCCCTCCAGAGACCAACCTATACTCCCTGCCCCGAGGCACTTGTGTAGATCTGAAGGAACTGAATAAGTGTGACATGATAGTGGCTCCATCTTTCTTATTCACATCCAATCCCATGAAATCTACACTATTGTCAAGGGAGAAGGAACTAGGGGCTATTTCTGGATTGTTTACTTAATTCTGGGTCCCAAGAGAGTCTGCTTTTTCCTTTACGACTCAGTTTTAATCGGCCCACATTCGAGTGGACTCTCGGGGCTGGAGCCGATTTGAATGTGGAGCACGGGAGCAGTTCCTTCCTCCTCCTTCTCCAGTGTCGATAGGAGTCAATGTTTACAGAAGTCTTTCTGGCCAACATCCTTCCCGGTGTACGAGGCCAGTGTCTTTGAGTTCATTTGGCTCCTGCAGAAAGGTG
>NC_140245.1:9909018-9924018 GCF_949987555.1 Borostomias antarcticus
ACGCACTAACGCGCACACACACACACACACACACACTCACGCACTAACGCACACACGCACACACACACTCACACACTAACACACAGACACACACACACACACACTCCCACATTAACGCACAGACACACACACACACACACACACAGTCACGCATGCATACACACACACACACACACACACACACACTTCTCCAGGTTACAGGACTCAGGATAGGCTGCAGTTAAGATCCCAGATACAAGCCTATTCAACGTTTGAGTCGAGGTAAACACACCCATAGGAGAATCTCTCTCTCTCTCTCTCTCTCTCTCTCTCTCTCTCACGTACACACACGCGCGCACACACGCACACTCCTCGCCACTCCCCTCCAGCACCTAAAATTAGAAACCCCCCCACAGATGGTGTGTGTTTGAGGAGAATGCAACACTAACGTACCCCCTGCTGGTCCACCAGCCCTTCCCTCTCTCATACCTCCCACACCTCGCTCTCTCTCACACACACACACACACACACACACACACACACACACACACACACACACACACACACACACACACACACACACACACACACGCACACGCACACATACACACACACACACACACACACACACTCTCTCTCTCTCTCTCACATACACACACACACTTTCTCACTTTCTCTCTCTCTCTCTCACACACACAGACACACACACTCTCTCTCTCTCTCTCTCTCTCTCTCACACACATACACAAACACACTCTCTCTATATCTCTCTCTCTCACACACACACACACACACACACACACACACACACACTCTCTCTATATCTCTCTCTCTCACACACACACACACACACACACACACACACACACACACACACACACACACACACTTCGCTCCATTTGCAGTCAAATTGTGCCAAACAGCCAATGGATGAGCGACTCCATCCATCGCTTGGATCCCCCCCCCCCCCCATCATCCCTCTCTCCTCTGAAGCGAAGCAGAGGAAAGGCCCCCACAGTCAATCCTGCAGGGAAATTAAGGAGACAAAGAGGATGAGGAGGAACTGTTTCCTGGCTTCTCTAAGCCCATTAAGGACAGATTTATTCAGGCCAGAGGCCAGTCCAGACTTATATAGTCGTCATAAAGTTTTACTGACAGATACTATCTATCTATCTAGACTAAACTGTTCTAGTAGTAGCTTTACTGGATATTGTGTATCTACAATACAACACTGTAGTAATGACTTAAGCTGCATACTATCTATCTATATCTAGCTGTTGTAGTGGCATTTTACTGGATACTATGTATCTACACTATCTACTGTACCCTGTATCCATTATAGCAATTTCACAGAAGTACAATATTTTGATCAATAGCTCTATCTAGCATTGCTGTATAAATGAGCAATATGTACAGTTCCATTCTCACGCACAAAATGTTCTTTTTAAGTTGTAAGGGTGTATCAAAATGAGAGGGAGCGCCCGTCTTTCAAATTCACCGCCAAAGTATTTTGGCTTTCGTGTGAATGTGCGCTACTTCAAGGCTTGTCAATTTTAGTTTTTCCAGCTTTAGCTACAGTAGATTTGTCAGAAACTAGAACCAACAACCACAAAGAAATGCGTCACCAACCCCGACGCCCCAACCGGCTTGGCCTTGAGGTTGAACAAACAGCGTGAGAGGTGTTCGCTCAAAACACATTCCTGAGAACGGACAGCGTTTCACACCTGGGAGAGACGGGAGGGGAACAGGCCCCCTTGTCAAAGTACACTTCATCCATATCTCCACACCTTAACGTGAGTCGAGGGAAACCATCAAACACGCCGTCACTTAAACCTCAGGTTCTGACATGAGTTTGTGTTCGTACCGAGTGCTCAGACTAGTTTATCTCCGCTCACAGGGCCTGAGGGGGCTTACCTCAGGAGGACCCCTCTGACGTCTCCCAAACATATGCCTTTAATTAACAGGCCGTCACACTAAGCCCCCCCCCCCGGCTGTTCCTATGGTAATGTCCTGTCATCAGCTCTTCTGACAGACGGGGAAGTGAGGTGGGGACGAGGGCAGGAGCGAAGGGAAAGCGTTAAGTGGTCTTTCAATCTGCAAGGACAACACTGTCTCTAACGGGGTTCTGTCTGCTGTTCGGTTTGGTGACGTCCGAGACGCCACTTTGTCTCGGGGCTGCGCTCCGTGTCTGGAAGCTCCCGGGACTCAGGGAGAGGATGGACTCTTATTTCCTTTCCTCACACGGACAGCATGAAATCATGTGTGGTTCAGACTATTAGGATGCATGCTAGATTTATGTAACTATGGATTGCACTGGTTCACGCGCACACACACAGACACACAGACACACACACACACACACAAACACCCATGCCCATACCACACACACTCATACACAAACACACACACGCACACACACAAACAAACACCCATACCACACCCACTCATACACAAACACACACGCACACACACACAAACACCCATACCACACACACTCATACACAAACACACACACGCACACACACACTCACTCACACACACTCACACACACACACACACACATACACAAACACCCATGCCCATACCACACGCACTCATACACAAACACACACACATTCTCTCCTAACAGGCTGACCCCCAGCCCGCTCACACACCCGTGACCGGTCAGCCACATCACGACCTTCATATTCCCAGAACAGAGCTGCTCCTCAGTCAAACCCTTGTTCTGTTTTGATACCAGATTTGCATCACTGGTGATAACCACCGTCCGGACCCAGATTACATGATGTAGAGAGAGTCAGACCCAAGATCGTATCAGCGGCCAATTGGAGCAGCCAGACTCCCGAGACTCCACCCCTCCGGCCATCCCCGTGACGAACAAAGCTGTCTCTATGGTTCCCGACGGCCTGGGAGGTCACCCTGAGAGGATGGTGGTCGGAGGGAGGGAGGGAGGGAGGGGAGATTCATCTGTGCCACAGCGCCAGCAACACATAGAGTTATTGTGCTGCGGTCACTGGGTGGCCATTTTGGATCAAAAAGGGGATGGGTTTCCTGCCTGCCATGCTTAGGTGATAGAGGCTCAGTGGAGCTGGAGACAGCGTCTGGCTGACCTGTGACCCCTCCCTGACCCCGAGCAGAAGAGCAACATGACCCCTTACATTCCAGGGTCCGTTTCTGGGATCCATTCGGGAGTCACCTCCTAAACTAGGGGTCATGCTCAGCGAAGCGCGCGGTGGAGAAAGCTGTTTACAAGAAACAGGTCGCCTAATTGTCAGACACACACACTAGTTTTAATCATGCCCAGGAGCAGGCTCAAGACCAGAGGTGACCGAGCCGTTGCGGCGGCTGCCCCTAGGCTCTGGAACAGCTCGCCCCTCAACATCAGATCCACCCAGACCCTCAACGTTTTTAAATCTTTATTGAAGACGCACTTTTTCTCCCTGGCCTTCAATTCCAGTTGAGCATGACTCCCAGGCTGTTGTTGTTGTTTTGTGTGTGTGTGTGTGTGTGTTGTTGTCTTTGTGGGTATTGCTGTGTTTGCGTATATGGTTGTGTGTTTTGTTGTCATTTGTTTTTCACCTACCTGTACAGCACTTTGGTCGATTGTAGTCTTTTAATGTGCTTTATAAATAAAGTTTGAGTTGAGTTGAGTTAACCAACCTCTACAGAGAGAGAACGTTTTACAAGCATGACAGCAAAGGTGTCAGTGAAAAGTTTCCCTGAAAAATATGGATCAGACACTCCATCTGTGTTTTATAGTTATACTGCGCATACACCTGTTAATGATCCCGTTGTCACTGCAGCCGTAGTATGTTAATGTCATCATTGAGTGAGGGTTGACTCATACAGTAAATTCCTTGACCCAGATAGCAAGCGGATCTGGGCCATATACAGGCCAGATCTGGCCCTTGTGGCTTAGTTCCGGCCCATATATGGCCCAGAATCATTACACATTCGCTTGCTATCTGGGTCCACCACACGATGACGTGCTCACTCAATCAGTCTTCACACCCAAACCTTTTGCTGTGTCCACTGTTTGGTCACTGTCCACTATGTTAGGCCCCTCTGGAGTGTCTTGTCTGCTACCATTGTAAGTGCCATCACTAAAACGCTGGTTCAAATGATATCATTCACGCAGCAAGTCCAAACTCCACCACAAGAGAGCTGTGAGGGGAACAGGGCTGTTTATGTGGCGAGGGCGTTCGTTGACGTCGGTCTGTGTGTGTTGTCCTCATTGTTTGTGAGTTCAGGAAAGCAACACTCACATTCACGTTCACGGACACTGCGCACAACAACGTGCACCAGCAGATGTTTTGAGACGTTGAACAGCAAGCGTCTTTTTCTAATTGCTTAGCGTTTACCCTGAGGGGGGGCTGAAAGTCTTTCAAATAGCGTTTCGATCCAGGCCTGCAAGAGAACAATCTCCAGCTCCCTGGACGACGCGCAGAGCTCCGGTACACAACGGTGGAGGTTACCAGAGCGCTCGCAAGGCCGCGTGACCTTTGCTTTGAAGCCATCTGGCGATGAGAGGAGTCAGTAAACCTGGGGTGCCAGCTGCGCGGGAGAGAGTGATGTCGCTGCCTCTGACCGGCTCCAAACTCCTTAACTCCTCGTTAATCTGCTCGTTGGGCCCTAATCTGACATGTGTTTTTGTTTGACTGTGCAGCTCGCTCATCAGTAGGGGAAGCCACGAGGGACATAATTTCTCAAGGGCACTTGGTTTGCATATCTCGCCTGCTCCTCCAGGTTTGCTGTTGTCTATGTGTGCGAGAGAGAGAGAGAGAGAGAGAAAGATTGTGTGTGTGTGAGTGTGTGTGTGTGTGTGTGTGTGTGTGTGTTTGCGTGTGTGTATGTGTGTGTGCGAGAGAGAGAGAGAGAGAGAGAGAATAAACAGCGCCACAGTGCTTCATATGGTGAAAGGGGTAAGTGACCGCACTTGTTTAGAAGAATACATCCAAACAATGGCCGTTCTCTTTCACAAGTGAAAGGAGAGGATGATTCAATTTCCCTCTCACTCAAGTAAATATTTGCAGTATAAGACAAATATCGTCTGGAGAAAGTCTTCTTTTTAAACAATACAAGGCCCTGTTGTCGATGGGCTGTGTATCCAAAGGGTGCGTGTCTAAGTCAGCATTACCTGCTGTACTGTAACTTCTAATAGACTTCTAATAGGTTCAGAAATGGGTCACCAGCTAAGATCTTGTTGTAAATGGCTGGTGTGTCGCGGTGAGTCTAAACTGCTGTGTGTGCTCTCTGCTCCGATGGAGCAAGCAGCCGGAAGGGAGGGCTACCCTCAGATGAGGAAGTAAGAGAGAGATGGAGAGAGATAAGAGTGAGAGAAAGAGGTAAAGAGAGAGAGAGGGAGAGAAGTTGAGATTACATGTGAAAGTAAATTGAGGAACAGTGAGAAGAAAGATGAGATTTTTTTAAAAAAAGAAACAGAACAGAATGTGTGAAAGAGGAAGAGAAGGGAAAAAAACAGGCATAATAATGAATGAGATCGTGAGAGAGGGAGAGAGGTGAAAACAATGAAAGAAAGAGCGAAAGCGTGAAGAAATTAAGGATGACTTGTGAGAAGAGATCAATTCCCCTGCGGAACATGACAGCTAATAACATACAGAGGCTCTTCTTTTAAAGATGTCACTATGCGTTTGATCATGCTGACCAGCCATTGTACCCTGTGGCTTTCTAATATCCCTCCACCACAGACCCTAGAACCTCAGGTCTTTCTAATATCCCTCCACCACAGACCATAGAACCTCAGCTCTTTCTAATATTCCTCCACCACAGACCCTAGAACCTCAGCTCTTTCTAATATCCCTCCACCATGGATCCTAGAACCTAAGGTCTTTCTAATATCCTTCCACCACAGACCATAGAACCTCAGTTCTTTCTAATATCCCTCCACCACAGACCCTAGAACCTCAGCTCTGTCATCTGCCTCATAAGCCTGGAGCTGGAGAAAGTCAGATAGATTTTTTTTTGTCATTTTCTAGTCATAGATAGTCATTTATGGTAAAACTAATGCAATATGAAGCCTATAAATATAACATTCAACAGGGTTCAAGGAACAATAGGCACTTTGTTGTTCTTTTGGCATACAGAAAGATGGTTTATATTTAACTGTTTTTAAAAGTAGTTCTCAAGCCATTTGAAAATAAATAAGGTAATGGAAAACAAAGTGAATGAAGAACAAACAGTGAAGATTAAGATAAGAGATAGTGAAATACATTCACATCCACATATGTTTCCTGTCCACTTCAAAGTGTGAAATTAAGGGAATTGGACCATAGTTTCACACTAACAAATGAGATTATGGTCAGTGTTGAATCCCTTAAAATTAGTCTCATTAGTGGCCAACCACAAATGAACCCTGGCTTGTTTTGAAAGCATTTAGACCTTGTATAAGAGCTACAGCTGTGACAGCATAACACAAGCAGTTTGACAAAGACAACTATTCTGCTTCTGCTGAAACTTTAGAGAGTGCAAACATTGGTGTAGGCCTAGCTGGCACTAAGTTGGGCTGAAACCGCATGACAGGGGATGACTTTGGGGAATATTTCAGATATGCATGTTTGTGTCCTTTATAACACAGTGGACAACAACAAAATTGCCACATGCTGACCCAGGGTCTTAACAAAATGATCCCACGCTGACCACTGCCTTGTCTGCAGTTTTTGGGAGCTCCAACATTTTGAATGCATCAGCAATGCCGGTGTATCACGCAAACAAAAGTCCAGTGTAATGGTGGTGCCACTGGGTTCATCCTACAGAGTCACTTATAGGGACATGGGTTCAAATCGCACTTTTGCCTCATTCAGATCTGTAGCCTCGGTCTCCTCAGCCACTCCTCATCCTGTCTAATAAAACTATTTCAAGGAAAACGATTACAGCTAAATAAACCCACTGCTATCGAAGGCGCCTTAGGAATTGAAAAAAACATTGTACAGTATCTCCTTTGATAATTTCCCAAAGGCTAGGCAACCATAGATAGCAATTCAATGAGCTATTTGTGTTTGTTTGATTGAGAGTGGTAGGACCAGCGAGATGTTAGTCCTGTGACTGGGTCCCTCCCTGGGAGGAAATACTTTGGCAGCTAGCGATCGCGAAGCCTCACAGGGGGACAGTTAATCCAGCCAAAACGTAATCTCCCTCCCCCTCGCGTCTTTCAATCCAATCACCTCTCTCTTTTTCTCTCTCACTCTGTTTGAGTCTCTGTTTGTCCCTCTCAGTAACACTTTCTATGAAGGTCATGTTTACAAAGCATCATAAGCACATTCATAATGCACTTATAAAGCCTTATAAAACTTGTTATAAATGTTTCTAGTCATGCATGGCGCCTTATAACAAGGTTTATAAATGATTATAAGGGGTAGATATACTGTATTGTGTTATACCTCCATTCCATGCACACTATAATTACCAAACATTAGTCATTTATAAATACACATACAGAACCACTCTAGCGTATCCTAACAGATTATAAAATACGTTTCTGAAATGATTTAATGTCTTATAGAAATCAATAATACTCTATAGCATGACTTTGTGAGCTTTAAGTTAAGTGACAGCAATTGTATAATACTATAACACAATTAAGAGATATTGTGAGCAGTATTTGTTGGCTGTAAGTAAAGTATAAGACAAACATTCATAATTGTGTTATACTGTATACAATTGCTAATAACCTTATACAGTGCTGTCACTTTACTTAAAGCTCACAAAGTCATGCTATAACGTATTATTGAAGTTTATAAGACATTATTCCATTTCAAAAATGTTGATTTTATAGTCTGTGTGTGTGTGTGTGAGTGGGTGTGTCTGTACGGTGTGTGTGTGTGTGTGTGTGTGTGTGTGTGTGTGTGTGTGTGTGTGTGCGTGCGTGTGTGTTCCACTTGTAAGGTAAAAGTATGTCATGCCATAGAAGTTAGTTCAGAGACACTTCATATGAGTAGAAAGTAGCAACAACATCACAGTATAAAACGTGGGAGATTCTTCTCACAGACAGAGAGGGAATCAGTGAGGAAGCATGCATTGAAATTCAGTGAGAGTTTCAACAATGTAGCCTATAGCCTACTGTAAAAAGATAACCCATGACTCTTTGACCAATCTGCAAACTTTGAACCGGCGTCTGTTTCAACTTCTGTATTTGAAGGGGAACCTATGTATTGTTGGTCATGCTTATCTCACTGTGGCTGTGAGAAAGGAGACTGTCCTTGTCTTTAATATTGCTCCACAGTTCCCATGTAGGCATGGCGAACGGATCCTAGAGTGACCACAGATTATCCTCATTGATATTATCTACATCAACGTCCATTATGGGAACGTAAAGTTGTCAGTTTACGCCTTTGCTTTCAAAGGGAACGTTCAAGAATGTTCTGCCAACATTCCCCCCCTCTGACCTTCCCTATCTTTAAGGCCATGACACCCCACCAAAAACTAAAAGAAAAGCCCATCACCATAGCCTCTATACATTCATAAACATGTTGTATTTCAGAAACATAATTATAGACTGAGGAAGCAGACCTTTGTAGCAGACCTGTTGGAGGCGAATGGGCCCTGGCTGGTTTTACGAGTGGACGCTGTACGCTTTGTTTGGTTAGTTAATTGCAGCCATGTTTCATGACAGAGCTGGACATGTGCAGTCCGTCCGGCCTCTAATTGAATTAGGAGTAGGGAGCTATGACATCCTCTCCTCTCACATTTGTGAAGACATTTGCACAACGTTCAAGCTGCGGGTTGGCAGTTTCAACGTTGGGATGACGTTGGACCAACAAACGTCTGTGTACGGTACATCATGCGAATATGCCCTCTATTAGTAGGCACTACAAGAGGCCAATTTCACTACTCCCAACTGGTTTCAATTATGAATTTATTCAGAATATTCAATGCATCATGTTTTTGGAGTTTGCTTGTGGTCAAGCGTTGTTGATGACAGGGAAAACGTCTCAAATTTCTTTTGGAAACCTTAAGTGGAGTTGTGGCCTGGTGTATTCCAAACGACTCCGACCCAAAAACAACATTCACTTCTGCCAAACTTTAACTATGAGCTACACCCCCAACCATCGCCCAGTATACATTCTGACAACAAATCATGAAATAGATGGAGCAAAATCATGAACGAACAGCAAACAGCCAAACTGTTCACTCCAGGATATAGGATACACACTCCAAAATGAATCCAATACATGCTTTCTGTAGGCGTATAGAGTCTATGCTGTCACTTCTTGTAGAACCGTTTGGATGTGTTTTAACAAAGAGCCATTAGAATAGGTTCTCCACTGCCTAAAATGGTAAATCTAGAGGAATAAAATGAAGAAGCCTTATTTGGTACTACTGTTGTACTATGGTACAACTTTTTTTTTAAATCTGAAAGATGGAGTCTATAGTAGGCTAAATGTCATGTCATGCTAAGGACTGCCAGTGTTTTATAGGTCCCTTGGTGCAGAAACTCTATCCAATAGTATTCAGGGACCCCATCTGCTAGACAGCGCTAGTCAGCCAAACATGATTTACACGGGGTGTTTATGGAGCATTTAAAACTCGCACAATAATAAAGATTGGCTTATTTATGGACGTTTGTGAACACATGGCTTTTGTGAGCATGCTTGCCATACGATTTGGTGTGTGTGTGTGTGTGTGTGTGTGTGTGCGCGGGCGCGCGTGTGTGTGTGATAGTCACCTCTCATTAATAGGGAGTCAGACAATAGAAAATTACTGTTTCAGATCCATGAATGTGACATCATGACTCATCAAAAATTAAAACCAACACCTGTTAAAAACAAATGTGGATTTCCTAAACCCTAATCTCCAATACACCAGGAGGAAGGATTTCCTAACCCCTAATTTCCAATAGACCAGGAGGAAGATGAACAATTTCATGACCAATAGGTGGCAGAGTTCATCACTACATCCCTCTGACCCATAAAAAAACAGCCGCACTTACTTGCATTCCCTGTCTTCCAGATCAAAATGCGGGTTGAAGTTGATGAGTATCTTCTGGTTGGACTCCGGGGCTTGTATCACCCACACGCATTGTTGTGACGGCGGATAGGAGGTCGGGTAGTGGGGCGAGGTGAGATAGTCTGCGCTCGTTATTTCAATCCTATCTCCGCATTTATCTGCAAACCAAGAGAGAGGGCCGATGAGAGCAATGGCATTCTGAAAGAGTTTACAGAAAACTAGTGACGGTGTTGCAGGTGTGTGTGTGTGTGTGTGTGTGTGTGTGTGTGTGTGTGTGTGTGTGTGTGTGTGTGTGTGTTTGTGTGTGTACGTGTGTGTACGTGTGTGTGCGCGTGTGCGCGCGTGCATTTGTGTATGGGTGGGTTATCCTCTTTTGAGAATTTTGATATGGTTCAGCCACTCCTCGATGAAACACCCCATATCATTTATGTAAAATACCACTGCGTTTTTTCCATGTGGAAAAACGAAATATACCTGTAGACAGTAGGCTATGTTATGCTACTCATAAACCTTATTATTGATTGAAAAGGGTCTGGGTCTGTAGCAAATAACCCTGTCATATAGCCTACCTGTTGTCTCCTTAACCAAGCCCATGTGATAATGACTTAAGCAATAACATGCTTGCTTGGATGTATTTGCTTGGCTTGTCATTGATAATGACTCCGCGAACGAAACCCGAGGAAAATGCAACAAATGAAACCGCTGTCTTGATGAGCAGACTTTTGAATGCAGAGCGTGTCACACACAGATGCGCAAACCAAAGCTCACGAGACAGTGTCACAAAGCGAAGCCAAAAACAGGTGAGTGCGTGCGTGCTTGCTGACAAATTTAGCCAAACGAATAACAAATAACGAATTGTCAACCTGTTACGTAATATTATGTATCTCAGTTGCCACTTACCACTGAGAGTCAATGAAACAACAAAGATGATTTCGGTGAAAAAGAACAATAGAACTCCACAATGCATCGTTGGGTTGTGGAATGCATACATCTATAGCAAAACTGAAGAGAAAAAAATCCCTTATTCCCTCTCGCTTATAGCCTAAGTAAAGCAAAACAATAAATTTCTCAAATTCTAAAAGATTTGAATTCTTCAGGTCGCCAGCATCCTGCGCGATTCAACTACGGATTCCTCTCTTCTCCGCAAGTGCTGTTTCAGTCACTACAAACTTGCCATTTCCCAGAAAATAATAATCCAAATGAGTAGTAGAACAATAACTCATCAATAACTAAAAAAGAAAATCCGGTCGTTAAAATGGCACAGCACTGCCCGCTCGCTGTCATTAACCGGCTACCGTCAGGCTAATTCTAAAATCAAAGTGGACAGAATCGTACTTCGAGGGCAATAAATGAGCCCCAAGCAAAGCGCCGCGTAACGGAGTCCGGAGCCAGAGTCCTTCGCTCTGCCTCTTCGCTGTTCGCTTCTCCTCCTTCGATCAGTGACTGACCGCCAAAGTAGAATGTCAAGAGGAGTTTAGTCGCTGTGCTGCACGCAAGCTGATAAGGTACCAATGGTATTTCCACTCCCCAAATTCCAGCTACAAGACGAAAACTCTGCCGACCGTTCGCTACGATAGGCAGGAGCGAATGACACCGGTGCGCCCTCGCGCGCGCTCACAGCGCAGGGTTGCAGACATCAATAATTCATAGAAGGTTCTGCCGTTCACTCCGACAGCGACTAGAACCCTTTCGTCTGTCGATGGTTCCGCACTCGCCGAAAAAAACATTATTTTCACATAGGTCTACAATATTGATTCCATGTAGCCTATCACTTATAACAACACCACGGTGATAATGCGTAAAATGACGCGGTCTGATTGTCACTCTCAGCAATTCGTGCTGAATCACACAATTGGCCTATATTTTATTATGGCTTTTATGGATCGTGTTATGGGTCTGCCTTTCAAAACTACGAGGCCGAATTGATAGATACGTCTTGCAAAATAAGTTGGGGAAAAATGGCCCATTATCCAATTTCCACACCATGTTAGAGTGTAAAAGCTATTCTGGCCGTTGTTCCGTGTCGGGGTGTACTGCTGTGAAAGTGAGTCTGATGAAAGATGAAAGTTGTATTTCAGAAGGGAATGAAAATAAATTGAGGCTGTGGTTGCTATGATGCTATGTGGCATGCATGAATGTCTCCTAAACCATAACATAGTCAACTCTGACTAAGACACTATGAAGTAATCCCACTTGACATTTTCCTTATTACTCGTCATTTTCATATTTTTGCATAATTTTTGTGTGTGTGTGTGTGCTACAGTAACATGTATCACAGATGAGCAAGATTGATTCGGCATTTCAGGAATGCAAGTCATAATCATAACTTATTGAGTCTCTCTTCTCTGAAACCAGGGTTGAATTCCAAAAACAGTGTGATCAAGAGCTCCAAAGGTCAGAGGTCATCTCGTAGAAGTGGCCTTCTATCATGGCCTGGGACATCTTTTAAAGTCCTGAGTACGATTAACATTTCAAACGTACCTATTTGAAAATTAGGTAACACATACTAAATATGACTGTAGCATCACACACACACTGTACATGGATTACATTAGGCTGTAATTAGGCCTGTACTTTGTCACATGACAGCTTTAAAGTTGTTGAACCGACTGTGGAGCCGTATAAACACAGACACACACACACACACACACACATACTGTACGCACGCACACACATACTGAAATGAAGCATGTGTCTGTGTGCTGTGTGTGTGCAAGTGAGCGTCTGTCAACTAGCTCCTCACTAACAGCTCCGGCGCGCCACCTCTAACCTCGGGGGGCGCGGCGTGGGAGCAGCTCGCTCGGCAGGGAGGGGAGATCAAAGATGGAGGGCCTCTGAAAGGACGCAGCATCCTCTCTCTAAACGGGCGCGTTCACAGCTCTGCCTCCGGAGGCCCCCGTCTCTGTTCAGATACGACGCTCTCCTTCCCTGTACGGACACATTTCCCCGGTAATTACACCCCTTCAGATGGCGTGCTTGAACAGGGACGGTGTGAGGGAGTAGGCTCCTTCAGGGGTCTCTCCTTCAGGGTCTCTCTTTCAGGGTCTCTCCTGTCAAAGTGCAGCCACATGGCTGAATGGAGGTCGGTTCGAATGCATTTTTTCAAAATGCCATTGTTGTTTTTTCGTTTCTGATTTTGAACAATGGAGTAATTACAGTAATATCACAGTAATTACAGTTATATCACAGTGAGGTCACAGTAATACCAGTTATAACACAGCAATATCACAGTAATTACAGCTATATCACATTAACATCACAGTAATTAGTAATATTAGTTATATCACAGGAATTAGTTAGCGTATAGTAATATTGCGGTAATTTCAATAATATCACAGTGAATATAGTTATATGACAGTAATATTGCAGTTATTACAGAGCAGGCTGACAGTGTTGTTTCCCCTCGTTATGGTGGGATGTGAAGCGGAACCCATGTTGAAGGTTCAGTACACCTCACCCTGTGAACTGACATCACTCCCTGGAACGTGCTTCTGGTAGAACTCAAGCCCAGTCTGAAGGATATGATGCATCGTGGATAGTGAGAAGTTTAACCTGTTGCAAAATCACAGAACCCTAGTCCAGAAGCAATCTTTTCACTCTGCACTTTAATGGTGGAAAAGGCTTTGGAACACGACATATTAAGATCACACTGTTGGGACATGGGCTGGCATCCAGAGAACCTTCAGCGCGCCGATCACACCCTGAGACAAAGCCTGCTCTGGCAGGGGCTCTGTCTGTCAACCTGCTGCACTGCCAGCACAGCTCCCTGGGAGCGAGGAGCAATCTCGTCACGGGGACAAAATGGCTGCTCAGGCCTGAAAATCATCTAGTCCTTTATTTACTCTAGTGCTTCTTTAATCGCAACCCAATACTGTTACAGCACAGCTTAGAAGAGCCGCAACAGGGAGGGAGAAACACGCCACGCCCAAATTAAAGGGAAGGAATTTAAAGGGATTTATTCTTCACGCAACAAACGAATAAAGGAAAAGTAACACAAAGGTCAAGGCTGGGATGTGGAATGTCTGTTCTGTTAGCAGCGCAGTGAGGGGTTGTGTGGAGAGTGTGTTGTGTGGATAGTGTGTTGTGTGGATTGTGTGTTGTGTGGATAGTGTGTTGTGTGGAGAGTGTGTTGTGTGGATAGTGTGTTATGTGGATAGTGTGTTGTGTGGAGAGTGTGTTGTGTGGAGAGTGTGTTGTGTGGAGAGTGTGTTGTGTGGATTGTGTGGTGTGGAGAGTGTGTAGTGTGGAGAGTGTGTTGTGTGGATTGTGTGTTGTGTGGATAGTGTGTTGTGTGGATAGTGTGTTGTGTGGTGTGTAGTGTGGAGAGTGTGTTGTGTGGATTGTGTGTTGTGTGGAGAGTGTGTTATGTGGAGAGTGTGTTGTGTGGAGAGTGTGTTGTGTGGATTGTGTGTTGTGTGGATAGTGTGTTGTTTGGAGAGTGTGTAATGTGGAGAGTGTGTTGTGTGGATAGTGTGTTGCATGGAGAGTGTGTTGTGTGGATTGTGTGTTGTGTGGAGAGTGTGTTATGTGGAGAGTGTGTTATGTGGAGAGTGTGTTGTGTGGAGAGTGTGTTGTGTGGATTGTGTGTTGTGTGGATAGTGTGTTGTTTGGAGAGTGTGTAGTGTGGAGAGTGTGTTGTGTGGATAGTGTGTTGCATGGAGAGTGTGTTGTGTGGATTGTGTGTTGTGTGGAGAGTGTGTTGTGTGGATAGTGTGTTGCATGGAGAGTGTGTTGTGTGGATTGTGTGTTGTGTGGAGAGTGTGTTGTGTGGAGAGTGTGTTGTGTGGATTGTGTATTGTGTGGAGAGTGTGATGTGTGGCTGTTGTGTCGTGTTCTAAAGCTTGGAGGTCCAGGGGCCCCGGCGCACCCTCCAGCTCTGCTGACCTCCTGGCCACGCCCCCAGACTCCTACTACACACAGAACACACACAGAACACACACAGAACACACAGAGAACACACACAGAACACACAGAGAACACACACAGAACACACAGAGAACACACACAGAACACACATAGAACACACACAGAGAACACACACAGAACACACACAGAACA
>NC_140245.1:9929018-9951518 GCF_949987555.1 Borostomias antarcticus
TTGGTTTTGGTTTTTGCCCCTTGTCGTGCCTAACCCTATTTTAACAAACATTTTGTGCAAACTTCTGAAACCTCTATGTTACATGCACCTGTGAGATTTACATGCAGGCCTTGTGATTGTTTACATGCTTTACATGCCCCCCTTGTGACTGACATAGTGTGAAGTCACACATGGTAGGTAGCTCAACAGGAGTTCAAGCCCAGGGGGATGCAGATTAAATGCTAATTCATACTCAGGCAATGTGCTGCCTCACCCCTCTTCTCCCAGGCTTCTTCTGGCTGGGGTTTTCCGATTTTTGGTGCAGATCTGAGGCAGGTGTGGACAATCAGCCCAGGTGCAATCATTCAGCTCTCTATCCTACAGCCTGTGGGGTTCTGGGAGCTGTAGTCCCGCAGCTAGTGGCCATTTTGTGGCACAGGTGGCAATTTTGGGCTGTGAGGGCCCCGGGTTGCCACAGTATTCTATCAAAATCTAATCATGTTTTCATGTAAAACCAAATGTTTGCTTACATACATTAGGTTTGACTGAACCAATTTCAACCAATAATATGACACCAATCTCAATCAATCAATCTTCAACTTTCAGTAACACACAGCTAAGATTCATTATTTGGCTAGTTACAGTAGCAACAGCGTGGCATGTTGTCTTTGGGTATTCGAATTGCATTAGTCATGTAGTTGATGCTTTTATCCAAAGCTACTTACAATAATTGCATTTAACATAGGAGGTTGGGAAGTTAGGTACTACTAGTCACCAGAACTCACAAGTGCATCTCTTTTCTAAACAAGTGACTAAGGCCCAAATCCACAAAGAATGGATTGCTCCCACTAATAGCTCGATATTTTGCACCGCAATTGCAACGGCAATCTGCTCCAGTTTAGCACAATATCCACACAAGATTTAGCTCTAATGATATGCCTGGGCAAACACAGCCACAAATTTGCCAATTGTCTGCAATTTGCACCCATGATTGCAATTAGCCATGTAGGCTACGGGTTCTTGCGCTCGCCTGGCATGACGGTGCCTTCGTCTGGCTACAATAACTGCTGGCATGAATCCTGGAGAGCCCGGGCATGTCAGCCCCTTATATGTGTTGCACTTACCACCAGCTGAATGCAATTTGTTCTTGTATATAGATATAAGATCTTGGATATCGTCGGATCTTTCCCCAGTGTTTCAAGCTTTTCTCCATATTTCAGGACAGATTGTATCATAATGAAAACGACAGACCACAATTTTTTGCAGAAAAAATCAGTTCTGTTTGTTTCTGTGCATCACAGCTGGCTGAACTTATTTTAAAATCCCCCTCCATATATATTTCGCCGTTAATATCATCCAATATTAATTCAATATCATTCAAACTTCACAAGTTCTGAGGAGAGACAGAAGGAGAGAGTGCGCGCTGACTGCTGCAGTTAATACCAGCTTTTCAAAAGCGGAATTTGCACCTCTCTAACCGCATGTGGCAGTTAGCTCATGGTGTTTGTGGATCAGACGCAAGGCTTATTTGGGGCAATTTTGCGCGGAAGGGCCTAATTTACATATATTCAAATGAGCCTGGCGCAGCTGTGGAGCTAGTTGCTCATCGGTGCAGTTTGCAATGCTTTCTCCCCTTTGCGTGTGCTTTGTGGATTGGATGCTATTTTTTGTCTTATTTGCACAGGGTTTGCCGCTGCAAAAGCCACCCAATCCTTTTGTGGATATGGCCCTAAGAGTATAATCTAGTACTTAAGGCAAAGTGCAAAAGTAAAGAACTAAAAATACAATATGTGCTTAAGAGGGATGATCCTGATAGTACTTCTTGAAGAGGTGAGTTTTGAGCCTATGGCGAAATATGGGCAGTGACTCTGCTGTCCTGATGTCGGTGGGCAGTTCATTCCACCACTGTGTGGCCAGGACAGAAGAGTTGTGACTGTGTCACAGCCTCAAACCTTGTTCCATCTCCTAACTGTAGCAGTTAACAGGAAAACATATGCCTGCACCAGTTTGTGTATATATGTGTTCACCTAGACCCTCATGAATGATTCTCCTCCTCCTTCCTCTGGAATGACCCAGCGCTGCGCAGCAGATATAATTTCTATTGTATTCATATTTAACAGGGTGATCATAGATCAAAACATAGGCCCGTTTCAAGCTTTTTCCCCACACTCTTTTTTCACACCACAAAAAGTAAAACTTGTACACATTTTATGGCTTCTTTGACACTTAATTTGCTATCTGTTTGAATAATTTGTGAATCATTATGTTTCAAGAATGTTAGCTGAGAGTTGTGAATCTGTGTGAATAAGCCTAGCTTATTGGTTCATTTTTGTTAAATATGATGGGCATATACAATTTTATTTAAACATATTTTGATACATTTAACAAAACCACTATTTTTGAAAAAATATTTTAAAAACACTTCCCAAGGACCACGTGTAATTATGCCAGGGACCAAAGGGGGTCCATGGACCCCTGGTTGATAAACACTGGCATAGACCACAGGCAACTTACCAGTTACTACCTTGCTAGTTAGCCAACATAGCTATTTAGAATCCGATTACACTTGGCTGGTTCTAGTAATAGCTGATGCTATATCTAAATTAATTACACTTGCCTTTCCAGAATGTTACGACTGAAACGTCTGCAAGATTCTGCTAAGTGCAGCCAAAAAAATGATTTTGTCAAACAGTGGGTTATAAAGTTGCTAGTGGCTACTGCTATTGAAATGATTCAACTAAGATTGCACAACTTACTGTATAATAACATTATGGAGGCATTCTTGATACAAAAAAGTCCCAAGGTCCTTGTCAAATAGTAGGCCTAACCCAAATATAAAAACTTTACATTACATTACATTTCAGTCATTTACAATAATTGCATTTAACGTACAGTAGGAAAAGCCAATGTACTACTACTTGCCAGAACACAAGTGCATCTCCTTCCTAAAACCAGGGACTAAGAGCATAATCTAGTGCTGAAGGCAAAGTGCAAGAATAGCAGCCTAAAAATACAATAGGTGCTTAAGAGGGAGGATTGTGGTAGTACTTCTTGAAGAGGTGGGTTTTGAGTTGTGTCGATCGACCACAGGGCCACAGGGAATGACAGGGCAACCAGTCGCCCCGAGGTAGCAGAGCGTAGCGGTCGGGAGGGGGTGTGTGCTGGAGTCCTGTGTGTGTCCTGTCTGCCAGGAGAGTAGGCCACTCCCTTATGGCCGTCACCAGGGCAATGTGTCTAGGTCAGGCAGAAACTAACTCTTACAGTAGAAATTGACTATCAAAGCAACTTATCAACAGCACTTGAAGACTAGCACTTAGCACTACCTAGAGTAAGAAGAATATACTTAGGCAATTGTAGTTCAGTCAGTAGGTCCAAGTCCCTTCCAGAAGTTTAATGCAATCAATATTTAAAGTCAAGTTATTTATTCATAGGCTCCTGGCCTTTGTGCCCTAAAAAATTGAGCGACACTGAAGGCCAAATGGCCTTGTCCCTAAAATGACGAAATCCCTACCGTGGTGAATATTCTTCAGTCTTGATAGGAAATGTGATACGTAAGCCGTGCAAAAGTAGTTTGGAGAAGGGAGTAGGAGCAGGGTCTGAACGCTCCTCAATCTAACAAATCTCAGCAAAAGCCGTCGCAAACCGCTCAAAATTAAATTACAACCTCGTCGCATGCTACGCAAACCGCTCAAAAATGAAATTACAACCTTGCATGTTGCACTTCGAACATCGATTACAACTCGCTTCACTCCCCTCTTCTCCACCTGACTGGGTTGCCGTAGTGTTAACATTAGCATTATAAATGACAGGACAGTAGTTGAGCCCAACTAGTTAGTAAATCACAGAGCAGCCGTTCCCAGCTGACGTGTTCCATTACAGCGCTACATCAGCTCATTGCTGTTCTGAGGGCGGGGGGGCGGGCTGGGGGGCCGGGCGGGGGGCCGGGGTGGGGCGGTGGGTGGGCTGGAGCCGGCGGGCTGAGACGGGCCGGAGGACCCCGCAGGGCCGCTCTGCTCGCTGAGGAGGATGAGGTGGGACGAGTCGCTGAGGGATGAAAGCACGTGGTTGTTCTCTCTGAGAGATGGTCTCTCTCCTCTCCTCCTTCATCTGCTCATGGGTGGGAGAAGACACAGTGGAGGAGAGAGAGAGAGGGGGGGGGGGGTGGAGACCGGGGAACGGAGAGAGGCAGGAAGGGAATAGCTTCTGGAGAGGGGGTGGAGAGTAGACTGGAGAGGGAGGGAGAGAGAGGGGGAGGGAGAGGAGGATGGAGAGAAATAGAAAGAGCGAGGGATGGAGAGAGAGTTTGACTGTATACCTCAATCAGCAAGAGGAAAGTCGATTTCAGGAAGAATCTCTGATTTTGGCGAGAGCACTTAACACACCCAGTGATCATTCCGTTTAAGCAAAAATACAGTGGCTGAGAGGTCTGTGTCTGCTTTCGTCTCAATTAAAATAATACAGATGACCCAAAAAACAGACCATGCAACAAATCACCACACAGTTTTGCCCGTTTGTACTGTAGACAATGTGACCCAGAAAGCCCCTGTTGCTTTCTTAAGAACAGAGTTTATGGTACCCTGCTCCTACTGTAACCTGCAACACCATAATACATCACACCAGTCTCAGAGTACTAGCTAACAAAAACAACTACAGACTCCTTCTAAGCAAGACACATCACCTCTTTAACAAGTATCCATCCACCCAATCAATTAGGACACAGAGAGGGAAGGGACTGGACTGTTCCGGACCACACATCCGTCTTCCTGGTTGTGAGGGGTTAACCAGGAGTGGATGGACTCACTCTCTTAGGTCTAGGTCTGCAGGGAGAACACCTCAACTAGACGCTGTCACTCCTCATAACATTGATTAGCAGGGCTGCCGGTCCAGACGAGGGTTCATAGAACCCGGGTTCATAGAGAAATCAATAGAAAAGAGAATGTAGGAAGAAAAAAAAGTGCAAAAAAAAAGGCACCCGCTGATCTTTTAACACTAAATATCGCTGACATTTGAATCTCTCATTATATATATGACATTAGCTTCTCTTCAGCTGCTGTGGGTGGAGGGGGGCGTCGTGGAGGGGCAACAAAGTGGATTTCATAGACATGTTAGCGAGTCTGAATACGAGCCGAAGGCTGAGGATCATTGTAGGAACAGAAGTGTGTTTGTGGTCCTCCCGGAGGGTCCCTGTCCAGGGCCGGCCCCAGACGATTTGGGGCCGCTGTCAGACGACCATCTGGGAACTAATCAGCCTGGTAATGCCTTATGAGCACTCTCCTTAATACATTATGAATGAGCCCCCCCCCCCCCACACACACACACACACACACACACACACCCCACACCCCAAATCCAGTCAAACCTAACACACAGGGGGATGAGCACACACACACGCACAAGAAGATATGGGCACACAGCCACACATGAACTGACACACACACGCACACACACACACACACACACACTTGGCCTACTTGGAGAGGGTTGCTCGATCATTCGATAACTGTGGCTCTCCACACTCCTAACCCAGGGTTCCTCTTCCCCCGCCTTCCCCCCAACGTGTCTCCCAGCGTATTGATCTACGGTCTGCAGGACCGGTACGAGAACCTGGGAGACTTCTCATCATGGAGCGCTTCCAGACCCTGAGTGATTTCTGAAAGCCGTGTTGCTCAAAACATCGGAGAGTGAAATAATGGACGTTGAGGTCACGGAAGTCGCTTTTAAAGAATCAAAGTCTTTAACTTCCCAAGGTCATTTTTTAATGAGCGTACCATAATGGCGAATGCATTATTGAGTGAGAAACAGAGAAACTTTATACAGTACATTATCCTCTTTTCTTCAAATTGACTCCAAAGACCTTAAAGCCCTAACCTGGGATGTGTGAAACAGTGCCAAACAGCCCCAGCTAGCTAGCTCTGTGCTCTGCGTACTAGCTCTGAGTTAGCTCTATTTACTAACACAGCTTTGAGAATGAAAACATAGAACTACGCTCAAATGATTGTGCTCGGACCTGAGAGGTGACCACCCTGGTAGCCAATGAGCTGGCTGAGGACTGATAAGTCACCATACTGTAATTTGAATGCCGTCTATCTCAGAGAACCTGGGGGAAATGTTCAAGTCCTGTAGGGGCGCTATCTGTGCTAAAACATAGATAAGATAATCACAGGCAATACATTCCCTACTGGGCCTTAAAGATGAGGAAGGTGGAGAAGGGAATGGAAATATTATTCATATTATTATAATTGCTTGATAATAAGCTGGCTGTAAGTGTTGAATATTCAGTTGTCATGTATTGGATGTCAGGACTGGGTATGAACAGCAGAGAGGACCCAAATGCAGACAGACAATGGTGAAACTGGCAATAAATAAACAGCAAACAATGAAATGACAAGGGAACAGATTGGGCCGGTATGTAAAGCAAGAGGAGCCTAACGAGGGAAGGGGGTACAGGTGAGACTAACAGGTGCAGACAATCACACAGACACACAAGGGTAAGGGGTGGAGGGTAAACTGAACGGACACAACGGGAATCAACCCAAACAGGAACCCGACACGGTCACGAGGGAAGACGCTGGGGAACAGTCACTGGAGAGCAAGGCTGGGGACTGGTACTGGAGCTAGGACTGGGGCTAGGACTAGAGGGGGAGGAGAGGGACTAGAGAGGACTAGAGGGGACTAGATGGGCAGGACAGGGACTAGAGAGGGACTAGAAAGGACTAGATGGGCAGGACAGGGACTAGAGAGGACTAGATGGGCAGGACAGGGACTAGAGAGGACTAGAGGACTAAACGGGGAGGAGAGGGACTAGAGAGGGACTAGAGAGGACTAGATGGGCAGGACAGGGACTAGAGAGGACTAGATGGGCAGGACAGGGACTAGATCAGGGCCGTAGTCACCATATACATTGAGGAGGACAAGTCCCCCCCCCCAATGTTCAGATATGCCCAAAATGTCCCCCCCAATATATAACTGATATTTTAACAAAAAACAATTATTAAATAGTAAAACAAACAATTATTAATCCTTAACACTAATACATATTTTACTTTATAATTTCAATGGCAGGAAGTAAGGGTGTGTGTGTTTTGTTGACTCCATGGCTACAGCCCTGGACTAGATAGATAGATAGATAGATAGATAGATAGATAGATAGATAGATAGATAGATAGATAGACGGGCCGGAGGACCTACAGCTGGCCCCATCTGGCCTTCCATCTAAAGACAAATTTAAAAAAATGTTTAGAAGTGAATAACAAATCATTATGTAAAGGTTAGTAAATATATTTGTGTTTAGACTATGTTCAAGAATTCAGTTGACAGTTGATCATTCATCATAGTAGATTTCATCAAAACAATCAGGCGTGTAAAACAGAAGTGTTGCCTACACTCCATTTGAGTAGGAATATTTCATCAGACATGCTCTAGATATGTCCATACCCACCCCGAACGCTCATCTGTCTCGCAGTCCACGTGAAATTAGGGCCACTCTCTCTCTCTCTCTCTCTCTCTCTCTCTCTCTCTCTCTCTCCCTCTCTCTCTCTCCCTCTCTCTCTCTCCCCGGTTTCCTAGGTAACGGCTCAGAGAGAATGTGAGGGGGTTAGCAGCAGGGGAATATCAGCGAGCCTGCGTTGTTTACCATTCAGGAGAGGCACTAATCCGTGACACCCTCGGTGCGGCTACACGCCACCTCTAAACCCCCCCCCCCTCCATCCCCGCTGCTAGCGGCTACAGAAAAGCCCCCCCCCCCCCCCCCCCCCCGCGCATCATCAGGTGAGTTCTAATGTAATTTCGGTGAAACCCCGCTCCCTCCTTCCAACCTTTCCCCAACTCCTCCATCTTCTCCAGCCTCCCCCCTTCCTACTCAGTCAAACTTTATTATCTGTCCATTTGCCCAGGGTGGATCTGCACAGTTTCAGTTGAAGTGTTTACCAGATGTCTGTGGGCATCGCTAGCCTGATTAGCGCGAAGCGCGCTAATTTATTGGGTAGTGCAGCCTAGACTGTCCTCATGGACTGAAAGGCGGTGAAAAAAAAACCCTGTTAAAACCAACACACTAGGTCTCGAACATCATCAGTTTCTTTCAAGCACTATTAGATAGAGATTGCTAGTCCAGGTTTGGATTAAATCAATTCGTATTAACTTATCAATGTCCATCACTTCGAATACATACAGGCATACAGGCCCCATTTAAATGTTATTAAGAAATTGTGTTTGTCATCCGTCAGTCGGAGAAGTGACATTTCCATGAGTCTTCTTAACACGACAGGCGACGCAACGCCGGATACGCGCCGCCAACACAGCATCTCTGCGTTGACAGGACCATGTGACGTGTCCTTTGCAGCCGTCTTGTCAGTGTTGCAGCTTAACCTTAGTGGACATGACAGCATGACAAACGAGAGCTCATCATACTCTGCCTACATGTCAGAAGGCAGGAAATGGAAATGTATTATACAGGAAGTAAAGAGGAAGTAGAATAGTCCTAAGTGTTGCTATCTTAGGTAACAATTGTTGGTCTAGCTGGTGACCAACTACAGCTGCTGGTAACCAGCTACTCCATGTTTCACAAACCTAGTTCTAGCTGGTCACCAGCTACCAGAACCAACTCTGATCAGCAGCTACCAGAACCAACTCTGATCAGCAGCTACCAGAACCAACTCTGATCAGCAGCTACCAGAACCAACTCTGATCAGCAGCTACCAGAACCAACTCTGTTCACCAGCTACTAGAACCAACTCTGATCACCAGCTACCAGAACCAA
This sequence comes from Borostomias antarcticus, assembly GCF_949987555.1. Taxonomy (NCBI): domain Eukaryota; kingdom Metazoa; phylum Chordata; class Actinopteri; order Stomiiformes; family Stomiidae; genus Borostomias; species Borostomias antarcticus. The sequence continues at coordinate 9,937,753 of NC_140245.1, forward strand.
CTCTGATGAGCAGCTACCAGAACCAACTCTGTTCACCAGCTACTAGAACCAACTCTGATCACCAGCTACCAGAACCAACTCTGATCAGCAGCTACCAGAACCAACTCTGATCACCAGCTACCAGAACCAACTCTGATCACCAGCTACCAGAACCAACTCTGATCACCAGCTACCAGAACCAACTCTGATGAGCAGCTACCAGAACCAACTCTGATCACCAGCTACCAGAACCAACTCTGATCACCAGCTACCAGAACCAACTCTGATCAGCAGCTACCAGAACCAACTCTGATCACCAGCTACCAGAACCAACTCTGATCACCAGCTACCAGAACCAACTCTGATCACCAGCTACTAGTCCAGCTGGTCACCAGCTACCCCCGGTAGCTCTAGCTGGTCAAAAGCTACCAGACCAGCTCTAGTTGGTCATCAGACTGGTTACCAGCTAGGCCTACAACATGTTTCACAAACCTAGTGTAGTTCTAACTGGCCACCAGCTACTTTCTCTAGCTCAAGCTGGTCACCACCTTACCAGCATAATCAGTTTTTTTTCCAGCAGGGTAATTTCAAATGTCACATTTTCTCAGTCGCTATTGAGTGAATTTTGATAGGATAGGTTTCTGAATGTGACTAATCCGGTAAACATTATGGAAGGGCATATAAATGTCAAATAAATGTCACTTGAATGATGATATGTACACATAGAGTGCTAGTATATGCCAAAGCCAGTTATGAGTGCGTGCTCCAAACCAGAGCATGAAGATTGATGAAGATGAAGATGAAGAAGATGACAAGTGGAGAGTATGCACTGTGTGTGTGTGCTGAATCAGACTCAGTATACTAGGCAAGCGGAGCGGAGGCCTGGCTGTATTTAGTGCTCATGCCCGTGTTTGATCTTATCCGTGAGTGTGTGGATCCTATCTCATGAATGTGTTCGTATGGCGTCCTTATCTTCCCGGGGACCAGTCTCAGCCTCATGGCGTGCTGCTAGCACACCCCTCGTGATTAATTCGGGTCACACACAAAGGTCCCACGACCTCCGAAAAAAGAGCCACTTTTAGAATTCTATCCCGCTTTCTACCCAGAGTGCAGCCGACCAAAACTGGCACGACAGTTCTTTATGGTCTTGACTCATTCCACTCACTGTAATCAGTTGGCTAATACAGCACATGCAGTGTGTACAGTATTTCACCCTCGGCCATTTATAAGGATCTGGAGTGGATCTTTTTTCTGTCTGGCTCCGGTCCCGTCGGTAGGCTGAGCCGAGCGGCCCGGCCCGATCCCCTGGTGCTGCGAGGAGCCTGATGCTGGTGACACCATACTGGGTTTCATTATTACAGCTAGGGAATGCTTTCTTTAGCCTGTGTGTGTGCGTGTGTGTGTGTCTGTGTGTGTGTGTGTGTGTGTGTGTGTGTGTGTGTGTGTGTGTGTATGTGTGTGCGGGCGCACGCATGTGCGCGCATGTGCGTGAGTGTGTGCGTGTGTGTGTGTGTGTGTGTGTAAGAGAGAGTGGACACATGGGGCTACACTAGGGTAGGGATTATTGATCGGCCAGTAGAAGCCATTCCATCAGAAGAAATGATGGCACACAGAACCAGGAAGTACAGAGAGTGGACGCTGGTTATTTGACAAAGAAATCAGTCTTATCATTATTTTCAATTGATTTAACATGCCTGGAATCTGGATAATTGATTAAATGCATCGTGGGGGGAAATTAATGTAGGCTTTTTTATAGAGACGCTGATTTGAAATCCCCTTCTTGCCTATAGCATGTGTGACATGTACTCCCTGTGAGATATAATCAATTTCTTTAAAGGGAACACGCGCATATAATATATGATGATCTTCATCACGAGAGGCTTTCATGTGCTTGTCGTCACAAATGGACACACAGGGTTATAAAGGGCTGGACTAATTTGAGATTGAGAGAGAGAGGGGGAGGGAGGGAGGGAGGGAGGGAGGGAGGGAGGGAGGAAGGGGGGGTACATAGAGAGAGAGAGAGAGAGAAAGAGAGAGCGTGAGAAAGGAGAAGAAGAGAAAGCGCCAGAGGGGAGGATGAAGGAGGAGAAGTGCGCGGGGGTAGAGCGCCAGAGAAAGCAGGACACTGGAGGCCGTGATGAGACACGACATGACATTGACTGACCGAGTGAAACGCTCCTACTGAGAAACACCGACTGACACTCAGTGAGGTATTTATACTTAAACCCACCAACAGACAAAGATAGAAGGTGAGAAAGTGAGAGAGAAGGCGAGAAAGAGTGAGACAGGCAGAGAAGAGAGAGAGAGAGAGAGAGAGAGAGAGAGAGAGAGGGGGGAGGGGTGAAACGCGAGAGATGGGAAGAAAGGGAGAATGAAAGAGGCAGAGCTACTTGAGACGGGAAGGGACAGAGAGAGAGAGAGAGAGAGACAGAGAGAGAGAGAGAGAGAGACAGAGAGAGAGAGAGAGACAGAGAGAGAGAGACAGAGAGAGAGAGAGAGAGAGAGAGACAGCAGTGAGTTGGGGGGTTGAGGAGGTTGAGTGAAAAGGCCTGCCTGACAGACACCCCCCGAGGGCAGCGCTGGTGTGTGTTAGCGCTGGCAGATGATAGCAGCGGCAGCAGACGGAGTGTGTGTGTGTGTGTGTGTGTGAGTGTGTGACAGACAGACAGGGATGACCCAGGCCAGCACCATTCTGCACACTGGCCTCTGACGCTATTAACAGCCAGGCAGAAAAGAGTGAGAGATAATCGAATGGAGAGTGCTTTCATGTGTGTCCGTGCAAACACACAAACACACGCACACACACACACACACACACACACACACACATACACACACACACACACAAACCAAGTGGTGAATCTTCAGGCTTTGAGAGAAAATGCAGCAGCTGTATCCAGATAAGCTTGACATTGACATTACCCGGAGACTACTGTTGACCATGTGAAAAGTGGACCAGGCACTTGGAAGTGCAATAGATCACAGTGACTTCACACTGGAGAACAAGTCCATTTTTCAAATAGTCAAGTTCATGCTTTGTGAGGGTATATAAATCCTCGTACAGTAGCCTATATGCCGAATTATTTGGCATCGATCACATTAGAGTTAACCTGAGGCGTCAGATGGTTTCTTTCCCACAAACATCTGGAAAGGCTCCATTGGAAAGTTTGTAAAAGGGCAGGTACTTAAAAAAACAAACAGGCAGGTGATTGAATGAACCATCTGTCTGTCACAACTATCACAGGCTAACTTCAAGCCAGTCACGAGAAGAGCCAAAACAAATTCTGTTCAGGCACAAATTGATTTCTATTGAGCCTGTCCAGACTGATGTGTGGAGCGAAACAGAATGTGAGCTCAGAAGATCAGGATGGTCTCACGAGGCTACATCAGAGAATCATAAACACACGAGAACAAACACAGTCATCTAGAATAGCCCACCCCTCTTATTACTCAGTTATGATACTGTGTTAAATCAGCTACCACCGAAAAAATAGCAATTCAATGCCACGGGTGGGCGATATTCATGAGCGAGTTTAACTAATTCAGCGCGGTTCCATTCTGCATCATGCCCGAGAGCTAGTTTTTGCCAAGTTTCGAGTTGTCTTGAATGCAGAATAAAAAACAGTAATCGAGGCTTACCTATCCCCTCTATTTCATGCCAAATGGCATTCTCTTCCAGGTGTCCTTTCCACAACTAATATTAGGGCCATGTTCCATCTCTGTGGGTCTCTAAGGGGAAGAGAGGGGATAGGGGGCAATGTCTCTCTGGTCTCCCTAGACCAGCTGTCGGAGGCAGACACACAGCGTGGGATAAGGGCCTGAGGTAATGCTTGCCTACACCATGGGGATTCACTACTAACTATGGCGGATCATATGTCGGCCATTTTGGTTGAAAAATACCCCAGTTACATCAATACTGTTTTGGTTACATTCACTTGATCTCAAACATTACTGAAAGACAATGAGAGTAAGGGTGTTTTTAATTTAGTTTATTCATTAATTTTGAGTTTAAATTTTAGTTTTCTTGTTTATATTTTGGCCATTTTATTGAGTAGATATCATTGGATATTCCCAGTGAGAAGACCTTTATTCAAGTTTCAACTGCAAAAGGTTACCTTCTCTTGGCTTTTGGAGGGGACACATGTTTTGCACTTGGTGCAGTGGATTGATCTTTGGATCACAATGTTTATCTCTTATCTCTTACCATCATTGACCTTTAAAAATCACCCAGAAACCCTTTCACCCCATCCTTCCTGGATTCCTCCCTGCCCTCCAATCAGATTTCAGGTTCAAGCCTACACGGTCACCATGGAAGCCATTCAGCCAATAGGGGAGCATTGCTGGCCGCCTACGTCCACAGATCCAGCTCGTCCTTCACACTCCTAATCCGAGGAGGGAGCCTCTGTCTGCCTGGACAAACTTAATTAACAGCAATCACTTATTAAACCCACCAGCTCAGACCTCTTCTCTAATTAGATCATGTTTTTTATATGGCTGGTGATGTTCGACGACCTCAAACAACTAACCAGTACTGAGAGGGTTCTTCGTTTCATCCCCCCCCTGTCTCTGCGTCAGCCTAACGCCAGGCTAGGGCTATTAATCACATAGTCGTTAGCTTTGCATCAATTACTCCTGCCACGTTCTTGATTAGGGGTGCAGTGATTCATGGAGCACTGAGTAGCTGCATATTTAACAACCTGTAGCAGTCTAGCCAATCCCCTGCTCTGACAGGCTAGCCAATCCCCTGCTCTGACAGGCTAGCCAATCCCCTGCTCTGACAGGCTAGCCAATCCCCTGCTCTTACAGGCTAGCCAATCCCCTGCTCTTACAGGCTAGCCAATCCCCTGCTCTGACAGGCTAGCCAATCCCCTGCTCTGACAGGCTAGCCAATCCCCTGCTCTGACAGGCTAGCCAATCCCCTGCTCTGACAGGCTGGCCAATCCCCTGCTCTGACAGGCTAGCCAATCCCCTGCTCTGACAGGCTAGCCAATCCCCTGCTCTTACAGGCTAGCCAATCCCCTCTCTCCGCTGTGTCTACAGGCTGAACACATCTGGCCACAGAGGACCTGGCAGAGGGTCGGCCAATCAAACTGCTTATTGATCAGAGCCCCCTGTGATTGGCTTCTTTTACTCACTATCTCTCTGTCAGTGGAGTTCTGAAATGAAATAACAACCAAATCCTGCCTTCAAAAACGGCTCCTCCTTTCATCCAGACTGCTCCTCTGACTCCATAGTGCTGTTACCATCCTTGATGTCTCAGACCCCAGAGAGAGAGAGAGAGAGAGAGATAAAGAAAGCACAAAGAAATAAAAGAAAGAAAGAGAGAGGAAGAGAGAGAGAGAGATGGAGAGGTGGATAAAGGAGGAGAGGGTTGTGTGCTGCAGTGCTCATGAGGAAGGGGGGGGGGTAATCTCCTCCCCTGGGAGCTCGGTGAATGATTGTTCAGCCAGATGATAGGAAGTCATCGCTCATCTGACCCATAAACAAGAACTGAAACATTACATCACCCTGACAATAGGTCCGCCACACCGACGGGATCTCCATTACTGACGGCTGCTAACGACCGGGATCGTGCGCCAGACCGTGGTGAACAGTGAAAGTGAACTTTTTATCTTTTTAACTTCATGCCCTGAAGTCGGTGCGTTTGTGGGAAGGTTTATCGACAAGTTGTCCAAAAGTGAGAGTAATGAAAGAAGCCTGTGTGCTGTTTTAGTCCAACTACAGCCTGGGGCAAGGGAAATCAAAATGGAGAGCACCAAAAACGGCCCAGTAGGCCGTTCCTTCCTTCAAGCTCTGCTGGAACCTGGGGAATCGCAGCGCTAGAAGGGTTTAATGAATTTCAAGATCGCACAGGCTCCAGAGAAGTGCCTGTATTAATAAAAAAAGTAATAGTGGATATGAGAAGAAAAGGTAATGAAAAGGTTCTCGGCATTAATTGGCACTCCCAGGTCTATTAAAGACCCACGATCGCTCGTGTAATTTCTCTCGATCCGGCACTCGATACGCCAGTTCAGAGAGATGCCAGGGAGTTAATTATGCTGGATAGAGCTCCGATGTTTCATCACAAAAGATTGCGGGAGAGGATTAATGGTGTACACCGGGAGGAAAAATCCAATAGAAGCGCGATTAACATTCCTTTGAGATACAGCGATCCTGGCAAAGTTGGGTGTTCAGTACAGTAGGCGCTGGATAATCAGAGCATATTACTGCTTCTCATCTCAACGCATAACATGGAATTTCATCCTCAAGGGAGAGAGTTTTTCATCAACGTCATTTTATCCAAGAAGAAGAGAACCAAGGAGAAGTCAGCGTTATTTGGCTGTCATGGTGATCGTCCGATTGCGTGTTCTCTGCCTTGGTTTCTTGATATTACCGAAGCTGGAGTACATTGTGCTGATTGTGTAATGGTGTTTTGAGAAATGTGCAGGTTTTTTTAATCTAACAGGGATGCTAATTTCTCTTGGGAGTGAAGACACAGGAGCCGTGTTGACCCCAAAGGTCACCAGACCTCTCATTATGTTTTATTTTGTCCTTGAGACGTGTTCATTACAATAATCATTCCACTCGTGGCTCAGAAACCACTTGAGAATGATTCTGCTGGTAGGTTGGTGGGTTGCAGACACGAAACTACTGTAACCTTGTTTCTCTCTTAACCCCGCCCCCCCCCCCTCTCCCCCACCACACACACACACACACACACCCCAAAGACACCTTGAGTCTTGCATCTTTTAAAGCAACGCTAGGCATGGCCAGCGGTGTTCCAAGGCTTCAGCCACTCCTCTCAACGGGCGTTCAAGCATTCAAACGTTCTGCCATTCTTAAGCCGTGGGCTCATTTAGTTTCAGTCAATTAGCATAAATACACGTACGCAGTTTCCCCTCGCTCAGCCCATGATCCAGTTTAAATGTAAATGTTAATTAGCGATGGATGTGTGGATGGAGGCTCAGCAGTAATGACATCCTGGGGGTGGAGCAGCACGCTGAACCTGAGCGCTAAGCCTATTGATGTTTTATCAAGGCCAGAATGCTACCGTGGGTTTACACACAAACAGCCTCGTGGTCAAAGCCATTCCTCGGCAGTCTTTGTCACGTCGAGTGCTACTTCGAGGTGTAAGGATGTTTAAAAATTTAATCCAGTGTTCCTTTGAACGGAAAACAGAGGCAGTATGACTGCGGTAGCTACAGTAGATCGGATATTCTCTAATATGCTAAACTCCTTGTTCTCCGTCGTGAGAACAGAGGCAGAGAAAGAGTGAGAACAGAGAGAAGAAACGAGAAGGAAGAGAGAGAAAGAAAGTACAAAATTAGAGGAATGTTTGTGCGCCAGACTCATGTCTCGCATGCAGTATGTACACATTTCTGTGTTCTGTGTGTGTGTGTGTGTGTGTGTGTGTGTGTGTGTGTGTGAGTTAATCTCCAGCCTCACCCTGTCTCTGTGTCATCTCGTCTTCGTTACAGTCAACACCATGTCCACTGGACCGTAGCTCAACACATGTGTCAGGACGGCATGGTGCTGCAAGTCCAGGCACCTTGAAATGGGTTTATGGAACACAGAGAGGATTGAGAAGGCTTTCCGTCCTCCTCCTCCTCCTCCTGCTCCTCCTCTCCTCCTCCTCTCATCCTCTCCTCATCCTCTCCTCATCCTTTCCATATACAGAATGCAGCGGCAGCAAAGCACCTTGTCCCTGACGCACTCTGTCTGGGCCAACATGGATGAACATCAATCCATTTACTAGAGAGCTGGCATGTGTGTGTGTGTGTGTATGTGTGTGTGTGTGTGTGTGTGTGCGTGTATATGTGTGTGTGTGTGTGTGTATCTGTGTGTGTGTGTGTGTGTGTGTGTGTGTGTGTGTGTGTGTATATGTATATATGTGTGTGTGTGTGTGTGTGTGTGTGTGTGTGTGTGTGTGTGTGCGCGTATATGTGTGTGTGTGTGTGTATATGTGTGTGCGTATGTGCATATGTGTGTGTGCGCGTATATGTGTGTGTGTGTGTATGTGTGTATGTGTATGTGTGTGCGTATGTGTGTGTGTGTGTGTGCGCGTGCGTCTGACTGGGCCTATACTGAGGCTTGTGAACATGTTGAGAGCGCGTCTCCCCTGCTCGCGGTCTCCCTCCATGAGGCAGACATGACTTATGACACAATAACAGAGACGGTGTTCCGCCTCTGAGCTGGAGACACGCGGACGACGGCGGCCATCACTTCTCCATCACCCTGACGGACAGGAAGACGGAGATAAGGCAACACGCTTTCACTGAAGACAAATGTCTCCCATATTCTCTCTCTATAGAGTCTGCAGATAAAGGACTGGGAGAATTGCCAAATACTGTAGTCGTTTTATCAGCTGTTACAAACAGATACTTCAAAAGAATGTATCATCCAATTCATGAACCATGACAACAGAGCACATTAACAGTTAATGTTAATTAGTGTAAAAAAATAAAAAAATAAAAAAATTGATCATTGTTGCCTGTTATATACAATGTGATAATAGCAGACCTACATTGAAATAGGCTACTAAATTATTTAAATCACATATCTGTGCTTGATTCTTTTTGTCTGGCACAATGGAACAAATGGGCTGCGTTCCGAATCGCATACTACCCTACTATATAGTATGCCAAAACAGGATGTAGTATGTCCCAATACATAGTATGCCACATGCAGTATGCCAAAAATACCAGGATGTCCTACTACATCCGGTCGTATTATGCAGTATGCAAGCCAGCAGGCTTTTCTGGCTATTCTGACCCACAATCCTGTGCGCAGCGGAAATGTGCGTCACATGTGCGAGTCGTGACAGCTGTAGACGAATGTCGCGTTATGGACAGCGACGGATGTGGGCAAATTTCAAGACGCAATGTTATGACAAGGTAGTATGTCCCAATTGGATGCCTACTGCTTGCAAAGTACGTACTTTCTAAGGGCAGCTGTAGTAGGTACTGGTAGTAAGTAGTAGAAGTATGCGATTCGGAACGCAACCTTGGGCTTCTCCCAAAAATGCAAATCCCGCCCACTTGACACTCGAGGCAGACCCAAGCAAACGCTCAAAGTAATTGAAATGATTTGATATAGCGTTTCCCCTCAGGTCCGGATAACACCATGGCCGAGTGAGTAATCTAAGTGATGTTCCGGTCACGCGTTTGTGATACATGATCTCCAAATTACAACCTTGCAAAAGTAAACAAAGGATTTATTAAACATCTGCCATGTATTTCACCTCTTGCCAGCGTCATTACACGGTTATTACATGATTATCTGAGCATGAGCAGATGCAGGCGTGTCTTCTGGCAGAGATTCGAACCCCTGTGCTCTGCTTCCCAGACTCTGACGGTCTGTCCAATAGCAGGACTGGGTTAATCCCCATGTGACACATTTCTACTCTTGGTCTTTCAGGAGGGGCCCTGGCCCCTCCCAACCGAACCCCTCCATCCCTTCCTCCTACTCTCACTCCCTCCATCCTCCCAGCTCTCTCCATCCTTTCATCGCTCCATATCTCCCTATCTCCTTCTTTCCCTCCCTGTGTCCATCCCTCCATCTCCTCTTCCTTCCCTCCCTCCATCTCTCCATCTCTTCTTCTTTCCCTCCCTCCATCTCTCCATCTCTTCTTCTTTCCCTCCCTCCTTCCATCCCTCTATCTCTCCATCTCTTCTTCTTTCCCTCCATCTCTCCCTCCCTCCCTCTCTCCAACCCTTCATCTCTCCATCTCTTCTTCTTTCCCTCCCTCCATCCCTCCCTCTCTCCAACCCTCCATCTCTCAATATCTTCTTCTTTCCCTCCCTCCATCCCTCCCTCTGTCCATCCCTCCATCTTTCCATCTCTTCTTCTTTCCCTCCATCTCTCCCTCCCTCCCTCTCTCCATCCCTCCATCTTTCCATCTCTTCTTCTTTCCCTCCATCTCTCCCTCCCTCCCTCTCTCCATTCCTCCATCTCTTCTTCTTTCCCTCCATCCATCAGAACCCTGGTGGGACTTTAATTAATACCACATGAGTGAATTTTTAATTAATACTGATGATCTTTTCGATCAACAAAGGTAGAATTATGCTACATAAAATACACTGGGGGAATGAAAGTTCACCAGTGCTGTGAGCTGTGTGAGAAGAGCCAAATTAAAATATAGCTCCAACTTGCCAATGCAATGACACTGCACTATGCCTCGGTGGAAATGACAAGCCAGGCAGCCTGCTCGCGTCGTGGCGAGATAGATAGATTTCCACTTCTCATTCTGTATCAGAGCTACTCATACAGCCGTTCTCTCATTCTGTCTTCCGGGCTTTTCTGTAAATGTCACAGGACTCACATTCACACGTCTCTCTGGAAATGTCATTCTGCTACCTTTGGCTTTTTTCATTAGTTCACTGGCTCTAGTCTCAGACAGAACAGCACTCCCCATCATATCAGCCGCTGCAGGCTAGGACCTCTTTCTTGTAGACACTACAATATACACACACATGCACACACACACGCATGCATACATGCACACACACACACACACACACACACACACACACACAAACACATAAGCACACACACACTACCCATAGCATCAGTCAGTGTTCACAGTTCAACGGTTTGTGATGAGTTGGATTCATCTGCTATTTCAAGATTCAAGATTTCTTTATTTGTCACATGTAATGTTGCTGCCTGCCCCAGCTCCAAGATTATGCTCAATACAGATCAACTTCAATACTCAATTTACAAATCACAAATGTACAAGTTACACATTTACAAATGACACAATAAGTACCATTTCTATACAGTATTACAGATAGGGGTAAGATAAGTTGGATATAGATGTACATTTTTATATATATATATATATATATATATATATACACACACATAACATAAAGAAAGAAAGAAAGAAAGAAAGAAAGAAAGAAAGAAAGAAAGAAAGAAAGAAAGAAAGAAAGAAAGAAAGAAAGAAAGAAAGAAAGAAAGAAAGAAAGAAAGAAAAAAAGAATCCGGAGGGCTCATGGGTGTGTTATATAGACATCTGGGGGGGTGAGGTATATAAGCATCTGGGGGGGTGAGGTATATAGACATCTGGGGGGGTGAGGTATATAGACATCTGGGGGGGTGAGGTATATAGACATCTAATCTGCACGTGGTTATGTTATGCACACTAGATATTCTACTCTAGAGGTTCTAGATAGTCATTCAGGTGCTGAATGGCCTGGGGGAAGAAGCGCTTCCTGAGTCTCTCTGTGCTCACCATGAGTGCAGTATCTCTTCCCTGACTGTAGCAGAGAGAACAGTCCATTTCCTGGGTGGCTGGGGTCTTTCAGTAATAGTAATAACACACTGCTGTGTCACCGACATTCACACACACACACACACACACACACACACGCACACACACGCACACACATACACACGCACACACACAGATGCATACACACGCACACACACACACACACACGCATACACACACACACGCATACACACACACACGCATACACACACACACACACATGTCTCAGCCCCTGTCTCATATCCATGTGGATTCCCTGTCTGTAGGTCCCCCTCAGTCAACATCACCAGCTCCTTTGTCTAAACGTCAAAAAACCTTCCCCACTCTCGGCGGGTCGAGGGTAATATTTACTAATGAGTTCCCCCCCCCCCCCCCCCCCCCACCGCTGCCATGGCAACGGGCGCGCCAGCGCAGAGAGCCAAGGACCCAGGAGCGCTGCTCTCGACACCCCCCCCCCCCTCGAACCCCCGACCCCCCAGTTTGCATAATGCAGTGGCATCATCGGGATGCACCATCGCCAACTCCAACTCTACCCCAAGTCATCCAACCCATCTGATTTAATCACCTCTTATCCGCTCTAGGGGTGGGGGTTGGAGGCGTGGCCCACTCCAGGGCCTTTAACCTCTCTCACCCAATAGGAGGGCTCAGACAGGCCCTAGAGTCAATAGTTGTTGGAGTAGGCCTACTCAGTTTGAGTGTAGCACACGCATATCAAAAATGTAGGCAGCGCACCAAGGGGGTAGTGGATGCGTTCATGAAAGAGAAAAAAATCCATGAGAATAAGCTCTTGAATCCAGTGCAATTCTCCATCTGATTAAATGGAGATATGAAACACTCACAGCTCTAACACAAGAGCACGTGCAAATGGAGCAGTTCCCTGTAGTCTAACCACAAGCACCTCCATTAGGGCGCATAGAGAACACCGTGCCTGGTTTACGCCGCCGTGCCAACAGATGAAGACGACGCGTTGGCGCAGAGTGTTCCCCGTATGCAGCTCAGCCTGGCCCGGTCCTGTTCAGCTTGGCTCGGCCCGGTCTGGGTGGGGGGGGGGGGGGGGGGGAGGGTGAAAGGTTCCCCTGCGACGCTTCACTGCCACCTGACCAGACGACAAGAATCAATCTCCTGTCTGTTGCCGCCTCCCGCTGCGCCACCCGACAGAAGCGCAGATTGTGACTCCCGAGTGACTTTGCAGACTGTGACCCCCAAGTGACTTCGCAGACTCAGCGGTACGTCGTGGACAGGGGCAACACCGCCAATGGGAGGGGCCCGAGAACTCTCACTCCCAGAAGGCCGAGCGAGGACTGTGACGCCAGTGCGGATGCTCTGTTGGAAGTCTTGCGGCCGGCAACAAACTCAAGCACTCGTTCGTTATGAGGTCATTACTTTGTTAGAACACTAGAACGCTAGAACTAGTCGGCCTTTGTTCAGACCTTGATGGAGTCTGGGATTTTTGTTTTCAAAGGAATCATTTGTCATTCTAAGACATTGTAATTATACTTCACATTACTTTGCTCCATGGACCATTTTACATTTAATCTTTTTCTCTCATTAATGCAACAATGGCAACATTATACAGTACAATTTAACTGCAAGCATTGTAAAAGGTGAGGGCGTAATATATTAATGAGGAATTCTCATTAGGCTGTGTTGTTGTAGTAATTGAGTTTAATGGTATGAAAGGCCCTGTTATAGAGCCCATAGGCGATAGCATACCACAGCCTCAGAATAATATCATTTCAGAAGACTGTAGATCACAGGACAGAATGAGGAGAGTGTGTTAAAGAGGTCTATTGGGGTTGAAGCCAACAGATGCAGTCTGAGGTGAATCTTCACTGAGCAGATTCTATACATCAGTGACAGGACATCATCGGTTCAGGGGCTCAGAGTGAGGTCTCACGGGCGAGGTCGCCAACTTTGACCCTGCGACCGCAGGTCTGTATCTTCCTAAGATACTCCTTTATCAGGGCAGGCGTGCCATTTTTACACTGTATTTTACTTATCTTTACCTATTATTTTATCTTCCAACTTATTTTCCTGCTTTTTGGTTATTTTAAGCCTATTTTCATGTGAAGCACTGTAGCATGTGGATTCTGTTGTAAAGCACTTTGAGCTGCATTTATTTGTATGAAGGGTGCTACTGTATAGAAATAATTATTTATTTTAATATTAATATCATTAGTAGTAGCAGTAATAGTAGTATTGTTGCTATTATTATTATTATTATTATTATTATTGTTTTTATTATTATTATTATTATTATTGTTGTTGTTGTTTTTATTATTATTATTATTATTATTATTATTATTATTATTATTGTAAGGGGGAACATTCACAGCAGAGCAGTCAAACCAGAGTCAATGGTAAATTGCCGTCATCAGTCACAATTCAGCAGCTCTAGACGTAGGGCTTGTGTGCCTTGATTGGTTCTTAAGAAGCTCTTTCTCTCTCTCAAGCCCTTTCTTCTCTGCCCTCAGTCAGGTATCTGTTGACTTTCTCTCCGTCCCCTGGGAGGGCTTTGGGCAGGCCTGCCATG
>NC_140245.1:9956518-10019018 GCF_949987555.1 Borostomias antarcticus
GTTCTTGGATTGTGGAGACACAAAACAACACAAACGAATGGTCTCAGAATGGGTGTGTGGCCCAGCTCCATTTCTCCAGGCCCATCCAAATCCTGGCTACGCCACTGATCACTGGTTATGGTTCCTGATCACTGGTTATGATTCCTGATCACTGGTTATGATTCCTGATCACTGGTTATGATTCCTGATCCCTGGTTATGATTCCTGATCACTGGTTATGATTCTTGATCACTGGTTATGATTCCTGATCACTGGTTATGATTCCTGATCACTGGTTATGGTTCCTGATCACTGGTTACGTTTTTACTCTCTAAATCCTTACTTGGTTGAGGATTCATTTGAATCATAAACTGCACAGTATTCGTTGATAGCCCTTAGTCTAAGATTCACACCTTCAAATAGATCTGAATTTAAAGTCACATCCTGTGTGGAGCTGCAGACGCAGTATGAGACATACAGTGTGTGTGGCTCTACTTTTATTGAATGATATCATATGCAAAACAGTTGCAGCCACGACGGTAAACCTGCAACTGGGGCATGAATGAGGAATGGAGCAGAGCGAAGACATCAGTGTGGTTTACAACTGGATTAGTCACCTACTGTAGGATTAGTCTCAGCGGGTCGGATGCACATGCAGACGGGATCCTGCTATCACTACGCCGTGTGTGAAGAATGTGAACGCAAACTACCCAGAGAACTCTAACCCGCGCTGTTTTTCAATGTTCCTGGCTTAAGATATATGCTGCTAATTTGCATAAATCGCTGAAGCATACAGTGGGGTTTGAAAGCAACATGCATTTTAAAAGCACTGGAAGCCTATAATGAACACACATGTATGTATGCCAGTGAGCCAGTCACACACTCACACACACACACACACACACACACACACACAAACACACACACAAACACACACACAAACACACACAGAGGCCCTACTGTATCTGCAACCTGCTAAAATGGGTCAATACCTTACCATGTAGCCTATTGACTGGCGCTGGCCAACACAGGAGATCAGTACAGCATGTGTGTCAATGGGCCCGGACCCAGACGAGGGGTGATGAAGAGAGGGATATGCTCACTATGACCCCTCATCATTTCCACCCAGGATTAATAAAGTATCTATCTATCGATCGATCGATCTGTCTGTCTGTCTGTCAGTCTGTCTATCTATTGTATCTATCTATCCATCCATCCATCCATCCATCCACCCACCCACCCACCCACCCACCCACCCATCTATCTATCTATCTATCTATCTATCTATCTATCTATCTATCTATCTATCTATCTATCTATCTATCTATCTATCTATCTATCTATCTATCTATCTATCTATCTATCTATCTATCTATCTATGTCTGTCTGTCTGTCTGTCTGTCTGTCTGTCTGTCTGTCTGTCTGTCTATCTATTGTATCTATCCATCTATCTATCTATCTATCTATCTATCTATCTATCTATCTATCTATCTATTTATCTATCTATCTATCTATCTATCTATCTATCTATCTATCTGTCTGTCTGTCTGTCTGTCTGTCTGTCTGTCTGTCTGTCTGTCTGTCTGTCTGTCTGTCTGTCTGTCTGTCTGTCTGTCTATCTATTGTATCTATCCATCTATCTGTCTGTCTATCTATCTATCTATCAACAGAATTACAAAAATGAGGCAATAGCAAAGTGAATGAATCACATTTGCAGAGGACTAATGTCACTATCCCTCCCTAGTTCTTAGTCACCCAGGCATATGAAAGGGTGCTCTCACTCCTTGACGCTCCTCAGTGTTGTCATTTCAATAGGCAGAGACAACCTTGACAAAGTTATGCAACGGTGTGTGAACACAGAGACTCGGCCTGCCGGCTGATTGGCTGCTTGCCACTTGGCCCAGGAGGACATTCCGAACACGGATGACCAACCGCTAAGATGACTCATCGCTTGTAGCGTTTCCGTCTCTGCACCCCCCAGAGCGAGTCTTTATTGGTTGAAATGAGCTTACAGTAGACAGCCAGGGATTCACGTGACTGCTAGCTAGCTGGGTCGTGTTTTGTCTTGTTTTCTCGCCATATGTAACCTTCTGAGAAAAGTCTCAAGTCTGGGAAAATGAACAGCATCTCATCTTGAGTCAGCGTTGAGCTAGCTAATTGGGATGGTACCTTTGTATAAACGATGGAAACAAGATGAGTGTTTACCCTGATCGACCTAGCAGTTGCACTAACTCAAGCTCAAGGTGGGGTAGGTGATTTGGCTCAGAGGCACTTTTTGTTATATTTTTTCCAATTCTCTTTACATCCCAACAGCAATCAAATATACTGTAAATACTGTATATTTCTCAGATGCTAAAATAAATAAATAAATAATCCATAATCTGTTCAATCATTTCGAAGGAACCACCAAGGTACTAACCATAGTGTAGAGCTAACCACTAACCACTGCTGTATCTCAACATGCTTCCCTAAACTCTGAAACAGGGTGCAATAGAACTAATCATAACAGGAGAAGAACCCTCTGAAAATATAGAACCATTTTCATATCTGTCAGGTGCTGTTTGGAACAGTTACATTATGGTTCTCTCTGACAGGAAAAGTGTTCTATCAGAGGGTTCTATACGGTTAGAAATGGTACACTTACATTGGTATAATCATACTGTAGCTCTTTTATCCAAACGTCATCCTTTTACACATGAGCCTTTGCTATGCTCCTTAAACCAGGCCAGGTCCAGCCTGGTTTATGTACGTTGGCTGGCTTGTTTCTGTGCAGGACTGGTAGGACGATAATGTCTGATAAATAAAGATGGGTCTTGTCACCTGGACACATCAGTTCAAATGCTTCCAATGCTAATCCAGCACAATGAGAGCGGGATAGCTAGCAACAACTAGCAGCAGCTTCCATAACATTAATGGTAGCGGTCAGTGGCTAAAGCAGTTACACTGATGATAACGTAAAGTCATCCCCACCGGGAACCCCGGTCTCCTGGGTGGGAGTCCAATGCTCTCACCACTACTCTACTTGTGCAGTGGAGATCGGCGGGTGGGTTTTGGTGTCCTTCTTCCAGTCCTTAGTGTGGGTTGGGGTTAGAATATGGGTTGGGGTTGGGACAGGATCTGATCTATAAGGCAAGGGGTAAAAGTTGGAGTGAAAGGATGAACGTGTGTAGGTTTGGGTTATAGTCCCATAAAGTCATCCCCACCGGGTCTTCAACCCCAGTCTCCAGGGTGGGAGTCCAATGCTCTCACCACTACTCTACTTGTGCAGTGGAGATCGGCGGGTTGATTTTGGTGTCCTTCTTGATTTTGGTGTGCTGGGACTACTGCCTCTTGTGGTGCAAACAGAGAAATGCAGGCCAACATTGTCCGCAGTAACGGAGGGAGGGAGGGAGGGAGGGAGGGAGTGATAACCGGACGAACGCTATACTAGGTGCGCTGGCTTACAGCCATGCACAAAAAAGCATCAATACATTAAGCTCATTCCTCCACCTAAAGCTGTGCCAGTCAACAGTCAGTCTAATCACCGAAAATAAACCACATGTAAAAAAATGAATTACTATAGGATATGAAGTGTCCTACTCCTATTGTTATTAAGGACTGTCTGTCTATAATGCAGTAGCGTACCGTGGGGTCTTGCACAGGGTCTTCTCCGACATTATTATTACTCCCAATTTTTGGGGGGTGCGCTTTCAAAGCATGCCCTGTTGGGTTTCACAGCACCAGAAGGGCGGTGAGCATTGGCATTTATATATAAAAACATACAGGAAAACTATAGTAGCCTAGGCTACTGATGTTTTTTTTTAACAACAAAGGCCAATAATTTGAGAGCGAGCGAATAAGAGGACAATATTTAGGCCGAAACAACCAAGCTTTTAGGGGCACACTAAATAAACTACAGAGCCATTATATGACAACAATGGTCAAGCACCACGAAGAGGAATGACAGGACGATAAAATACACCCCCTTAGGGCACAGCACTCAATAGCCTACTCCCCTACTTCACTAATCAGTGTTTAGGCTACTAGCCTACTACTACTAGCCTACTACTATTAGGCGTATTAGCCCACCGCTCCAGGGGCCTCATTTATAAACTTTGCGTAAGTACAAAAGCGTGCGTAACCCATGCTGAGCAACTTTCTAAGCAACTTTCGGTATTTATAAAAAACGATCTTAACGATAAGTTGGCGGAAGGTGTGCGCAACTCTACGCACACTCCGACCCTCCTGTAACTACAATAATTCAAGTTTCTGGAGAAACGGGAAAACGCGACTCCGATGGCAGAGGAATGAAACTTGGGAAAGTCTGCGAAACACATGACATATTGAATAATAAATACATCGGTGCAAGAAACCCTCCAATGTGTCACACAGTTTAAACGGAATCAATCGCCACCGTAGCCTAATCACGAAATAATGTCGGCATTGGATGTGTCTGTGAATTGACCCATTTGTGTCATAATATAATGTTATGCTGTAGGCCTATTCATTTATAGGCTATCCCGTGAAGCATCACGGGCAGTAGCCTATGAATAAAAGCCACATTACGTTGATAACACAACACGACACGAGCCTAGGCTTATCATAGTAATGATTCCGTATGTCGATGGCCTACAACTATAATAAGGCCTATACCGCACCAAACAAATGTTGCATTCGGCGTTGAAGTATATTTATTCAGTTAATCATTTATTTAGTTGATTATTCGTATGTTTAATTATCCACCTATTCATTCGTTAGTTTATTTATGTATTTATAGCCTATATTTGATTAGGCTTTTATGTAAACCCGAATGACCACTGCAAGCCGCAATTACAATGATGTTGAGCAAGGTGAATGGAAATGTCCTTCTTGAGGCAACTGTAGGCTACATTAGGCTATATTGTACATCATCATATATCCTCATATTGCCATATGATTGTCATGTAGCAGGCATGCGAGGAATGTGGGCCTAAAAATGCATGTCATCCCAATGCTCACATGCCACTTTGGAAGAATTAACTGTACGCAAAACAACGCATGGAGGTGTTGCGTCTCCAAGTTGTAAGAACACAAGGGAGCAAGTTAGATTATTAATTTGTCAAATCGTCATGCGTGTAGCTATAATTAAGCTTTATAGAATCACATGAAACCCATCCATGGACCCCATATATTTACAAGACCTCAATACAGGCACTGATATAGCTGGATTATAGTAGGCCATGACGCACGGGGCCTTATTGGATATGCCGGGACTTGGCACAGATGTTCTAATATGTGCTTGGCGATCCCGCAACATCCGTTCGAACACGCAGCTTCTATAGGCCTACAGAATGTTTTGAGAAAGTATGTGAAATGCACGATATCCCGGAAAATACACAAATTGGCTGCTGCAAAGTACCCTCAGATCTGTCGTACAGTTTAATTGGGGATAATTGCCTTAAGTAGTCACTATACATACTGTAGGCCTACATGTTTGCATTGCTATGGATTTCATTGTAAATTGACCCATTTGTACGTTAATAAGTTAGGCCTTTTATTCATGGGCAACCCTGTGAAGCATTAGGTTACGTGCAATATTGATCCAAACCCCATTACCCATGCAACAACACTATACGCATGATTATCAGTTTGGATATCAGCAGCCAACTAATAAGGCCTACCGCACTAAACGAATGCCAATATAGCCTGCATGATAGATAATTATTTATAATCTAATTGGGACCACTCAGTCGTGAGCATGTGAAATCATCGTTCCGAAAAGAACCTTTTGGCGCGTCTCCCTCATTGACCAATACCTCCACCTCGCACTCAGTCAAATTTCTCTTTCTCTTTCTGCCTTTTGCACTCGGCTCCATTCTCATTGCATAATGTATTAGGGGCGTATCACTGACCATTTATAGGCAATTGTGGGCGTTAATTGGGGTGTGATCAGAACGCGCGTTCACGTGTTAAGTGTTGATTGTGATTTATAAAGGGCAGCTGGCGTTGGCGTGGCTTCAGTCAACATGGGCTGTGATACGCAGCGTTTTATAAATCGGAGATTTTTTGTGCGTATATTTTCGTACTTACTTAGCTAAGCAAACTTGGTTACGTGGATTCTACGCAACGTTTATAAATGAGGCCCCAGGTCTTCCGTAAGCTAGAATCATTTTACCTGGCCTACAATGTTAGCATAAGTGAATAACGCGCTAGTAAGACCGGTGTCAACAGACCGTAACGTGGATTGTATTTTCATGAGGACTGTAGGGGGCGACGGAGCACTACCAAAATGCTAAACACGGATGAAAATGAAGCGATATGGCAGAATACAAGATGCATTTAGGTCAAAAATAGTCTGAAAGTCTACATCCAATGCACAAAAACATCGCCACTACTCTTAATCAGAAGCATCAGAGTTTCATCAACCATCCATCCTCCCCTCTTGTGTTGTGGCTTTCTATCCAGCTACTTCGCTACAGCAAATTACCTCTGTTGCTTTTTTACCTGTTGTCATCCTTCCAAAGGGAAATCCCATGAAAGGCAGCCGGCCGCGGCGGTGGAGATGGATAGATACATATGTGTCCTATTTAAGTAAGCCTTTCTTTATCTCTCCCTGGAGATTCCCCCGGCCTGTAATCTATCACAGACGTGTTCATTAGTCACTGTGTGTACAGAGCGTTCAAGACAACGCGCCCAGGAGCCAGCATCAACCAGCGCTGCAGACCACCATATGCTTGGATCAGGGAGAAGGGAGCAGCAATTAGGAGACTTTTGATCATTATCTCTCCTCTTCTGAAGGTAAACCTGCAGTAGGCAAAGATGGTAGATGCAGATGATGAGGGGGAAATTGTGTCTTGACTAGGGGTTTTCTTTTTTTTCATAACAAGACCTAATTTCAATATTCCCTTAATAACTTCTGATCTTCTGTAATTATCATCAATGGATGAAATTAGCAGGCACAGTGTACCACAGCTTGGGAGAATGTGAAATGCTTCAGACAAGATGACCGGTAGTGTCAACTGACAAGTTTTAATCAAATTTGACATGGCTGCCACGTTGGGCTCTGGTACTCACACCCACCTGATAATTCTTGAGGGTAATGTAAGCATTAAAAAAAAATCAAGTCTCTGGTTTATTGTGTGAATTGTGTGGCTTGGCTGCCTGCTTTGACTACTTCGTATGTTTGCCACCTGGTTTTGTCATTTGTTCAGAATTTGCTGACTGGTTTAGCTACAGTAACTCGTCCTGTTTGTTGCCTGGTTTGACTAATAGCATATCTCCGTGTCTATCAGACCCCTACTGTGTGTGTGGGTCGGCATGGTACGGTAGGTTTAACGAGAGAGGCTACATCAAACCCATGTCCTGGTGTGTCCAGGGTTCAGTGTCCAGTCACACAGCCAGGGGCCCGAAGACAGATTCAGATGAGCTTTTTATTACCGACTTCTCTTGAGCATTCATGTTCTGCCCAGCGGGGGGTCCCTCCCCCCACCCCCCGTCCCCGTCTTCCCTTGATTCTCTGTCCCAGTCCTGTGTTAGATGAAGATGAAGAAACCTCCACACACTCTCTCTGTTCCTGGCTTTGCTTATTATTTCCAATGCTCAGACTCAGGATTTATACCCAGATGGAAAATGGCTTCTTTCTCGAGGAGTGGAGGCAGGAGTGCCCAACTCTTGGTATCCTGAACCCGATTGTGGTTTGGGCCTTGGGGTATGGTGGAAATGTTGGAAGTGAGTTGCGGTTAGGGTATTGAATCTTTCACATCCAGTGTGTACTGCATGTCCTCTAGTTTGGGTTGGTGTGTGACAATGATTCATTGCGTAAGATCTACAATATAACGAGAAGTTCCTCTCAAAAGCGTGATCCATTGTGGGGATATTGATTATGTGTTGTTCATTATCTATCTGACTCTGAACCATCCGTCTCTTCACCCGCATCCAAAGGAGACCTCTGGGACCGGTACTTCCAGGTCCACGGCACATTTCAGAGCATTTAGAGGCCTAGTTTCTTGCCATTGTGGTTATTTGTCCCATAGGGAGCCTCACAAAGTAGAGCCATTAATCAAAAAATACAGCTGGTCCTTAAATACAGTAAATATATAAGTAAAGTACATGAATAAAAAATTAAACAATCAAATATCAAAGGAAGTCCATCCAAGTATTCTTCTCATGTTCTGTTTTTCTTTAGCTGAGTCAATATGACTTTCGCTACAATCAGGGCTCGCTCCAACAGTTAAGCCTCGTCAAATAAATTGAAAGTTGAAATGCTTGGCTGGGCTTTAGAGTATTTTGATCCAATGTGAAACGTGATGATAGTCCCTGTGTGACATGGTGGGCTGATCAAAGTTGACTCAGTTTGCCAGTAATGACATTGAGACCCCAAGCTATGATATCATTCTGCATGATGGCCAAATATTGTCACCACCCAGCACTGCTAAATGAATAATGCTCCTAGTTACAGGAAGACAGCAATTTATGCACTTGCTTTCCCAAAACCTTCATGTACTGTAAGAGTTCAAAAAAGGGCCGCAAGCAAGTCTTTTTTTCATTTTCATAACGGTACGGTGTTCAAAAGCACATGATCACTTTTCTCACTGAAACACTCAATACCTAGCCTGGCTCCTGCCCCTGAATCGAAATGGTGATTCCATCTGAGTGCCAGGCTACTCAATACCTACTGTAGTGCCATAAACCCCATTCAGACATAGAAGGGTTCCCATTCAATTTTCAAGGGTTCCCATTCTAGAACCGCCTGAGAACGAGAGCAGGACGATCCAAGGTTGCCATGAACAAATGGGACTACAAGACTGGACCACCTGTGAATGTGGAGAAGCAAACCCCACCATGGAGCACTGCCTCATCTGCCCTCTACTACCCAACCCTTATAGCCAGAAAGACCTTCCAGAGTTCAACACACACACAAAGACCTGTGTCAAGAAATGGGAGACTGTCGTATAACATCGCTTTGAAGAAACGAAAAGATTCAATTCTAGGGAATTTACCTGTAGTTATAAACCTTTCCTCCACATCAGCCTTCCAATGCTGAAAACAATGAACAACCTCCACAGTAAGTGAAGCCATAACGATGATTTGAATTAATCTGCAGTGAATCTGTCTCGCAGCAATGATAGCGGGTCAGACTGTTGTTAAGGGCGGGAAATGAAAGATCCTCCTCTGGTGAGCTTCTGTTCAGTGACACAATGGCGTTCTTGCGCACCGCTCAGAACCTCAAGAGGCAGCAGAACACTTAATTTTCACCCAGTTCATGCGGGCTTCTCGTGCAGTGAACGCAGCCCCGAGGTGTGGAACTGATACCAAGCCCGGGCCGTTAACCAGAGCTGAAACTGAAACCCTGGAGCACTTTTAACTGGCCTGCTACGGAAAGGAAGACACTCCTACAAAAGGTATGTTCAAATTGACGAGGGAGACGGCGCAATTGAAAACCCTTTGTTCTGTGTGTGACTCCTTTATCCAAAGGGATACATGATATGAGCCGGTGTCCCTGGGGCCTCGAACAAGGAACCTTTGGGTTTGTATTCAGACACGCTAACCACTGACCTATCCATCGCCCCAGTCTTCCTGCCCACGATTCGTGAGTTGACACATCTTTGGTTTGTTTGGTTTGTTTGGCATTTGATGATAAAGTAGCCTACTTTATTTATGCTCTAAAGAAAATTGTTGATGACTGTGCGTAAACACATTAAATGTATAGGCTTACAAACTGTTTGGGACACAATTGAATTTAAAAAAAATCTTTTAAAATCTTTCTAAAAATTGTTAAAATGAAAAGTCAAGTGTTCATAATTACAACGAAAAAAGCATGCACCTATTTCGGGAATAATTATAGACCACCAAGCCATGACCGTGTTGTCCAACAATTGCCTATAGATTAAACTATGGATTAAAATAATGACAAATTTCCCTCATGAGTGGAGACATTTGCTGCAGTAGGCGATGCGTAGCTGTTAACAGTAGGTGCTTCCTCTCAGTCCTGCTCCAGGTTGTCAGGCTGGCATCCCGCTGCCTCTTCAGGCTGCATCAGCCAGGCCTCTGCCTCTTCAGGCTGCCTCAGCCAGGCCTCTGCTTCTTCAGGCTGCCTCAGCCAGGCCTCTGCCTCTTCAGGCTGCCTCTGCCAGGCCTCTTCAGGCTGCCTCAGCCAGGCCTCTGCCTCTTCAGGCTGCCTCAGCCAGGCCTCTGCCTCTTCAGGCTGCCTCTGCCAGGCCTCTTCAGGCTGCCTCAGCCAGGCCTCTGCCTCTTCAGGCTGCCTCTGCCAGGCCTCTTCAGGCTGCCTCAGCCAGGCCTCTGCCTCTTCAGGCTGCCTCAGCCAGGCCTCTGCCTCTTCAGGCTGCCTCTGCCAGGCCTCTTCAGGCTGCCTCAGCCAGGCCTCTGCCTCTTCAGGCTGCCTCAGCCAGGCCTCTGCCTCTTCAGGCTGCCTCAGCCAGGCCTCTGCCTCTTCAGGCTGCCTCTGCCAGGCCTCTTCAGGCTGCCTCAGCCAGGCCTCTGCCTCTTCAGGCTGCCTCTGCCAGGCCTCTTCAGGCTGCCTCTGCCAGGCCTCTTCAGGCTGCCTCAGCCTCTTCAGGCTTCCTCGGCGCTGCCTCTTCCGGCTGCCTCAGCCTCTTCAGGCTGCCTCAGCGCTGCCTCTCCTGCTCCAGGTTGTCAGGCTGGTGTCTTGCTGCCTCTTCTGACTGCCTCAGTGAGGCCTCTGGTGGCCGGTGGGCAACACTGAATAAAAAGTCACTCATAAAATGATCATTTAACTTGTTGCTGCTGCAAGAGTGGCGGCAAATTAAATGATAAACATCTGTACTCACACACAGACAGACACACACATGCACACACACACACACAGAAAGGCCAGTGGAGAGAAACATGAAGACCAGTAGGTTAATGACTTCCTTGGCTAGACATGGCTACAGGAGCGAGGGATGATTGGAGGAGGAGGAGGAGGAGATAGAGGAGGACGAGGAGGAGGAGGTGTGCTCCTCTATCCACCCCTCTGCCCTTTCTTCCCTCCTCAGAGTCTGGATGGGTGAACCGACCAGATGGACCATCTATAACATGTACATGCTATATATACTGTAGATTTATATATAGGCCTATATATATATATATATATATATATATATATATAGTGTGTACACAAGGTCCATCTGGTCCTTGTGCATATACTGTATACATATATATATATAAATGTAATGTAATGTTTAATATTTTGTAAATATTTTCACTACAACTCTGTACATTTGTACTTTGAAAATGTATACGCGTCAATGATTGTAGTGCATCTCCTGACATGATACACCAACAATCCTACAGTATCTCATTGATGAAAAACACAATGCAGATAATATACACTGGAAGAAACACATTTGAGAACCATATAAGTTGGCCTTCAACTCTAAAGTTTGGAAGCTATTAGTGCACAATCTTCTTACCTCAGCAACAAGATAAGCCTGACGGCTTATTACTGCACCGTATAAAGACTCTAACAGCAAACCATAAAGTGCTCTCTGGTCCAATAGCTTAATTGCTAATCTCTTCTTCTAGGATACTGTTTATTTCATTGGCCCCTTTATGCTGTTGCAATCTCTTTGCTAATTAACTTGTTTGGTTTGAACGTTCAGCCTTATCTCCTGGCAAGGTAGTATAAAACAAACAAACGCACGGAGCGCTGAATGAGGCTACACAGAGCAGAAGACAAAGAAGATAAGAGCAAAAGAGCTCGCTAGAGAAATCAAAGGAAAACATTTAATGGTGGTAATGTACAGCTGGTGTATATCACTGAACTGTATCACTGAAGTACAGTATATCGCTGAAGTGATGTTAACTAAACACTCTCTTAGCCTTGTGGTTAGAGCGTCCGTTGGGAGGTTGGGGGTTCGATCCCCGGCCGAGTCATACCAAAGACTATAAAAAATGGTACACAGCATCAAGGGCTGGATTGAGGACAAGTCCCTGTGACATACTAGCGTCATGTCCAGGGGGTGTACTTGTACATCAAGCTGCCTCATGCTAAGGAATCAGGAGATAGGCTCCTGCCCTATGGGCCAGTACTTACTTACTCTCTTAACACCACAGTGGAGTACACAGTAACTGAAATTGATTAATCCCTGTGTGACGTTGTTCTTGAAAAAAAAAAAAAAATGTATGTGTATATGTGGACGTAGAGTGGACTTCCTCCCTGAAACACATTCTGCTTGTCCACCATCTAGCTCCGGGTTGAGGACCCCCCACACGCCCGACACATCCACGCTTTCCTGAGACGTCTGGAACTCTTCACGAGCCCACCGTTGTTTAAAACCGCTATTTACCTTTAATCTATCACTGAGGTTTCGGTTGAGGCGAGGCGTTTCTTCTGGACGTCAGAGCTAGTTAAGCGCAGCGTCGTGGAGCGTTTCCCGCCCTGGCGGTGTGAACCGGGTCCCCTTAGGAGAGGCAGAGAAAACACTGATGTGTGTTTGCTGGTTTGTGCAATCCTGGCATGTCTGCTTATTGAAAAGGGAAGGTGAATTCTTTATCGTGTTCTTTGGCATCGGGGGAAAAGGGAGGGTGAGGGAGAGAGAGAGAGAAGAGAGAGAGAGAGAGAAGAAAAGCAAGAGGGTAGAGGAGAGGGAGGGAGGGATGAAGGTGATGAAAGAAAAGAGTGAGAGGGATAAAGAAAGTGTGTGTGAGAGAGAGAGAGAGAGAGGGAGAAAAGGGAGAGAGCCAGTTGTACTGCACTATTGTACTGAGCTGTCTGTGCGAGGGCCATGAGGCCCCATTTAAATTCAGGACGATTGCACTGTTCCTCAAATCCTTCAGAGCTGAGCGCTTTCTCGCCCTGCAGACGGGGTTCTGAGGCGTCGGAGGAGCAGGTCAGAATACAGACGACCACGGCGCCCCGGGCTGGCTGCTCCCCTCCACCATCGCCGGTCTCACCAGCGTCTCAGCGATACCTGCACAGTTTTGACAGCAATTTCGTTTTTAAGCTGTTGTGCTGCAGGTTAAAAAAAAAAAGCAAATAAAGTTGTCTAAAATCCACTCCATGGTACACCTTTACATCGATGGATTTCTTCACCGTCCCTAGATGCAAGATTCTTAGACCAGACGCTTAAATAATCTGTTCAATGTATTGCTATGATGACATATGCGAGCGGCCTCCTATTTCCAGCCAGTGATGGATGGGCTGATTGGAGGGGAGGTGGTGAACTCCAATCAGAGAGCTCCGTGGGGACTGTTATCAATGGCCTGCTTCCTGAAACATCTGCTGCCTGGTTATCCATCATCAGATGACCACAGTGGCAGGTTCAGGAAATGATGGGCTTAACTACAGGGCCTCAGCTATGGGGGGGGGGGGGGGGGGGCGCACCTTCAGCTTTTCAGCACGCCATTCCATCACCGCCTCAACATCTCACAAACAATGGTGTTTTGAATTTTGTGTTTCGTTATTGAGAAGGAGATTACTGCATGTTTTACTGTCATGGTCTGTGCTGGATTAGCAAAGCGATGCATATCAGTTCCTGATGTGCTTGTTCATATTAGCAGAATTGGATTTGACGAAGACTAGTGGTGTTATAGATGCTTGCTCCAGATGTTCTCACTAATCAAGCTGACATAAGTAGAACACATTGCAAGCGATCATATTTTTAAAGGCACAGTCCGCTCCAAAACCTTCTAATCAAAATGTGTTTGGTTTCCAGCTGTTCTCCAATCATTGGGGATGAACTGTAGCTGGATCTACACAACCGATGAAATTGGATATCAACTAATCTCCATGATTAATGTTCACTCTATTCCAACTCACATTATTGTCAGAGCATCCGATAGACTACATTAACATAGCGCATAGCTGAGTGGATTATAGGCCACCACTGTGTGATAGAGTCTATAGTGTTAAGTGTGATTACTCCTGAAGCCCCCTGGCGCAGAGCTAATGAGACACGCTGGACCCCGGGTCAGCGGGGCGGCCAGCGGGGCTTTGAAGGTTGTTTACCCTCTGCCTGTTGCCCAGGAGGCCCACAGCAAACCTGCCAGCAAACTAATGAAATAGCTGAGCTGGAGGCGGGGTTGGCTGGGAGGATCATCACTACAGTAGCACGCTGGGGGAGGAGTCAGCTGAGCTGGAGGCGGGGTTACCTGGGAGGATCATCACTACAGTAGCACGCCGGGGGAGGAGTCAGCTGAAGTGGTAGGAATACAGGTACTGGTGCTTTTTAGTTCATTCCTGCATGTTCTAGCTTGCTGTACATCCTTACAGGTACATACAGCCATCACATCCTTACCTCCTGTTTAAGAAAGACACGTGCTGTAGTGGAAAAAAAAAGAATATTGCACAATAATACTAGGGCTGTCAATTTAACGCATTAGATCAATTCGATCAATTAATAATGCAAAAATTAATGCTTTAATTTAAAATTAATTAATTACATAATGCAAATGAATTATATATATACTATTATTATATATTTATTATATGTCATTATATTGTAATTATATACTTTTTAGTAATTGATTTTGCCCGGCAGACCCCGTAGGCTACAGAGAGCAGGCAGCACAGAATGAGCAGGCTAAGTCTACCTCAGACAAACTGACAAACTTGGTCCCAAAATTAATTGCTGTGGACGGCAGGTCAATTGCTATGGTAGAAGACAAGGGCTTGATGGAAGCATTGCAAATTATGTTCTCCAATGCAGCTACATTACAAGCAGGCATCAAGAGGCACAATAGTTTCAAAAATACATGGACGTATTGGCAAATATATTGGTCAGATTGATTGATAGCCTAACACAAAACAAGATATTGCAAATAATAATTTAATAACAATAATATATTCACTACTAAAGCCACCTTTTGTAATGTCTGTTCAATGCTTTACTCATCCGCGATAATAATGTAATGTCTTTTAATTGGAATATCTTCCTTTGTGGGCTTTTCCCAGCAATGAAAATATGTATAAGATTAATTGTGATTAATTAATTACGGATCATGTAATTAATTTTATTTTTTTTAATCGGTTAACAGCCCTAAATAATAGATGCCATCAAAACTGCTTTAGAAGCACATTTTAATGTTCTTTTGTTCCAAACCACTATCCGTCCACTCTAACAACTCAAATCCCTGATATCAGGCGACCAAACCACCTGTTCTCATTTTGAGCATGTGTTTGTGTGCTGGTCAGACCGTGTGTTTGTGTGCTGGTCAGACCGTGTGTTTGTGTGCTGGTCAGACCGTGTGTTTGTGTGCTGGTCAGACCGTGTGTTTGTCTGCTGGTCAGACCGTGTGTTTGTGTGCTGGTCAGACCATCTGTTCCATCCAGGAGCCAGAAACATCCTAAAAGTTTCACAGCAAACACGCCAATCAACGTTAACAAGCTTGGGCCGGCTGGCCTTGTAAACATGCTTGTTTCAGTGAGAATGAGCAGCATGTCGAAAGAGCCTCCGGCATCAGCCCTCCGCTCTGAGACGGGCCAGGTAGTCTCTGTCAGAACCCTGGGCTAGTGGGGAGACAGGCCAGGTAGTCTCTGTCTGAACCCTGGGCTAGTGGGGAGACGGGCCAGGTAGTCTCTGTCTGAACCCTGGGCTAGTGGGGAGACAGGCCAGGTAGTCTCTGTCTGAACCCTGGGCTAGTGGGGAGACGGGCCAGGTAGTCTCTGTCTGAACCCTGGGCTAGTGGGGAGACGGGCCAGGTAGTCTCTGTCTGAACCCTGGGCTAGTGGGGAGACGGGCCAGGTAGTCTCTGTCTGAACCCTGGGCTAGTGAGGAGACGGGCCAGGTAGTCTCTGTCTGAACCCTGGGCTAGTGGGGAGACGGGCCAGGTAGTCTCTGACTGAACCCTGGGCTAGTGGGGAGACGGGCCAGGTAGTCTCTGTCTGAACCCTGGGCTAGTGGGGAGACAGGCCAGGTAGTCTCTGACTGAACCCTGGGCTAGTGGGGAGACAGGCCAGGTAGTCTCTGACTGAACCCTGGGCTAATGGGGAGACAGGCCAGGTAGTCTCTGACTGAACCCTGGGCTAGTGGGGAGACAGGCCAGGTAGTCTCTGACTGAACCCTGGGCTAGTGGGGAGACAGGCCAGGTAGTCTCTGTCTGAACCCTGGGCTAGTGGGGAGACGGGCCAGGTAGTCTCTGTCTGAACCCTGGGCTAGTGAGGAGACGGGCCAGGTAGTCTCTGACTGAACCCTGGGCTAATGGGGAGACGGGCCAGGTAGTCTCTCACTGAACCCTGGGCTAATGGGGAGACGGGCCAGGTAGTCTCTGACTGAACCCTGGGCTAGTGGGGAGACGGGCCAGGTAGTCTCTGACTGAACCCTGGGCTAGTGAGGAGACAGGCCAGGTAGTCTCTGTCTGAACCCTGGGCTAGTGAGGAGACGGGCCAGGTAGTCTCTGACTGAACCCTGGGCTAGTGGGGAGACAGGCCAGGTAGTCTCTGACTGAACCCTGGGCTAGTGAGGAGACAGGCCAGGTAGTCTCTGACTGACCCCTGGGCTAGTGGGGAGACGGGCTGGGTGACGATACGCTTTCTGATTTCTGAACCACTAGAGTTCCGCTGGTAACAGTAAGGCTCTTCTTGGGAAACTTCCCCTATACCTTGGCAGCTTACTTTGCAGGACCTCTAGTAGCTACCATACCAGGTTCACTAGTTGGCTTCTTCTAAAAACACCCAGAGTAGTACTCCAACTTGGTAAGACAGCCTTTTCTAATTTTGCCCCTCATGCATGGAATGAAATACAACACATTCTCCATTTAGACACTCTGGTCTCACCTGGTGAGTTCAAATCCATGCTAAAGAACTCTTTACAAGAAGAATGTAAATGCTTCCTATAGAGTAATATCCACCCACTAACATGACTATACATGCTTTTTATTGTTCTTATTTTTTATTTTTTTGATTATATGATGGTAATGTATTTGTGATGTACTGTGTTTTGATGCACTGTATCTTTTATCTGCTGCTGCCATTTTGGCCAGGTCTCCCTTGTAAAAGAGATCTCCCGATCTCAATGGGACTTCCTTGTAAAATAATAGCTAAATGAAAAATTTAAAAACAGCTACTGATTTTTACTGTTACGACTGTTTGGATCTTATAGACCTTTAGGGGTGAATGGGTCGTAACTCAAGACATCGTTAAAGGAGCAGCTCTGGAGCTGACGGTAATGATCGACTTAATGTTTCAACACCTATCGCATCCCTGCCCCTACCCCTGACCCTCCAACACTCTCCCTGAACTCTCCAAACTATTTTTGGTCCCCTCGCCATTTTAAGACACCCTGGTGCACCCACATCATCAAAGAGTGACCGCCGAATGCTCATACAAGGTCAAGCGGTTTGCTGAACCGTGACCACTAAGGGGGTTGACCTCAGTGGGGGGGGGTGCTAATCCTTTCACAGGAAGACGATGAAAAAATATGGCTGGGGTTGTTATGGGGGGTTGAAGTTCCCCTGAGATATCTGGTTCCATCTCTGTAACTGGTTGCGGAAAACACATTGTTGAGGACGGATGAAGGACAGAGGAAAGGAGGGAATCAGGAGGAATTCATGAGTCCACTTTGAGAGGATCGGAGGGGCTTAGGCCTCCGGGTTTGCCGGTCGGCGTCTGATCCCGACCGCGCGATTCAGAATCCCCTCTCCCTGCTGTTGCCTGGCAACATCACCTCGACTGTGTATCCAGGACAGAGATGGATAAAACTGTGATATACGCCAACATCACCTCGACTGTGTATCCAGGGCAGAGATGGATAAAACTGAGATATACGCCAACATCACCTCGACTGTGTATCCAGTGCAGAGATGGATAAAACTGAGATATACGCCAACCACACCTCGACTGTGTTCCAAATGCTTCATCCTTCCAGACCCGGGGGTCGTAATCCTTTCAATTACCCGAGCTCGGCTCACGCTGGCGCTCTTTCCCACACACCAGTGAGCGTCCTCCATATTTCTCTCCAACACTCATCTCCCTCTGAGTCCACAGAGGACGGCGAACGAGTGGACGATTAAAACAGACTGGAATAGAATGGGGACACAGAGGACACTCTTCAGTGCCTCCATCACACCGCGTTATTCAGCCCGTCTTCCCAACACAGAGGGAGGATTCTACTGCTGTCACTCAAGCTTCAGAGAGATATTGCTATTGTTGCTATTGGTGACCCCCCGGCACAGAGATACGATTTAAACTGCAGTTCATCATTCCTCACGGGACAGGTCGGAGGTCGAGGGGTTAGCCAATGGCCTTGGCTAGCCTGAGAGGCCGCCGCCCCTAATCTGAGCGGAGTTACGGCCTCCTCTCGTCTCTGACCCCGGGGGCCTGCTGGTTCGAGATCAAAGCACAAGTGGACACTGGCTGGCACACATGTTGGGGGATTGAGCACCCCCCTCGGTAAACGTGATGTAACAACCCCCTCTGCGAGCGCTCGTTTGACCCCCCCCCCTTCACCTTTCAGGGCATCTCTCGTCATCTCCGTTCAAAGGGAAGGAAATGATTTACTGGTTCGTAAATCCCACCAATGCGTTTGATAGCCGAGGGGTAAGGGCTGGACAGTGGACAGATGTCCAGCGATAGGAATAGCTTGGACATAATTCATCAGTATGCACCTGAGCCTGTTATGCGGAGGGGACAGGCAGGCTTTTCTGTTGGAGATGAAGAGACGATAAGGCTGTGGTTAAAAGGGAAATACCGTAAATTCTCTAATGGTGGCCGGGGCCTTTATTTACTGAGCTGCAGAGAGCCCCAGGCCTTTATTGGAGGCAGGCCTTTATTTCTAAAAATTAAACTCTCATGGACATACTCTCTTAATTTCAGGACTTTTATTGCAAAAACATTGCTTTGCAGTTTGCTCTCCCGAATGTTTTGCAGCATACTGCAAAGCTCTCTCTTTGAATTTCATGTCAAACTTTCTTCTTGTCGGCACCATGTTTGTTACCACCTCAAACAACGTGCCTAGCAACCAGAACTACCGTAAAGCCCAGAGCTTTTTTTCCTCTCACTTTTTGACCCGGCCTGTATAGGGAGCCGGTCTGTATTTGTCCGTGTTGACCGTGCCCCCGGCCTTTAATATTACAGGCCACTATTAGAGGATTTACGGTAACAACAATTCACAGCAAAGAACACATCCTTTCTAACAGCTAAACACTGTGAGGAGACTAATGTCAACTTTCACACATTAGCGACGACACGATGAACTCCCAGCATGCACTTCAGCTGCGCTGAAAGCAGCGGACACACCAATGATTTCTCTTGGCACCTCCTCAGACGACATTAGGGACTTTAAGCAATGACGGTTTTCAGGACTGCTACGGTGGCCGGAAATAGATCTGCTATGACGCTATCAAAATCGTTAAGCAAACAGCCGATCCTCTCTACGGCGAAGTGTCTCCGCGATGAGACGTTGTAGCCACTATGCGAAACAGGGGGGTTTGCCGTCGTAGAATCAGCTTCTACACCGTAGAGGCCCGTCGTAGCGGTCGTTGCTTAAAGTCCCTAATATTCTGCGTAGCCGTGCAGCATGATGCAATGCAATACAGGAAACAGAATATCAGACTCAGACACCGGCATCCAATATACATGTATAGACTACAGTACAGCCATGTCAATATACATGTATAGACTACAGTACATCCATGTCAATATACATGTATAGACTACGGTAAATCCATGTCAATATACATGTATAGACTACAGTACATCCATGTCAATATACATGTATAGACTACG
The DNA here is from genome assembly GCF_949987555.1 of Borostomias antarcticus. Classification (NCBI taxonomy): domain Eukaryota; kingdom Metazoa; phylum Chordata; class Actinopteri; order Stomiiformes; family Stomiidae; genus Borostomias; species Borostomias antarcticus. The sequence goes on from NC_140245.1 coordinate 9,976,140, forward strand.
ATACATCCATGTCAATATACATGTATAGACTACAGTACATCCATGTCAATATACATGTAGGCCTATAGACTACGGTAAATCCATGTCAATATGTTCTGTACGTCCACATCAATACTGTGCAGTCATCCTCATTGGAGGGGAGTGGAGACAAAGTGCTTAAAAGGTAAGATTGACACAAAAATAAGAGGTGAGAGGGACACAGACAGGAAATCAATATCATCGGATTCAGCTGCATGTAAACAAAGGTTGAAGCTTGAACCGTCACACACACACAGGCCCCCGAATATGGTCACGCAGTCGGACTAAGGCAAACGTCAAAAGCTATTGGCAAAAGGCAATAGGCATACTGTAATTGTAATTTTGGTAATTCAGTTGTCCTGGACAGAGATTTTGAAACGCATCCCAAGTTGTTCCCTGAGGTCTTATTAGCCTGTAGCAGCTATTCAAGCATTTCCAGTAAAAATACAGCAATAAGAATATTAAGAACAATAGGATTCCAACTGTACGCTTACAGCATAACCCCCACCTACCAAAAATTTTGGCAAGTAAGTAAGTAAGTGGCAAGTCTCCATGTTATGACAGGAAAGATGGACGTCTCCCCAAAGACACCCAAAGGAAGGCCATTAAGTTAAATGGTGGTCCAACATATTAATTCAACATGAATAATGCCACCACATTACAGTTCACCTATGGCAGCTTTAGTGAATTGGCCTGCTAGGTTTAATTGTCCTGTGATTTGCTGGCTCTGGACACTGGCAGTAGACACAATAATTAGCCGTTACACAGTCAAGTCTGACCACAAGATGCCTAATTGTTTCTGGTACGAGGTTGTCAGGAGGTTAGCCGAGAAACAATGGAGAAACATTTGTAACTGTCTCACATTTACATAAGGTTAAATGGTGAAGAAGCCATTACAATGGTGGCCTGCCCCCAGCGGGGGAAAAAACTCTGCCTGTAAATGAGTCTCCATGTGGAAAGGGCATCCGTCCGTTCATTTACTCCAAATGGAAATGAACCTTTAATTTCGACACCGTCTGTTTAATTTCTCTTCACCTTGATCTAAGATAGATCTTAATAAAATTATATCAAGATAGAATAATAATCCAATGGGGAAAAAAATCTATTGCTACTACAAAGTATCAACACTGTCATGTCATAAGCCAGCCATAAAGTCACAGCACATATCGTATCACACAATCCCTCTATTGAGTAGCATGACACCCTCCACAGTAGCCCCGCCCCTCTTGACAGTGTGTGGGACCAGTGAACGCGCAGGCATTGGTCACAGTCCAGTCCCAGAGATACGGTGGCACTAATTGATTTGGCGCTCCCCTCTCCTCCATTTCCAAATCCTTTGATAATCCGAACCGGTACACCCTCAGTGTCCACAGCTGGGGACGGCTTTAGAGAAGAACATCTGCTGACCCCAGATCAGCTGACAGCATCCAGCCACTGCCAGTCCTCTGTTTGATCTGCAGTAGGCTACTGGACTGGACCAGGATCAGGACTGGACCGGGATAAGGCTCTCGCTGGGGCAAACACTGTCCAGTCCCCTGGTCCAGTCCCCTGCATTTGTCTGTTCTGGACTCTGTGTTCACTGATAAGCTGGGTGTGCCGGTCATCCGGGCTGACCCTCTCTGCTGCTAAACCCCTCCCCCTTCATCCATCTCCACTGTTGATTGGCAGAGGTTTTGAGGTTAATCCCACTTGTGCCGTGAAAGCTGGGTTGGCGTCAGAAGGATAGCGAACGGAGGAAATAGCCAGCAGAGGAATAATATTAATTTATTCTCAACTCAAACCCCGATGCCCACTCAAGACTCAGGTTTCAACTCCGCCCACGCGTTTGAAGCACTATGTCAGAACATCCATTAACTGCACCATCATTGTAACCGAATAATGCACCTATACCTTTCCCTTACATATCTAAAAGTGCACACACATCTCTATTCAAACACAGCAAATGTAATGGTAGCTCTCTGAATTGCGTTGTGTTCTTTCAGTTCAGCCCATGTTAATGGCTTGCCCAGGGCAGGATTTGAACCCCCGTTGATCGTTACGCCAGTAGAGACGCCCCCCATTGGAGGAGCAGTCTGCACTCCTTTGAGGAGTTTACCAGCTACTCGCTACCTCCGACTCACTCCACGAGAGCCTGTGAGGACTCATGATTCACTCAGCTACACAAAGAAAGCAGACCATAATACTAATAATAACATTGTTACAAACCAATAAGACATCCCTGTACCGTAGGAGCCTCAGTATTGCAGGAACCGGCTCCTAGCAGCTGAGGAGAGGGATGGGCCGTGCCCTCGGGTCGTAGGTTCCGTGTTTTTCATTTACGGTATCCATCTTTATTTTCCATTACGGAGCCGAAACGCCTCGGCTGAAATGCCGGTTTTCTCTCAGGACAGCTGGAGGCCAGAGGTCCCCTATTCTCCTCCCGACGTTCCGGAGCTTTCTCTCTGAAGAGCTGGGAGGCGGAGCGCCATACCTTCAAATGACATGAGGGATTGTTTACATGCTCCACAAGTTGCAGAAACTGTATATATATACATACTGGATGCTCACAAAAGTAGGATATATAATAAATTATAGAGGTACACAACATATTCTGTTGAGGAAAAAACTTTATTTTTTCAGGGAACACTGTCATTCTTTTACCTACTGTAAATTGCCTGGTACTGTATGTGTGTGCAAAGTATGTGTTGTGAGTGTGTGCGAGGGTAGCTCGTTAAGTGCACAGACACACACACGATATATCATCCTAGAGAGTGTGTGTTGGTTTGGGCTGTGCTGTGTGGTTTCCAAGGCCAGGGCCAGACATTGATGAATAAGCATTATTAAACAGGAGACATAGTCCTTGTGGTGTCATTAATCTTCATCCTCTACTCCGACTCCATCATAAAGCTCTCTCTCTCTCTTTCTCTTACCCTTGCCCTCCCCTTCTGTCTCTCCTCAATCTCCCTCTCCCCCCCCCCCCTCTCTCGCTCTCTCTCTCTTCCTACAGCAAAGCTCATCAACAGCTGATTGTCAGAAATCAGGGAGGATGATGCCAGGAAAGCCCATATAGCTACTGTACAGGCTGCTCATTTCCTGTCGGTGTGACTCTTGAGCCAGACTGAACCATCTGCAGGTCTGGCGAGGAGCCGTCCGCCATGACAGATTACGCCGTAATTAAAAATGGGACACGGAAGAAAGGGATGTAATAGGCGAGATAATGGCAGGGATTCCAGATTAATCAAGGATCGTTTATAGATGATAGATCAGAGGAGTGTGAACTCAGCTTCTCGCTCTCCCGGGGAATTTGATCCGTTAACGGTGACTCACCGATAAGCACGGCGGCGAGCGCTATTCATTACTCACCTGGCGGGATGAGGCTCTTGATTAAAACACAGGAGAGAGAACATGATTCATCTTAGTTTTCTTTATTAGAGCCTGAAATAATAAGGTAATGGAGAGAAAGATGGAACAGACATGAGGAATGATATGCAGTACAGTGTGTGTGTGTGTGTGTCTGTAAGAGAGAGAGAAAGGGGGCGGGGGGGCATGTAGATGCCCGTGGTCATTAGTGTCCAGCCCCAGAGCAGATGGTCAGGTGTAGGGGCCACTCCCCCGCCTCTCCCCCGTGATTACACAACAGCTGGCTCCGCCTGGCCGCGCCTTCCCTCCGCCCCGGAGCCGGGCCGAACCCAGACCGTGTGCCCTTGATGCCTGAGTACCGTACAGATGAAAGGGTTGGACGTTTAGATATATATATATATATTTTTGTTGTTGTCGTTTTGTTTAGAATTTGAAAAAGAAATGGGGGCCTGGGGTTGTCTGGTCTCTTCATGTCGCACACCCCTCCACTCCTCATTCACATAGACCAGAAACAGAACCACTCTCCTAGAGACATATTGTAGCTTAGTAACTTTGTTCTCTGCGGTATACTGTACTTTGGTTGGCATAACAACCTCGCTGAGGTGTTTGATATAAAAATAACCACAAAAAAAAAAAGATTTGCATATTCCATGGTGTGTGAACCTCATACCCTTTTCTTGGTCGGTACAGGACACTGTTTTAGAAATAACAACGGTGCTCTAGAGCCCGCCTGCCCTTTGAACAGTGTCTGGGGAAGAGGTTCTCTGGGCGTCTGAGGCCCGCAGTGCTGGTCGGTGCCGTCCAGCGCTGGCTAACTGGGGCTAGGCTAACTGGGGCTAAGCTAACTGGGGCCAGTGGCGATTCTAGACCTTTTTGACTGGGGTGGCACAAGGGGGGACAGAGATATGCCAGGGTGGCAGTTACGTTTTTTTTTTTTTTTCTGCATGCTTTTAAGAAGCAAAACACGTTCCCAAAGCACAAGTTATACCTACAAGCTATATTGTTAAGAATTAAACTTTTTTGTAAACTGCATATTTCCACCCACTACAGGAATCACAATTAAAATGGTTTCAATAAACTTGACTGGATAAGCGCCTACCATAATGTTTTACTCACACTGGTTCCCCAGCCTGCTCAGCACACACATCACAGGAATGCTCCACATTTGTCATGTTTTGTGATTTAAATGTTTCTGGCTGCTGTCTTATATTTGAAAGCTCTGATTTATTTTATTTTACTTTTACTGTAAATAGCATGACACATCACTTTATAACACTCACTCACACACTCACTATCATTCTCAATGAGTTCAATTCTAGTCCCACTCCCATGACAGGAAAGCAGATCACCTTGAATTTAGCCTAGCAATCAGAAAAACTGTCGTTTTTTGTAACTTGTTTTTCATGAAGGCTAATGTGCATTTCAGCTAGCTAGCTATCATAGCTAGCTAGCTGACTTTAGATTTACAAACAAGTGGAGAGACGATGATGACACTAGCTAGCTTTCATTAAATCGTGTTACAAAGATAACTATGTTAAAATAACTATGTTAAAACGTTTTAACTACTGACACACTAAAAAATACATCTTTCTGAGGGGGGGAGTTAAAGAATATGTGAGAAGACCAAGTTCAAATACTCTAGTAAAGTTAGCTAACTGCTTGCTGCAGAGTGCAGAATGTTGTGTCCGCGAGCGTCTGGGGTGGACTAAACCATTTTGTTAAGGGGTGTATAGGAGGCTCAACTATTTGGTGGATTAAAGATCAGTCTCTCAAACTATATTTTCAACTCATTTTCATTTAGTTATGACACTGACTCATTCATTAGAATTGACAAAAATACAGACAAAATCACAGGGGTGGCTCCTGGGGTGGCCGGTCAGATTCCAAGGGTGGCAAGTGCCACCCTTGGCCACCCCCTAGAATCGCCCCTGACTGGGGCTAGGCTAACTGGGGCTAGGCTTACGGAGGCTAACTGGGGCTAGGCTTACGGGGGCTAAGCTAACGGGGGCTAGGATTACGGGGGCTAGGCTAACTGGGGCTAGGCTTACGGGGGCTAGGCTAACTGGGGCTAGGCTTACGAGGCCTAGGCTAACTGGGGCTAGGCTTACGGGGGCTAGGCTAACTGGGGCTAGGCTAACTGGTGTCAGGCTAACTGGGGCCAGGCTACCTGGGACTAGGCTAACTGGGGCTAGGCTAACTGGGGCTAGGCAGTGGGGAATACGGCGTGTTAGAGTTATTACATGGAGCGTTTGACAGAGAAGGAAGCTGAAGGTGAATCCTGCTGGACTAAACGCCTCGGAGGGTTGTGGACTCAGCGGTCATTCATCCCAGCCGTACAGCACAGACCTCCACACCGGGCAGCTGCTGCCGGACGCACGGGCCGTCTTAAAGTGATAGTTTGCTCCAAACTCAATGTTCATGTAATGTTTTGGAGTCTTGAAAATGGTCTATTGTTGAGACAATCCAATATGTAATTGGTTGTGAGGATCCAATTGCATCTCCATGCAAATGCATGCATAGAACAAGAAATAATGGTGAACATCATTCATTTGACCCCTTTTTGAAGTAATACAAAAGCATTTGATCAACTAATAACTGTCAAATTCCTCCTGGTTCTGGTGGTGTTACTCGAGAACCATTGTCGTTGCTGTGGGTTGTAGAGTCTGTACGTTTGACAACATCCTGGTATTTGGGCGAACACAGTAAAAGCAGCAGCAGATGTTCCTCAAGCAGAAAGGGCAGATCTGGAGACGTCCTGCGGTTGGTTTCCTCTGTCCTACGTCGCTGATTTACAGCCTGACATCCCCATCGGACTCCTCCAGCTTCCTCTCGGAATTCCAGAAGGATGTGTCATCCATAAACCCGCCATACGGACTGGTACAGAAAAAACACTCGACCAGCAGAAACAGGTGTCGCCTACAGAAACGAGCGCCCTGTCCGGCCTCTCGGCGCGGCCATGAACCGATCCTCCTCGAGGCTTGCGTCCAAAAAAAAAAAAAAAAAACTTTGAAAAGGATGAAAATGATAGGCCTGGTTGACTGTAGGCTACGATGACATGAGGACTAACAGCGGTGTGTCTGTGGAGAGAAAGCACGTTGTACAGCATCCTCCCTGACAATGGGCCCGGCTCCAGTGATCCGTGGCGTTGCTCTGGGGTTATGCGGAGAACATTAAAACGCGCGGACAGTGTTGTTAAAGCGTATGAGTAATGACAGGCCAGCGCAGGGACACGGGGGGTTTTATTAGGCCGACAGACTGGCCTGCTGCTGCCGGAGAGCACGGCCCGGGCTGACAGGGAGGAGACCGGAGGAGGGAAGACTGAGGAAATACCTGAATAGCTGAGTAATTCAAAACAGACAGCCTCCTGACATTCGGAGAGACATAGGCTAGGTACTGCGGAAAAACCAGTCGACGAGGAAAAGAGGCAACGTTTGATTCCGCTTGGACCAAATCTGTTTGAACCTCTCGTTTGGACCAAAATCTGTTTAAAACACTAGGCCTACATTTTAAACCAAATCTGTTTGAACCACTTTTTCTCTTTTTGGATCAATTCTCTTCGTCACACGTCCACACAGAAGCGGTGTGTAGGCTAAGTAGCCTACTGCTGCACGCCTTTGGAATATTTGAAATTCTCAAGCTGCTCTTGATTTACTTTCCCGGGTTTTTCCCCATTAGTTCAGTATGTCTGACTGACAAGCCAAATTGCACATTCCTCAAGCATTTTAAATATCCCACTCCATTCGGGTTTTCGACACTGAAACTAATTAGGATCCCTATCTGGATGTCTTTACCCAGGAGGACAGCCTTAGGTATTTGAGGGTTTTGGTCTTGTTATCTTCAGATCGATCCAGGCCTGCAACCTTGGTCTGGGGAGGTCAGAGGATCAGCTAACTAGAGGCAGGCTGTGAGAGGTGACCAGACTCTGAATCAGACCAGACCAGAATCTGAGCCAACCTGCTTCCTATAGCCTGGACTCAACAACCGTTAAGTTGACCGGTAAGTTAAACAGCTGAAGTTCACTGCATAACAGAATGATCCTCGTACAGTAGTTATGCAGTCAACATAAATACTTTTGTTCAAAGTTGACCAATCTGGATATGTAAAATATTCAGAATAAACCAAGACTTGAACATTAGCATCAGCTACACGCTGCTCTCCATGTGAGCTGAACACCAGCTGAGCCTGAACCCTGTGACCTGTGTTGACTTTGTCCCAGCCTGGCCATACCTGGTGATGTGGGGACCGCCGGCAGGTGTCCGAGTAAAACCCCCACACCAACATAACACCGCACCCAGCCACAATGACCTCACACATGGACCCGGGTCCACCTAAATATGGAAGGATAGCAGAGTCAAACAGACGCTTGGATACAAGTAGAGACACTGCAGGAGTGACATAGTCATCCTGTCTTCCATCTGCGTCATGTTGTGTGTTTTCATCTATCCATCCTTGCTTTTAAACAGTAGTAACCGTATCAATTTAGCTAAAGAATGAGACTCGTTCCAGAACTCGGGGTACAGGACAAGGATAACAGCATGTGTGCGTTTCCTCCAGGACTTCCATGGGAGATGACACGAAGGTTATATTCCATCTGTGTCTCGGAAATCAAAGGCAGAATCGCCGCTTGGGACAACACAGGAGATGCCGCAATTCTTTTGAATATCGATAAAAGGAACGGAAAGTCATAAAGATTAAAAAGCAGGATAGAAAAGGAGGGATTTCTATCCTACCTTTCCTGTTCCTCCTCTCTCAGGGAAGCCCCCCCCCTCCCACCCCCACCATGATGGCTAAGCAGGCTTAGTGGTATTTGGTGAGGATGTAACCTCTGACCCTCAGCTCACACACACAGTAGCTAGACTCAGACAGCAGGTCCCCGGTGAGGGACAATAAGAATGAGACCAGTTAACTACAGGAAACATGATGGCACCTAATAGACCGTCTCAGCAGTTTTACCCCACTGACCAGGCCAGGTCAAGCCTGGCTTATGTGCATGGCTCGCTTGTTTCTGTTCAGGACTGGTAGGACGGAAGCTAGTCACGCCACTGAAATATCTGTGAATTGAAATGACATGAAATAAATGACGCCCAGAAATGACAAGATAGGTCTTGTCGCCTGGACACATCAGTTCCATTGCTTCCAATGCTAATCCAGCACAGTTAGCTCATGAGCTCACAACAACTAGCAGCAGCTTCCATAACATTAATGGTAGCGGTCAGTGGCTAAAGCAGTTACACTGATGATAACAAAGTAATCCGACCGGGCCTTGAACCCCGGTCTCCTGGGTGGGAGTCCAATGCTCTGACCACTACTCTACTTGTGCAGTGGAGATTGGCAGGTTGGTTTTGGTGTCCTTCTTCCAGTCCCTAGTGTGGGTTGGGGTTATAATAAGGGTTGGGGTTGGGACAGGATCTGACCTATAAGGCAAGGGGTAAAGTTTGGAGTGAAAGGATGAACATGTGGATGTTTGGGGTATAGACCCATAAAGTCATCCCCACCGGGTCTTCAACCCCAGTCTCCCAGGTGGGAGTCCTATGCCCTCACCACTACTCTACTTGTGCAGTGGAGATCCGCGGGTTGATTTTGGTGTCCTTCTTGATTTTGGTGGGACTACTGCCTCTAGTGGTGCCAACAGAGAAATGCAGGGCAACATTGTCGGGAGTGACCGAGTAAGGGAGGGAGGGAGTGTTAACCAGACAAACGCTATACTACAGTAGGTGCGCTGGTTTACAACCACGCACAAAAACAGAAACACACACACACACAGCCATACTGTACTGACTAACACACCACAATCATACAGATTTACAGCTTCACTAAAATTGGTGAAGGACAGTGGATTATGAAATTAATCCCAGCAGTAGAAGGACAGTGGATACTGTAGATTATCCCCAGCTGTAGGACAGTAGATACTGTATCAGATCACCCCCAGCAGGACAGTGGATACTGTATGAGATTACCCCCAGACACAGTGGGTACTGCATGAGATTACCAGCAGTACGACAGTAGTGGATACTGTATAGATTACCCCCAGCAGTAGGACAGTGGATAGTGTAGATTACCCCCAGCAGTAGAGGGACAGTGGATAGTGTATTAGATTACCCCCAGTAGGAGGACAGTGGATAGTGTAGATTAATCCCAGCAGTAGAGGGACAGTGGATAGTGTAATTACCCCCAGCAGTAGAGGGATAGTGTAGATTACCCCAGTAGGAGGACAGTGGATAGTGTAGATTACCCCCAGTAGGACAGTGGATGGTGTAGATTACCCCAGTAGGAGGACAGTGGATAGTGTAGATTACCCCAGTAGAAGGACAGTGGATAGTGTACAGTAGATTACCCCAGTAGAAGGACAGTGGATGGTGTAGATTACCCCCAGTAGAAGGACAGTGGATAGTGTAGATTACCCCAGTAGGAGAACAGTGGATAGTGTAGATTACCCCCAGTAGAAGGACAGTGGATAGTGTAGATTACCCCAGTAGAAGGACAGTGGATAGTGTAGATTACCCCAGTAGGAGGACAGTGGATAGTGTAGATTACCCCCAGTAGGAGCACAGTGGATAGTGTAGATTACTCCCAGTAGGAGGACAGTGGATAGTGTAGATTACTCCCAGTAGGAGGACAGTGGATAGTGTAGATTACCCCAGTAGGAGGACAGTGGATAGTGTAGATTACTCCCAGTAGAAGGACAGTGGATAGTGTAGATTACCCCCAGTAGAAGGACAGTGGATAGTGTAGATTACCCCAAGTAGAAGGACAGTGGATAGTGTAGATTACCCCCAGTAGAAGGACAGTGGATAGTGTAGATTACCCCCAGTAGGAGCACAGTGGATAGTGTAGATTACCCCCAGTAGAAGGACAGTGGATAGTGTAGATTACCCCCAGTAGGAGCACAGTGGATAGTGTACAGTAGATTACCCCCAGTAGGAGGACAGTGGATAGTGTAGATTACCCCCAGTAGAAGGACAGTGGATAGTGTAGATTACCCCCAGTAGGACAGTGGATGGTGTAGATTACCCCCAGTAGAAGGACAGTGGATAGTGTAGATTACCCCCAGTAGAAGGACAGTGGATAGTGTAGATTACCCCCAGTAGGACAGTGGATGGTGTAGATTACCCCCAGTAGAAGGACAGTGGATAGTGTAGATTACCCCCAGTAGAAGGACAGTGGATAGTGTAGATTACCCCCAGTAGAAGGACAGTGGATAGTGTAGATTACCCCAGTAGAAGGACAGTGGATAGTGTAGATTACCCCAGTAGGAGAACAATGGATAGTGTAGATTACCCCCAGTAGGAGCACAGTGGATAGTGTAGATTACCCCAGTAGAAGGACAGTGGATAGTGTAGATTACCCCCAGTAGAAGGACAGTGGATAGTGTAGATTACCCCCAGTAGGAGCACAGTGGATAGTGTACAGTAGATTACCCCCAGTAGGAGGACAGTGGATAGTGTAGATTACCCCCAGTAGAAGGACAGTGGATAGTGTAGATTACCCCCAGTAGGAGCACAGTGGATAGTGTACAGTAGATTACCCCCAGTAGAAGGACAGTGGATAGTGTAGATTACCCCCAGTAGAAGGACAGTGGATAGTGTAGATTACCCCCAGTAGGAGCACAGTGGATAGTGTACAGTAGATTACCCCCAGTAGGAGGACAGTGGATAGTGTAGATTACCCCCAGTAGAAGGACAGTGGATAGTGTACAGTAGATTACCCCCAGTAGAAGGACAGTGGATAGTGTAGATTACCCCCAGTAGGACAGTGGATAGTGTAGATTACCCCAGTAGGAGCACAGTGGATAGTGTACAGTAGATTACCCCCAGTAGGAGCACAGTGGATAGTGTAGATTACACCAGCAATGCAGCACACTCATCTTAGTTCATCCAACTCGGACCCCTCGTTCACAGCAGTGGTCAACAAATCACGGTCAGCCATGTTGGTTGTAAACAGGACGCAAACAGCCTTCCTTTTTATTCTAAATTTGATATGTACAGGAAAAGTGTCTGTATACATTTCTTTATATATCATGTAAAAGTCTGAAAAAACAATTGCACTGTGCTTACAATAGCTTTATACTTTAAACATTGTGATACAGCATTGTGAGGCAATGTCCAACTTGATTAAAATACACTGTAGTGTTTTATGCTTCTGCAGTAAAAAAAACAAAAAAAAAACAACAACAACAAAGAACGCTAATCAGGAAAACAAAAAAGTACCCCCAATGACATAATTAAGAAATTTAAAATGGTACATTGACAAAATGGTACATTGTGTGGTGTCACGTAATCTATGGGTCACAACCCAACCATGTCCTTCTTCCTCCTCTCCTTAGTGTCTCAGGCACTTATTAACCTCTCACCCCAGAGCAATGGACACCAGACTGACCCCATGGCTAGTACACCGTTTCATTTAAAGTACTACACTAGTGTACTGTACGCCTTTGAACACAACTAGATATTGACAAACAGGTGTGGTGTCTCCACACTCTGACTCGCGTGTTTTACAGCTAAATACACAACAGTCTCTCTCTCCGTCTCCACGGTCTCTCTCTCCGTCTCCATCTCGCACACGCCATGTGCTACGGGTAGCCATTCACAAACGGGAGCTAAATGGCGCCGCGCGTCTCTGCCGGCCATATGTGGAACACATTGGAGAGCGTCTCGGACCGGTCTGTTTCAAGGCCGGCACGCAGATGGGAGATCGAAAGTTTTTTTTTCTCCTCCTCCCCCGTCGTGAAAATGCCCGCCTCGCCTCCCTCCTTCGTACGCTCGTGGGAAGCTACAGTATGTGACGTATCGTACGAACCGCGGACATCATCGTCACATTATAGGTCTGTTGTGGTGGGTTCACTGAGTGTGCCGTTACCCTGGTTGAAGGCTGTTACCTTCGGCCCTCGATCATCTGTTATGAAGGAGGGGGGAAGATTGGAACTAATCTGGGCATCGGGGATTCAGATTGTCTCATTCTGCCGATTCATTTCTCTTTCTCTCTCTCTCTCTCTCTCTCTCCCCCCCTCCCTCCCTCCCTCCCCCCCTCTCTCTCCCTCCCTCTCCCTCTCTCTCCCACTCTCTCTCCCTCCCGACATCTATTTCTATCTGTTCCTCTCAGTGAAAGCCGTAGCCTGCGCCGTGCCTCTGGTGGCAGTGCTGTTTGGCTGCGGCAGGCAGCAGGTGGCTTGTGATGAAAAATTCAGTGTGGGGCTGACAGAGAGGAGGAGGAGGAGGAGGGGGAGGAGGAGGGGGGCGGGGGTGAGAGGTAGATAGAGATGAGGGAGAGCAGAAAGGAGAGGGGAGCAAAGGACAGGAGGAGAGAGGAAGGGAGGGAGGGAGGGAGCCAGACACACTGTAGAGTAGACAGACAGGCAGGCAGGCAGGCAGGCAGGCCAGCGAGACGAGCCCAGAGCAGAGCAGGGGGACCAGGCCGGGCAGTGGATCACAGCTGCCTCTGCTCACCTGCCTGAGTCTGCTCTGTGGATATGACACAGACATGAATCATTTATGAGGGACATTCATTAATAACCAACTATGCCCTCCTTTTTATTCTCTCTCTCTCTCTCTCTCTCTCTCACTCTCTCTCTCTCCTCCAGGGACTAGTAAAGAAGAAAGAGATAAACAGAATACAGAGAGAAGTCTGTAGGTGTAGTGTTGGGTGGAATAGGAGCGTGTAGCACATAGAAGGGTGGCTGACTGATTGGGGGGGGGGAGGTGTGTGTGTGTGTTGGGGGTGGCGGGGCATGTTTGGGGCATGATTTAACACCAGGACACACGCAGGGGCAATGCTGTCTTGTGTTTCCCCATCACATTCATATACTGTACATATACAGTACATGTATAAACCTGCACATACACACACACATACTGTACACACACTCACACACACACACACAGCCATTTCAAAGCACACCCATCTGCCTGTCTGGCTTGATTGTCGGAGTGCGAGGGGTGACAGATTACCATGAATCACACGGCGACACCGAACGGCCTCTCTGCCGAAGCCTCCGAGAGAGGCGTGTCATCGCGTGGACACAGAAGGCACTACGAGTCTCGTCTGACGACGGCGTGGGGGGGAGGAGGAAGGCGCCAGGCGGGCTAAAAATGGAGGGTCAGGTCGTCGTCGTCATCGTCTGGAGAGAGTGACTGACACAAAGGACCCTCATGCTGAGCTTCCCCGTTCTGGTTAAAAAGAGTGCGAGCTGTACTAAGCGCCCGGGTTTTCCACAATGCGCCGCGCGGCGTCCGTGGCTGTTAATCCTCCTGCGTGAGCCTGGTCCTGGCCACACCCTCCCCCCGGGGCAACCGTCCAATCACAGTCCTCCAGCGTCATGCTGACCCCCACCCCACCCCCAAAGACTCATGAAGTACCCCAACACCGACCCCAACCGTCCAATCCTCCAGTCCGATCTTTGGACCATATTCCCCCGCCCCCAGACCAGCATGACCCCAGTCCCGCGACCCCCGGCCCCTCAGGAGTAGAAGGGCCTCCCCTTCTCAGAGCCCAGCCGGTTGAGCCGGGCCAGCTGGGAGGGCGACGGCGGCACGTCCTGGCGGTACGGTCCCTTCGGCGACGCCGGGTCCTTGTGCGCCCCCGGCGAATAGCCGCCGCCGCCGTCGTAGCTCCCGCCGGCGTGCTCCTGAGGGGGCGCCATCTTCCCCTTGGCCTCCAGGTCGCGGCGCCTCTGCTCCAGCCGCAGCAGCTCCTGGGCCTCGAGCAGGACGCGGGCGTTGACCCCGCCCCCGCCGCCGCCCGGGTAGCCGTTGCGCAGGCCCTGGTAGCTGGAGTAGCGAGGGTTCTCCTTGGCGGTCTGAAAACCCTCGCCGGGGGGGTAGGCCTGGTCCCACGACGCCTGAGACACACTGCTGGGGTTCTTCCTGGGTTGTCTGAGGGAGGGAGGGGGAGAGGGAGGGGGAGAGAGAGAGAGAGAGAGGGAGGGAGGGAGGGAGGGAGAGAGAGAGGGAGGGAGAGAGAGAGAGAGAGAGGAAGGGAGGGAGGGGAAGAGAGAGAGAGGGAGGGAGGGAGGGGAAGAGAGAGAGAGGGAGGGAGGGAGGGAGGGAGGGAGGGAGAGAGAGAGAGAGGGAGGGAGAGAGAGAGAGGGAGGGAGGGAGGGAGAGAGAGAGAGATGGAGAGGGAGGGAGGGGGAGAGAGAGAGAGAGATAAACATCAAATGATTTTCACGATGACTGAATAAGCCTACACTTTTCCTTTCACCATGATTTTACTAGACGCACAAGATACAGGACAACATGATCATCATTATCAGTTGGATCATAATTGGCCGTGGTCTGAAAACATCTGAAAATCTTGTGCAATAAATTGCAGCAACTCCAGCAAAGAAAGAGCTTGGAAGGAGAGAGAGATATCTTTTATGTTTTCAGGGCTGTTGCAAGCCCACAGTACAATATATAGAAACCCATACTGTAAAGTAGCAATTACACCACCTTTCCAACCCATTTATCTTCTTTTGTGACCAACACTCGCACGTCAAAGTTGACACGGTAATAGCAACTATCTCGCAGATGAGAATCGAGAAGTCGGACATCTTGTCCCTAGCGCTTTTTCCCAGCAGATATTTGACACCTGACGTGGGGGCGTCTAAAAGGCATGGCTGTCCATCCCTCTGGCTGTCCTCCCCTTTAACAGCCCGAGAGGAACACAATCCTCCAGATAAGTGACATCATCCTCATTTCTGCTTGACTGGCCACTTTGTGAGCGTTTTTGTGTTTGGCCCATATGACATGCATGAGTCTACCGAGCCTTTAAGCTCCCCGGTTATCTCCCAAGACAAGATGGAACAGGGAAACGGAAAAAGAAAGAACGACACAAATACATCGACTAGCGTCTGTCTCAGAGCTATGCATAATTAGCAGGTTTAGCAACCAGCTGTGAAGAAGCACATTATTACTGTTTGCATTTGAGGGTGAAAGAGACGAGGATTCCAGACCTTTTAGGTCTTTTGATTTTATTTTAGAAAGGCACTAGTGAGGAAACGGACATGGCTCCTCACCCAGCGAGATAGGAAAACGATCCAGACGGTTTATTTTACCGTGCGGTTCGGCGCTTCCAATTTTCTAAAGACAGGCATCGGCATCGGATTTAATTTGGTGGGTTGACAAAAGGGGCACAGCTGGCCTGTTTCTCTGTATAGAATATGAACCACATATCTCAACTGTGTTTGATATGGGGCCGGTACTGTACATGTGATGTGTGTAGGAAGAAGAAGAAGAAGAAGAAGAAGAAGAAAGCTGGAAAGGGTGAGGGTAAGAGCAGAGGGGGAGAGAGAGAGGAGGAGAAGGGAGAGAGAAAGAGCGACATACGGGGAGAGGCAGATAAGAGACAGAGAGAAAGAGACGGAGAGAGAGAGAGACAGATGAGGAGGAACATGTGGCTCTGAGTCCCACCAAACGCTGCCCCAGCTGTCTGAGCCCCCACAGCCTACAGAAGGTCGCCTGTAACATCGTTCCTTTGGCCCGGAGATCAATGCAGCTCGCCAATGATGAAGACGTCCTCCACAGCCAGTAGTCAACGTTCAAACGTCTGCAGCTTATATATTTCAAACCTCAAGCTTTGCCAAAAACAAGGCAATAGGAGTTGAGTAATGGTGTCAGCGAGCCCAGAACCATATGATACACATCAAGATAGCAGGGATAGGAAACAGTTATAGTAGGAGCCTTAGTTCATATGCACAATGGAATTTCCCTTGTAAATAACATGGGACCCTAAGATAATACATGCAGGTTTATCCAAACAGAGCTGGCCTTAATAGAATTAGAGTCAAATTATGGATGGAGCCACAGGAAGCTCTCCCCCCGAGTGCCGGACCGATGCTTGGCTTCATTAATCCTTAGACAAAGCTGCTGCAAATATTTAGCAAGAGGAAATTTGTATCAACAATAGGGGATTAAGATAAATTGATGGAGTATAAGCAGACAGGAAGCGGATTTGGGACTGTGCAGCTTCCCCCCTGAGTGGAGGGGACATTCTGGGGGGTCTCTGGTCTCATTGTAAAAGACCAGGGGTTACAGATGCAGGTATGAGTGTTTGATTAAAATTGCATATGATTAAAGTATCAGATTGTTAGTACAAACATATGGTTCACTTTATAAATGTAGTTTAGTGGAGTGTCCAGACTCACAAAAGACCACAAATCACATCTGCACACACACACACACACCTTCCTGGAAACAACAGGCATATTGTGCAGATGAAAGGCTATTACACGACCTCGGATCCAACCCATCATGTCAGATTACTGAGACCGTAACGTGAGACCGTCCAGACGGCCGGAGCTCCTTCTGGGAGGTGTGTGTGTGTGTGTGGGGAGGTGTGTGTGTGTGTGTTTGGGTCGGACGCTACAGAAGAGCAGGCCTGACCTCCTGGTCCACCACAGCCGGTCTGATCCATTTGATGTCATCTAATGTCATAAGCGTCTACGGTATATAAAGACCTTGGTCATGCTGATGATTTTCATTCGTCTTGACATGTGAGAATCAACATGTGCGTCGCACACACGCGCACACACACACACTCTTACCGTGGCAGGGAGCTGTACTGTCTCTGGGCCTGCTGGAAGGACTCTCTCTCCTCCTGTCTCTGTCTCTGCATCTGGACCTCCACTGACACAGAGTGCCGGCCCGGTTGACCGTACGAGCCGGCGCCGCTGTTGGGCTGAAACAAGGCCGTCAACATCCTGGTTACTCACCCTCATCATCATCCACACACATTTAATACTCTCCTTTATAAAATGTTTAGCCATCACTGATACAGACCGGTTCACTCAATCCATAAGGTAAGAGCACTCGGGGATGCCCACCCCTGACCCCCTCAACACACACGGGTGAGTTTCCCGAAAACCCTCTGTGGTACGGCACTAGATCATCGTCATCGTAAAATATATGAGTTGAAAACAACTTTATTGTTCAGCCAAAATAGAAAAATTGTCTTTGGTGATTTTGTCATTCAATCACTATAGTCAATTCAATTCTGATGATCCTAGTTTCACAACATTTAAGGGAGACTCGGTTTTAGTAACTTACCAGGTAGCAGCCAGACCCAGGGGCCAGGGCAGGTTAGGAGGTGACACACAGACACACACACACACACGCACCCTCACGCGCACGCACGCACACACACACACACAAACACAGGCATGCAGAGGTACAGTAGCAGGAGAGGAGTTATAGTACGATGTGATGTTAAGTGTTATGTGATGGATGTTAGTGCTGTAGGTGTTAATGAAGCCAACAGTTGTCCCGCTGACATTAGGGACCCCTCCTCCCCCAGCACAGGTCATTAAACCTGAACACACACACGCACACACACACAATCTCTCTTGAACATTCTCCCAGACATTCCCTGTGAGTTTCTCTCACTCAAACTCACAATCTCTCTCTCTCACATACACACACACACACACACTATCTCTCTCTCCCCATCGTCACTTATTGCAACCCCCCCTGGCATATCTAACACCCCCCCCTCTGCACCTCTAATTTAGAACATGTCCCCGTCTTTGTCCCTCTTGTTCATTAGAGAGCTGGGTGGATTATAACGGCTGACGATCCCTCATAACACGAGGCAATCTCATTATTTTTATGACTATGCGACTGATTCCCGGAGTATGGCTCTAGTGACAGCGAGGGCCCATAAAACGATTAGGGCCCGACAGCGCTGGGGGGGGGGGGGCCTCCCAGACACTCTCATTACAACTAATGAACCCATAGGCAATCATCGCCCAGACTGATTGGCATCACCTGCTGCGCTAGTCGCTGCCATCAGTCGCCATGGCGACGGCAGACAGAGAGGGAGCGAGGGACGCCGGCTCGAACGCGGGCGACACCGGCGGTTTCGTTCTCCCGACGCGAGGAACGAAATGTCACAAGCGGGGTTTCATTAGAATACCGTATCGCCCCGTGTTGAAATTACGGTTGCAATATTCTGCATGGGGAACGGGGGGGGGGGGGGCGGCGATCCCTTTAGTGTCGTCCTGTAATAGCTTCTCATACTCCCATAGCCAGATTTGGAAAAATACCCAGAAGAAAACGTTGAGTTAATGGAGGTATTAAAATGAACGCACCACGGTAAAATACAAAGCGCTTGGAGCCAACATGCCTCCCAGACGGGGGAGCGCGTCTCACTGCGTATAAATGACTGCAATAAAAAAGCGCCCAAGCACCCGGGAGTGAGTATCAGTCATTGTGATGGAATTAGACCACAGTACCCACAAGCCTCTCTGCTGCTTAAAACTACAGTGAGCAATGTAGCAGCCCAGCCAATAAGAACAGGGTTATCGTGTTGCTAGCCCTACGAGTTCTGCTAACTAGGGACACCTGAGAACAGCAGGCTGAAGAGATAATTTGCAGAACAATAGAGAAATGACAGGTTGAACTTGTGGGAATGTGACGGGCTGAACTAGACCTCAGGGAGGGTTAACATGGAAGGCTGGCCTGACCTGCAGTATCAAAGTATGACAACAGATCTTCATAAGGACAGTTAGTGTTTCCATATGGCTCCATACATGTTCTCATCCACATGTATGGGCCCCAGAAAGGTATATCCAGAGCTCTGCTCTTGACCTTATAGCCTACTGTACATAGACATGGCGTCCATACAGAAGTAGTTGACATACAGTACAGAGGAGTTGACACATTTGGCACCCTACTGTCAGATGCAACTAAGATCTGCTTTGATACTAAAACATGGATACTGGAACGATGAAGAAGCAGAGAGACGATACAAGAACCTGATTCTTTTCATCTCATTCAAAACACAGTAAGATGCGATGTTATGATTATGATCCTGTTTCTAAGGCATTATACCTTCTTAAAGTCTTTACATACAGGGGTGGGAGTCTGAAGTCTAATAACAATGGTGAGTGTTCAGCGCCGTGTGTTGAGGTTATGGTTCAGTAGCTATTCAACAGACCTGTCATGGCAAAGTGGGAAGTTTGCGATGGCTAATGTACTGTAAACAAAATGTGTTGATGGTGTTGTCAAGCACTTTAATTATATGCTTGCTCGACTGCCTAGGGTGTGTGTGTGTGTGTGAGAGAGAGAGAGAGCGAGCTTGTGCTCTTTCATACCCTCCTCTTCTAAGCCTCTAAATCAGGCCATATGAATCTCGTTATCATCGCAGTACCAAACACAAGTACCCAACACAAGTGACGCAGCATTTTATTGGATTCATCATCAGCTATAAAAAGACACACGGAGGTCAAAGGGATGCGTTCAAGAACAGTTTCGCAACTGTTGCGAAATTAATTTAAAATGATCAAATCGTCAGAAGCCCTCATCGCTCCGCATAAAACACGAAACACAGATTTATGAAATGCTACTTTTAGACAGCGTAGACTGTAAACCAGCACTAAAACAACAGCAAACATGAATTCAAAGATGACAGCGAATTAATAAAAACAATCTTGCATAGACAAACAGATGAGTAGTTTACATGGTTAGTACAACATTGGGAAATAAATAGACAAAGGAGCACAACGGCATACAAATGGATAGAAAAATGTAGTGAACTTAAGCAAAATGTAGTGATCTTAGCAAAATGAAAATGTGCTATGTACTGTAAAATGAGAACTATATTTCATGCGATTATGCATTGTGATAACTGACAAGACAAATGAAAGTACATTAGAGGTACAAATGATAGAATTGAGTGAGTAGACTAAATATGACTAAATGCTAGATTGACATGGTACTTATTTTGAACTCTGAAGGCTGTTCAAATTTTGTTCGATATTTATCATAATCTTAAATTAGCACCTGCCTTTTAATGCACTCGTCCCTAGTGGCCAGACCATAAAAGATATTTAAAAGCCTTCGCTCACTCCCTTCCTAGCCTAACTCTAAAAAGGCACGATTAAAACAAACAAAAGGTCTTGCACTAAATTCCCCTGATGAACAAACAAACCATTCACCGACAGACCCACAGACACGGGATTCCATTGGTCCATGCGATGGTGGGCGGGTCCTTGTGAGTGATTGACAGACAGACTGATGTCGGATGGGATGAGGAGTGGGTGGGTGACAGATGGGCGGAGTTAGTGGTGGGCGTGTCCCGCATGCAGGCGGCGATGTGGGTGGAGGTTGAGGGGTTAAGCGTTAGCATGGTTAGCCCTGGGACGCCCATAGAGGAGTTAATAATGAAAGTCCATAGAAGGGCCACAGAGCCTGGTGGTAGGGATAGTTAGTTAATGATGGTTAGCTCCATAGTCCAGCCTGCTAGCATATTAGCCTAGCACATCCGTGCAGGCGCTAACGCTAGCGCTCGCTGTCTGGAGGCTAGGGATGGTTAGCTCCATGGTCCAGCCAGCCAGCTGGCTAGCATGTTAGCTTAGCGCTCTCCAGGCTAGCGGAGGTGGAGGTCGGAGGAGATGGGCTTCGTGGAGAGGCCAGGCCTGGTGCTCTCAGACACTCACCCAGGACTGCTCGAAGCTGTAGGTCCTCCGCCGGTCGTCGGGGTCGTCGTCCTGCCTGGCCTGCTGGAACTCGTGGCGGAGCCTCTGTATCCGGTCATGGTTGCTGGGGGCGAGTCTGTTACTGGACAGGGGAGAGGACAGGAGAGACTGATGAGTGGGAGAGGCCCAGAGTGAACAAGTGACCTAGTTATACAAGCAGACTGGGGAGCAGTCCTCATAAGGGTAGATAGGGAATATTCCGCATATTTAATATTATCCAGCAATTTCCCACCTCAGTATAGTTCACTGTAACGTTGCTGCCAGGTCCTCATTACAAAAAACATACCTTTTTTTCTTATAGTCCTGTATATGAATCAAACTAATGTAGCCAACACAATCTAACAATGGCTCTGCTGACATGAATGAATACGGCGCAGAGGTGAATAGTACGATCCCGGCTCTCATATTAGTCACACACGTCCTTCCATTGTCTACAGCTCTCATCAAACAATCTGGCCGCGGCCGGCCTCCCCGCTGAATGGCGAGCGGTCAGGCATTGTTCTGCTGCTGGCGTTAACACGCGGGAGAACGGGGGAGAATGTGGGGCAGACAGACGTTGGAGGGCAGATGTGTGTGCAGAGGTCATTTCTGCTCCGACAGCGTGGAGCAAATTACTTTGCCATTGCTGTTCAAATGAATCACGCACACACACGCACACACACGCACACACACACACAGTTTGAATAGTGCTGTCAGTACAGGTGACTGATGCACCAGCAGGAGAGGGTCGACTCCAAAGTTGACATCTTGACTTTTAAACTCAGCAAGACACTTCCCCACACACATTCTATTAATTCCTAAAAATATGTAAAGCGTCATTCTCTCTAACACCCCTTTCATTCTCTCTAACTCCCCTTTCATTCTCTCTAACTCCCCTTTCATTCTCTCTAACTCCCCTTTCATTCTCTCTAACTCCCCTTTCATTCTCTCCAACTCCCCTTTCATTCTAAAGAGGACGATGATGACCTATCCCAAAACTGTCATACTTATTCCTTATTGGGATGATAAATACACGTACTGTACATTAGCTTTAGCCTAAAAGCTAATTTCAGCTAATCCTCAACGGCAGTACCTTTCTAAACAGAAGAGAGACAGAGCCGGTTTGCCTCTGTGAGGGTTTGGGACCTGTCATCTGCAATCTGGCTAATCCATGTATGACGTAGCTCAGACGTGACCTCCTCTTTGAGCACGCGTGACCCCGGGCGGAGCACACATGTCTAACGGGTCTAACAGGCCACGGCCCCAGCACTGGTCAGGGAGGAAGCCTTTTATCAGATCCCGGGGCCACGCAACCTGCTAACAGATGGCTCCACACAAAAAAATAGACCCAAGTAGAATAGAACAGAATAGGTTTGTACAGCAGAGCTTATTCTATAACAGAATTCATTTGTAGATCCTACAGTATTCTACTCAATAAACAGCACTATGAAGAGTTAGCCTAATTCATAGTCCATTCCAAAAATCGCATTTTTCATAATCACTGCTCATGAGAAGTAAGAGGAATGTTTGTGGTCGTTAACAGACCAATATCACTCCTGCTCAAGAGAGATAACGAGGGACAATGAAGAAAACATCAGGGTTTTTCTTGTCAAAGATTTTCTCCTCGAACAGAAGAGAATCAATCAGAAATTAAAGTTACAAAGATACAGAGGAAAAACACCCTGGAGAGAGAGGGGGAGGGAGGGAGAGAGGGGGAGGGAGGAAGAGAGAGAGAGAGAGAGGGGGGGGGGAGAGAGAGAGAGGGGGAGGGAGAGAGAGAGAGAGAGAGGGGGGGGGGGGAGAGAGAGAAAGGGGGAGGGAGAGAGAGAGAGAGAGAGAGAGATGGGGAGAGAGCAGATTTAACCTTAGCTGAGCTCACTTTAATATCTTGTGTGTGTGTGTGTGCGTGTGTGTGTGTGTGTGGAGCTGAGGGTCAGTGTGCTGTCCAGGGTCTCTGCGGACGGCTCATTAATAATGGCGTCAGCTGGTGTCTGTTGATTGGGCTGCGATAGGAGGGCTGTTTACCCCAGGACAAGGGTGTTAGAACAGGATGTGTGCCCTGTGATTGATTGATTGATCGATCGATTGATTGGTTGATAGTCGGTCTCAAGCCTAGGGCTAGGTCAGGGGGATATTACGAAGAAATGCGTCTGGTTGTGGACAGCTTGCGACGTCAGCACAACGTTGCGGTCTAATATACCGTAGTAAACGACTGAAATGACGAATGAGAGGTTGCGAGCTGTGGCTGTTCACACATGAATTTTCCGACTGCCGACAGAAGCAATTTAACTAAACAATGTCAATAAAGTTTCGCTGAAATGAAATGAACTCCGTAAAGAAAAAGCGAGGAGAGTCCAGATGGGCTCTTGATTGAACACTACCAGTGTAGCGACGGACTCCTGCACACTCTGGCCTTGAGGGGAAGATCTGTCCTCCAGATGCTGACTCACTCCCGTGTGGCCTTGAGTGAAACGTAAAGGGTTAAACTATGCTAACTGTCTTTAAATACTTCCTACCTCAATTTATAGCAGCTGTATGTACGGACGTACATCTGAACCCTCAGCTCAGGAGATGGAATTCACATTCCAGTCGAGAGAGAGAGAGAGAGAGAGAAAGAGAGAGAGAGAAAGAGAGAGACAGAGGGAGAGAGAGACAGAGAGAGAGAGAGAGAGGGAGAGAGGGGGGTGACAGGTCAAGATTGAGTCCATGCTGTACCAATAAGCTTCATCTGCTATTGCGGGTACAGATATAGACACAGTTATCAGATATTGTGCAAGTTGAACTTAAAACTACTGCGAATGAAGGTTTTTACAGCGGGATTCTGCGATTGCTGCCCATCTACAGTATCTGTACACTATTTTATTTTTACTATTCACAGGATAAAGCATCCAACTATTTTGGGGAATTTTAGTTGGGAAAGACAGTAGTTGGCCACGGCAAGTTTTTAGTTAAGGTCAAGTCAAGGTTGGACATTCATGTACATGTACAGTAGGCTACAGTTCAGCAACACTTCTTCTAAGTCCTAGAGAGCCTCATCACATATACCCACACCCACATCGCCCCTTTGAAGAGATCCCAAATCAAAGCTCGCCATGCCATGAACAGTAAGTGACAGTAGCAGCTGATCAACAGTCCTAATCCCCTGGATTACATGTGAATGCTCTCATTCAGAGTCTCTAATCCCAGTCTGAGTAGCATCACAAAAGACATGAATGGAACCCGGCACATCGTCTTACGCCTAGGACTCTTACCCTCTACACAGAGAGAGAGAGAGAGAGAGAGAGAGAGAGAGAGAGACAGATATAGAGAGGGAGAGAGAGAGAGAGACAGAGAGAGAGAGAGAGAAGACAGAAGGCTGCTCCTGAGAATGAAGCGTTGGATTAATCTTGCGTTCTCTGAACATCTGGACGGTGTGGATCTCAGGACTGTTAAAGCCAGCTGCCCACAGCCTCCCTCCCCAGATGTCCGCTGGGCCCCGGGGGGCCCCGTGTTCACCCAGACCTTCTGGGACAGACGTGCCCGGCTAACGGCTGCCGGGTGGACATGAATAGAGCTGTGAGGGTCCCTGAGGGTCCCTGAGGCCCCCGCGGCCCCCGATGGCTGTTCACTGTGACCTTGGGTCTGAGGGATGGGGGCCACAAGGCTGGTCCACACGGGGCAATCACACAGCTGGTCCACACCGGACAATCACACAGCTGGTCCACACTGCACAATCACACAGCTGGTCCACACTGCACAATCACACAGCTGGTCCACACCGCACAATCACACAGCTGGTCCACACTGCACAATCACACAACTGGTCCACACTGCACAATCACACAGCTGGTTCACACTGCACAATCACACAGCTGGTCCACACTGCACAATCACACAGCTGGTTCACACTGCACAATCACACAACTGGTCCACACTGCACAATCACACAGGAAATGTGGCAACTGAAACGTTACACAATTTGCCAAATTTGATTGAAAAACAGATTAATGAGCATATTCAAATAGTGATACAAATGCCCATCCCTAAAAGATAACATTGACAGGCAGAGTAGGTGGAGTGAAGGGTTTGATAAAGAATGTGAAAAACAAACTGTTAGTCCAATAAGCAGCCTATGGTAAGGGAAGGGATTTTCATATGTGGGGTTGGTTGATACTGTATCTTCCACACCAGTGAATAATCCTTAATATGAATTTCCAAATAAAAATAATCAACTTTTAATTAAAATCTACCGTTTTAATTAAATGTTTAATTAAAAGGGATTAACCGTGTGGAGATGTGACTGTTCTACTGACTACAGTGTGGGGTAATTATATAAACATTAACTGATCAAATGATATGGAGGGTAAAACTAGTGTGTTCACAAAAGCATTTTGTTGCTGTTGGTTCCACTACCATCAGAGAGAGAGAGAGAGAGAGAGAGAGAGAGAGAGAGAGAGAGAGAGAGAGAGAGAGAGCGAGCGCGCAGCTGGTTGAGCCTCTCCCCCACTCAGTGAAAAATGAACTGAGATGCTGAAGCCAGATAATCCAGTCGTATCGATCGAGGGCACTGAGACATCCACACGGAGACTGATGACTTTGCTAACCGCTAACAGCTAAAGGGTAATTCCGTTGTAGCTAGCCTCCTATAGCTCAGGCGCTGAGAGACAGCACAGATTCGGTTAGATCCTGAGTGCTCACCAAGACTAACAGAGATTATATTGCTACTGTTGCTAGAGAGATTAAGGGGATCCACAGGGCTCTCTGTGGTCTGAAGTAAGTACATTTAGACTATCATTATCTTAATCTAGGATTATCTGGAATTACACAGGGAGATACAGATTGATGATCCTTACTTAAAGAAGAGACTGAGTAACTGTGAGCTCACATTCTGTTTGGCAAACATTTCGGCAGCAATATCCGAGTTGTAGAACAGGTATAGTTCTGAACACAAGTGTTCAGCAGTGATGTTCATGTGTGCTCAGTGTGACAGACACCGGGCTGCAGGCTAACGGGGCTAGCAAGTGTCCATAAACCAGGCCACACCACGCGCTTCAAACGTGATATTGACACACACACACACACACACACACACACACACACACACACACACACACACACACACACACTTCTCTCGGTTCACACAGGGCACTGCCACTGGCACAGCGCCAGCTCATGCTGCCAAGCTAAATCTCTGTTTACATGAGGAAGAAATATGGAGTCTTTGCTCACCATGGTGAAGAACTGCTCAGGGCACAGGACAGCAGGAATGCGCACACGCACACACGTACACACACACGCACGCACACACACACTAACCCACAGGCGATGATAGCACTCCTGGGAGGTGGAGTGGAGACTTGTGGAGACGGCAGATTTAAATCTGACATAAATCACAAGGTCATAAATCCAGATATATGATGCATCACTTTGAGGACGTACAGTTCAGCGGGGTATCAAAGCAGACATGTACGGTAGCTAAACCTCTAGCAGCTTCCTCTGTCACAACTGTAAACAGGAAGAGTTACAGTCAGCTCAGGTGAAGAGAGTCGCAGTAGAGCACCACCTAACACAATAGCGCGGTTACACATCAAGGCAATTATTCAAAACAGACAGCGAGGTAAAAAGGCCACAGTGCATTACTGGGTTTTCCTCTCGTTAAAGAACAGCGCATCCTGGTCCAATCCCACAGGCTTGCCACCCCGCACACAACCTAGACAGAAACATCTAAAACCATCCACATAATAGCTTCCATTTAATTGGCTTTTCAGCTTGACAACACGTCCGTACCTCCCGATATTTTCCACTGTGCCCGCCGCTGGGGGGGGGGGGGGAAGAAACGAGCAATTCTGAAACGTACTGTAATACAATATGTGTGTGATACACACGCACCAAATCGGCCCCGTTAGACAGACACGGTTAAGTGGGTTTCGATTTCCATCTGCGGCGCCTCGCATAGCTATAAGAGGGGGGGGGGGGGAGACGCGGTATTCGTACATGCTTTTAATTTCTGGCCAATTTCAAGCTTTACCAGCATGTGCATCGCCGGTGCATACCGGGTTACAGGCTAATAAATTGAGCTACGCTTCCTGTATTTGTAGCACTGGTCTGTGTTGTGTTTTTCTGAGGGAGAAAGTGACGAGGGAGGGAGGAGGCGTTTCGAGGCCGGGCCCTGCGTCTAATACTCCAAAACTGTTTGAGTAGGAGTACGTCCTGGACTCAGAATGAGCTTGTTAGAAGTGCTCTTTGGATGGGGATACATGCTCTTTAAAAGGGTTAAAAACCCTTGATTATCATGGCATGGTTGTGTTAGACTGTGAAACCAACTCAGACGCGACAGCATCAAGCCGTTGCTCAGGAAGTCTATCAGCTGTGTAATATGGTGGATACTTTCCCCTCCAGACCTTCCTAGCACTCTGACTGTGCTCAGTCTGTATCAAACGTAATCAAGACCCAAAGAAAGTCCCTCCACTGACAGTCATTTCTAGTAAATAATCATGTTTTTCAGGTGAAACCGCCTCCATAATCCACCCCTCTTCATTTCTCCCAGGTCCTACAGAAGAGCCCACGGTGGAGGACAGAGATGACTGAGGCCCACGGTGGAGGACAGAGATGAGGTCCACAGTAGAGGACAGAGATGAGGCCCACGGTGGAGGACAGAGATGAGGCCCACAGTAAAGGACAGAGATGAGGCCCACAGTAGAGGACAGAGATGAGGCCCATAATGGAGGACAGAGATGAGGTCCACAGTAGAGGACAGAGATGAGGCCCACAGTAGAGGACAGAGATGAGGCCCACAGTAGAGGACAGAGATGAGGTCCACGGTGGAGGACAGAGATGAGGCCCATAATGGAGGACAGAGATGAGGTCCACAGTAGAGGACAGAGATGAGGCCCATAATGGAGGACAGAGATGAGGCCCACAGTAGAGGACAGAGATGAGGTCCACAGTAGTGGACAGAGATGAGGCCCACAGTAGAGGACAGAGATGAGGCCCACAGTAGAGGACAGAGATGAGGCCCACAGTAGAGGACAGAGATGAGGCCCACAGTAGAGGACAGAGATGAGGCCCACGGTGGAGGACAGAGATGAGGCCCACGGTGGAGGACAGAGATGAGGCCCACAGTAGAGGACAGAGATGAGGCCCACAGTAGAGGACAGAGATGAGGTCCACAGTAGAGGACAGAGATGAGGTCCACAGTGGAGGACAGAGATGAGGCCCACAGTAGAGGACAGAGATGAGGCCCATAATGGAGGACAGAGATGAGGTCCACGGTGGAGGACAGAGATGAGGTCCACGGTGGAGGACAGAGATGAGGTCCACGGTGGAGGACAGAGATGAGGCCCACAGTAGAGGACAGAGATGAGGCCCACAGTAGAGGACAGAGATGAGGCCCACAGTAGAGGACAGAGATGAGGCCCATAATGGAGGACAGAGATGAGGCCCACAGTAGAGGACAGAGATGAGGCCCACAGTAGAGGACAGAGATGAGGCCCATAATGGAGGACAGAGATGAGGCCCACAGTAGAGGACAGAGATGAGGTCCACAGTAGAGGACAGAGATGAGGCCCATAATGGAGGACAGAGATGAGGCCCACAGTAGAGGACAGAGATGAGGCCCACAGTAGAGGACAGAGATGAGGTCCACAGTAGAGGACAGAGATGAGGTCCACGGTGGAGGACAGAGATGAGGCCCACAGTAGAGGACAGAGATGAGGCCCCCGGTGGAGGACAGAGATGAGGCCCACGGTGGAGGACAGAGATGAGGCCCACGGTGGAGGAGGGAGATGAGGCCCACGGTGGAGGACAGAGATGAGGCCCACGGTGGAGGAGGGAGATGAGGCCCATGGTGGAGGAGGGAGATGAGGGTGAACACCAGATCTTATCCATATTAACACGGCTCCGTCTCCCATCAGAGACAGCTGAGTGCTGCCATAACGCTGGCCTGCCACAGACATGATGGACTGCGCTGGTGTCAGCGTGTGATGGATAGGGCTTCGGCTACAACAGGGTGTGTGTGTGCGTGTGTGTGTGTGTGTGTGTGTGTGTGTGTGTGTGTGGGAGTGCGTGTGTGTGGGAGTGCGTGTGGCGGTAGATTGGGGGTGACAGTGGGATAAAGACAGCCAAGAGGGCTGGGTTTAACATGGTTGACTATACACACACACACACACCCACACCCACACCCACACCCACACCCACACCCACACACCCACACACCCACACACACACACACACACACACACACACACACACACACACACACACACACACAGCCTGTCCTTTCCAGAGTTAATTGGAATCTCCATCCATCTTGTCACACCTTTCAATCAGTCAATGGACCAATCCCTGATGTCAGAGGGAGGCACTCACTGTAATAAATCCATCTACAGCCTCACAATATGATTATGACCCTAGCGACTGTAACCAAGGCTGCCAATCATCCTAATCACCGCATCGCCACTCGTCACTGTGACTCAGCTCAGCCAATCACATGGCTGATCTGTTACCAGGCAACCAGGTCTATCAAGGACACTATTTGAGGTGTCCGTGAAGTGAATCTTAACAGTATTATCCCACGCGGAGCCTCTCTGGGTCCACTAGCTCATAGCGGTGTTGGTCGGGTGGCGAGGCCCAGCCGTGACCCGTCTGAGATGGGCAGGCGGTGCTCCTGATAGGCTGAGGGAGAGAGAGAGAGGGATTGTGGGAAGGCGGTGTGCCTGATAGGCTGAGGGAGAGAGAGAGGGGTTGTGGGAAGGGGGGTTCAGACTGAGGGAGAGAGAGAGAGGGGTTGTGGGAAGGGGGGTTCAGACTGAGGGAGAGAGAGAGAGGGGTTGTGGGAAGGCTGTTCCTGATAGGCTGAGGGAGAGAGAGGGGGGTTGTGGGAAGGCGGTGTTCCTGATAGGCTAAGGGAGAGAGAGGGTGGTTGTGGGAAGGCGGTGTTCCTGATAGGCTGAGGGAGAGAGGGTGGTTGTGGGAAGGCGGTGTTCCTGATAGGCTAAGGGAGAGAGAGGGGGGTTGTGGGAAGCAGAGCAGGTAGTGGAGAGATCAGGCTGAACACACGTAGGAGAGAGAGAGGTAGAGACAGGCTGCGTGTGGTGATGGAAGAGTTTAATATTTCCTGAGCGAACTGAACTCTTGGGTTGAACAGACTGGGGAGAAGAGGGGTGTGTGTGTGTGTGTGTCAATCTTTCTTTAAGTCTACCTGCCCTTCTCTCTCCTTAACTCTCCCTCTCCCATGTCTCTCTCTCTCTGAGTGTGTGTGTGTGTGTGTGTGTGTGTGTGGTCGGGTCCAAGTGACTCAGCAGCTGTGACCGACCGCATGTCTGATTCAGGATGCTGTCTGCCTGGTCAGAAAAGAGAGAGGTGTACGCATTCATTCTGCACACACTCACTGACTCACACACACAGAGTCACTGACTCACTCACACACTCACTTACACACACACACACACACACACACTCACTGACTCACTCACTCACGACTGAGGCCAAAACACATCGCTCAGGCAACGAGAGCTTCCAGCTGTTAAAACGACAATACGAGAGGATGGAGGCTATCCCTTTATACGCTCCGAGACAGGAAAAGAGGTACATCAACGCCCATATATGGCCGGCGCAGGTCACGGAAGCTCCAGGAGAGAGAGGCGGGGACAGGAGAAGCAGAGTTTGACCGCGGGACCGTTGAGAACGTGGGGGTGTGAGCTGATAGCACTGGTCACTCCAGCGTGGGGTTGGGGCGCGGGAGGGGAGGGGCGCGCGGGAGGGGAGGGGCGCGGGGGAGGGGAGGGGCGTGGGAGGGGAAAGGCGCGGGAGGGGAATCGGATTGGAGCTGTCTCATTTTGAGACGAGGCATCATCTGAGCGCCGTGTGCTTCTCTCTGCCCCCCCCCCCCGCCCCTGACCCCCCACCACCTCTCTCTCTCTCTCTCTACCCGTCCCTCTACTCTCACCTCATCTCTCTACTCTCTCTCCCTCTCCCCCCATCTCTCTCCCTCCCTCTCCCTCTCTCTCTCTCTCCTTCAAACCTTTCCTCGCTCCTTCTCACTCTCTCTCTCTCTCTCTCCCCATCTCTCTCTCTCTCTCCCCATCTCTCTCTCCATCTCTCTCCCTCATTCTCTTTGGTTCAGCAGTAGAAGCCCATCTCAGTGACTGATGATGCTCTCCCAGCGCCGGTCCCCCCGTCAGGTCTGTAATGGCTCCAGGCACCAGGCTCCGGCAACGTCTGATAGATCATCATCCCAGTCAAATTAGGTTCCATTATCTTCAGGCACCAGGCCCTCCTCTCCTCTCTGTCTCTGAGACCGACTGACTGGGGTGGGTGGGGGTGGTGTGTGTGTGTGTGTGTGGGGGGGGGGGGGGGATGCACTAAAGGCAGCCATTTTGCATAAAGGCAGGGTTCAAAACTAACATTTTCCACTGGTGGCACTGGTGCTACCAACCTTTTCAGTTAGTGGCACCAGACATAATTTGGTCGCACCAGTTGTTTCAACGGCGCGCAGCAATAACGCGTCCCATTACAGACGTGTCTAACCACTGTGATTGATACGCGTACGGTCTTTTTCTTCCCCGGCAGCTGCGGTGGTCGGTCTGCTCGTCTCCCGTCGGCGTCATTCTCCTCACCCAACGGTTCTGTTTCCACATGTTTCTCATGATCGGTCCCTGAGGTTTGTGATTGACACGGCATATTTTTTTCTGGCAAAATATGAGTCGATTCCGTGTTTCATTTGCCTTGGACTTCACAAGCTAACGCTAGCATGGATTAGGCTGTGTGGGACTGTTAGAATTTTTTTTTCTCCACTCTCCCTGTGGTCGTGCGATCAAGTGTGTAGAATAGCCTGCGAGCGTCTCGCGATTCAACATCCCCCACGTAACAAACGTGATCAGATGCTATTTGCACAGATGATCAGCGTGAATACGTCTCTTTTGTTACTTGCACCAGTGCGACCCACCCAAATTTTATATCGCACTACCAAAAAAAAGGTTGCAAATGCAATCAATTTGGTAACAGTTTTGAACCCTGAAAGGGTATACAGTATTTGATGTGGTTTGATTAATATAGTACTGCCATGACTGGCACAGAGATTCAATCAAACCTGTGCTGCAGTATTGTCTACGGGGGTGAAAGTACAGTAGTTCCTACTGGAAATGAAGACGCAATACTAAATAAATGCCACAATTCTAGACTTACAGTATTGATTCCAAGTCATAGCTACCTAGCTGTAGCTGTGTCTAGCTGCTTTCAGTATCTAAAACAGGCCATAATAGTGAAAGAGCAAGTCTGTGTTTAATCAGCCCAGTAATATCTTAGTTCTTATTGGAAACATTAACCCTCTCAACACTTCTTTGAAGCCACAGATTCTGAGCGAAGTCTCTTGTTTAGTTTTTTTTACGAGGGCATGGCACGAACACACAAGAGGAGAACGTTGCTGCGCAGGAGAAACACTATACCCTGTCACAAACTATTCAATTCAGGTTTTGGAGCCCGCAAACAAAATGATTTCCAGACATTGAAGAAAATGTATTTTGTGTGAAGAAAGAAGACATCTTGAATGAGCATCCTAGATGAGAGTCGATGCGGCTCTCCCTCACAAAATAAGATGTTTGAAATGTCTGGGAACATTTACTGTAGACGCACTTAAATAAAATAAAATAAATAATAAAATAAAAAACAGGGGATACCAACCAAATTTGTTGTGAGATAAGATAATAAGATTCCAGATCATTCTCTCCAATATTTTAACTAATGTAACTTCAAAAGACATCAAACAAGTGAGTTTCCCCAAGAGTTTCGCAAAACTACGCTACAAACGTGTTTCCTGTTCAGAGCAGCTCCTCCGAGGTTTGTGAGCCCAAGCAGAGAGGGCAGATGTGCTGGTTAACCGGCTCTCTGTCTCAGGAGATCTGTCAGAATATCAGGATATCCTGGGCACTCCTCCTCTTCCTCCTCCGAAGATGAAGGCCTGGGGCACCAGGAACAGAGCGTCTGAACACACACACACACACGCGCACACACACACACTTTCCTGCTTTTCTAAAGACAAACATTTCAAAGAGGGCCCTCCAGATAGCCGCCAACCCAGTAGGAACAGCACTTCCTGTCCTCCCTCCCTCCTCTCCTCCTCTCCCCCCTCCTCCTCCTCCTCTCCCCCTCCTCCTCCTCCTCTCATCCTCCTCCTGTCTTTCAGCGCGTCTCTTCCTCCCCCCCACAGTGCTGCTGGCCCTTGGGGACTTGCCCATAGATGGGATGTTCTCCATGCATGGGCTTTGCGTTGAGCCGTGAAAGCTCAACCTCTTCCCTGACCCAACACTACTGAACGCCGCTACTGCTCTCTTCCTGCCGGGCCAGCTGCTCAGAGAGCCGCAGTAAAGCCCATCTGTTCTGACCACACCGACCGGCCCGGACAGTCGCTCAGTCATATAAAACCAACCAGAAAAAGATCAGGTAACATATTTAGACAGGTGTTTAAAGAATAGGACATATTTTGACCTGTTTAGGGGCCGGCCATCATGTTAATTGGTCAATTGAAAAGGGAATGGACTAGGGTTGCAAATTTCAAGGAATTTCATTAATCGATAACTGTTAACCTTAACAAACGATAGTCGATTAATTGATAAGAACGTCCCGCGCTGGACTGTGCTTTGCTCGCTTCATTTTTGTGTCTTCTTCCGCTGTGTTGTTGAAATTTCCCAGCATCCCAATTAGCCTTCACCACATGCCGTGGCGCCCTCATGTGCAGTCAGACCTTAAATCATGATTACATTTCCCGCAACTCCCGTTGATAACGTTCGTTCCCGCCAAAAAAGTTATGTTCCATTAACAAGCAATTAATCGAGTTACCAAATCTTACATTTTTATCGGCAATTAATCGATAGTCGATTAACTATTAACATCCCTAGAATGGACATCCCCCAGATTCACCTAACAGGAATATCTTGTGCTGTAGCTTGCATTCTAGTGAGGGTGGGTGAAAAGGCCTCCTCAGTAGCCGACCAGAAGCATAACCTAGTTCTGTCAGTTCACACACGCACCTCTCTGACCCCTCTAAAACACACCGCCAAACCCGGCAGGGGCACAGCTGTCCTCTGTCTGAGGGTTCAGGGGTGTGTGTGTGTGTGTGCATCGGCCCGTAAACCCAGACGAGACACACAGTAGACACACACGTGACGGCGCAAGTGTAGAGCATCAAAGAGTGCGACTGGAAAAAATGGCCCCATCAAAAAAAACACTCTTTGGCAGACAACCGTCGCAGCGATGCCATGGTTCAAATCCCGCCAGACGCGAGGTCTCGGGCTGTGAGGGACCTGTCAGGACACGCCCCCTCCAGACCTCCCTTTGAAGAGCTGGGGGGGGGGGGGTGACAGTGAAGGGAGAGAGGGGGTTAGGTGAAAACAAGATGGAGGATCAGGGAAGGAGAGGAGTTGAGAGGGAGGCCAGGGAGGACAGATGGGGTTGGGTGAGAGGAGGATGAGGGGGGATGAGGGGAGGGAGGGAGTGGAGGAGAGGGGAGGGGAGAGAATTCAAGGACTGCTGAGTCTGATGTGTGTGCGCGCGTGTGCGCGTGTGGAGAAAATATTTGTCTTCAAATTATTATATTATTTTTCGAGTCCGGCACCTTAAGACTCCTTTGGGACTTCCTTCTAGCATTTGAGTAGAGACAATTTCTCTTCCTCTGTGTGTGTGTGTGTGTGCGTGTGTGTGTGTGTGTGTGTGTGTGTGTGTAGGAGGATGGACCGGTATCCTGGGGACCAGTCTAGTCCCTGGAGGATGTTCCAGGCAGCTGCTGACACAGGTCGGTTTCAGGCTGAGCAGGGTTAGAGTTAGGCCATAAATAACCTGCTATAAGTGGTGCTAAAGAGCGGCCTGCTTTCAAAAAGACCGGCTGCCATTACCTCTGTATCAGGGGGCGCTGGAGGTGACAGGCGATCCGCTGTGTGTGTGTGTGTGACAGGGGAGAGGTTGGAGGGTGTTAAGAGGGGGTGACCCTATAGTCAAGAGACTGGGGTGACCAGAAGTCACAAGGCTCTGGGGGGCCCACAGGAGACCACAAGGAGACCACAAGACCCCCCCGACCCTCCACAGCCCAGGCTGAGCCCTGCAGGCTCACACACACACACACACACACACACAATGAGTGTGACACACAAACGCATTTGCAAGTAAGCACGCACGCACGCACGCACGCACGCACACACGCACACACACACACACACACACACACATTACTCATCCTTAGTGAGCTGTCGCCCTAGCTGAACTATCTGGCCTAATGACTCAGTTACCATTGCTAAAACTAGCTGGCTTATATAGCTGACTAACAGCTACCATCAGTAAAACTAGCTGGCTTATATAGCTGGCTATCAGCTACCATCAGTAAAACTAGCTGGCTTATATAGCTGGCTATCAGCTACCATCAGTAAAACTAGCTGGCTTATATAGCTGGCTATCAGCTACCATCAGTAAAACTAGCTGGCTTATATAGCTGGCTAACAGCTACCAAGCTGCCAGGAGACTGATGATAATGGTCTCTGATCAAAGAATATCACTATATGCTTGTATATTCTTCAACAATATGTTGTTATGGTATGTATACTGAATCTATTAACAATGAAATGCATCAAAGTAAATTCTGTCCAATATTGCCTACATTGTAATCAGAAATGCATGCAGACTGGTTCTCATGTCAGGGCATACAGTATGGGTAAACAGAGCACTGACCGATGAACCAAATACCCCAAGTATGCAGTATATATTCCATGACGTGAATTACATTGCATTGTAACACTAAGAAATACGAAATACTACACACTACAGGTACTGTATATGTACTCCTGAAGTACTACACAGTGCTCATTATTGTACAGGGGGCGGCTTTAGCTCAGTTGGTAGAGCGGGTCGTTCAGTGATCGAAGGGTCAGTGGTTCGAATCCCAGCTCCAACTGTCCACATGTCGAAGTGTCCTTGAGCAAGACACCTAACCCCAAATTGCTCCCAATGAGCAGGTTAGCACCTTGCATGGCAGCTACCACCATTGGTGTGTGAATGTGTGTGTGAATGGGTGAATGAGAGGCCACTGTAAAGCGCTTTGAGTGCCGCTAAGGTGGAAAAGCGCTATATAAGTGCAGATCATTTACCATTTACCATTTACAGTACCTGGAGTATGTGCAGTGAGGGGTCACATCCTAGCAGCATGCAAAGCCACAAGGAAAACGGGGATGAAACCATCGCAACGGTTTAGTGAAACGGACACAAGCTTTTCAAGTTAAACAAGCTAAACTAAAGTTTTAAGGATTTTAACTTTGTTATTGTTATGCATTCACATCCGATCTGACTTCTTTTTGGTGGGATTATATGACCATATATGAAAGTGGTGTTAAAACCTTTGGAAAAATATACACGATAGTCGTCTTTCATAAGAGGATTAGTTGTTTACAGATACGCCATCGGTAAATGAAGTGTGATGTTTCTACTCAACAATTAGAACTGAAAGAATATTCTATAAATGTCCTCAAATAATATACAGGAGAAGGACACAGTAATAGAGCAACACAGTACAGTATGCTTCAGAAAGTCCAAGCTCAGTCAGAAACCCAGTTTATGACAGTATCTCATTGGCCGACTGGGAGGAATATAGACTGTTGAGAAATGCTAGTAAGACCTTGGTCAGAAATGCTAGTAAGAACTTGGTCAGAAATTCCAAATCCTACTACTTTAGAGAATCTTTGGCTCATGATTTTAAAAATCCTAAACAATTTTGGAATAAAATCAAAACTATAACAGGTGTATCAAAAAAAAAAAAAAGTAATCTTGACCAGATAAAAGTGAACAATGTTATTCTTCGCAATCCACAGGTGATTGCACTCATTCAATCAGCATTTCTCTACTGTGTCTTCTGCCAGACCTTCTGAAACCGCAACTGTTCTCTGTGTTGGTAACAGGCCTCCCAATCATAGGTTCTCATTCACGAAAACGATCCCTCTAGAAGTCCAGGATGCCATCAATAGACCAAAAGTAAGTAGTGGTCCTGGATTGGATGGTATTGAATCCAAATTCCTCAAACTATCTTCCCATATTCTGATGTACCCGTTATGTGACTTATTTAATATGTCACACGTCCACATTTGAAGTACCAGACATTTGGAAGTGCTCTCGTATTACTCCTTTGCATAAAGGTGGAGCTGCATTGGATACAATTATAGACCAATCTCAATCATATGTTGTATTGCCAAAGTGATATAATTAATGAATTAATATATAATCAGCTTTCTAATTTTCTAAACAAATACAATATTCTATCACCTTATCAATCTGGTTTCCGATCGAATCTCTACATCAACGGCTCTACTAAAACTCACTGATAGTATTCTCTCTGCAACTAATGATGGCAAATTAACTGGTGCAATTTTTATCGATTTATCCAAAGCATTTGACTTAGTTGACTACTACTTACTTCTTGACAAACTTCACGCAATGCATTACTATGGTTCAATTCACACCTTCACAACAGGAAGCAATGTGTGGTTGTTCTAGGATGCCAATCGGATACACTAATACAAGAACGTGGTGTGCCGCAAGGCTCAACCCTTGGTCCACTTCTTTTTTCAATTTTTATTAATGATAAAAATCTTCAGTTTGTTCAGATTGTTGCATTCATCTTTATGCGGACGATACGGTCATACACACATCCAAAAAAAATGTAGCCCTGATTCAATCAGCTTTACAATCTGACTTTAACTTATTATAGAAATGGCTTGCAGAGAATACATTAGTACTCAACAAAACCAAATCCTATTTTATGATTTTTGGTACACGTAAAAAGCTGAAACTTAGTAATTCTACGACATGCTTCATATCATGTGCTGACCGTACGCCTCTGCGGAAAGCTGAACACACCAAATACTTGGGAGCATGTCTTGACTCAGAACTTTCATTTAAATACCATATTTCTACTATTGTCACTAAAATGAATGTCAATATTGGAGTCCTGTATCGGTCTAGAAATTGTTTTTCCCTCACTGTCAGAAAGAAACTGGCCCAACAACTAATTTTACCGTTAATGGATTACGCTGATGTTGTCTATCAAGTTGCCTCCAAAACACATCTCTTGCCTCTCAATGTATCTTACAATAGACTCTGCAGATTCGTTCTTGGCTGTCCCTTCAGAACTCACTACTGTACAATGTATCAAATCTTAGACTGGCCGTCTCCTACTACGAGAAGACAGACATTGGCTGCAACTAATATTTAAATGCATTCATTATGACTATCCTCCCTATTTAAAGCAGCTTATCGTCCCCTTCTCCTCTACTTACCGATTAAGACAGTCTGTACAGTATTTATTCTCTGTTCCTGCATTTTCCAAAGCAATGGCCAAGAAATCCTTCAGCTTCAAAGCCCCATCTGACTGGAATAACCTTCCTGTAAATA
This sequence comes from Borostomias antarcticus, assembly GCF_949987555.1. Taxonomy (NCBI): domain Eukaryota; kingdom Metazoa; phylum Chordata; class Actinopteri; order Stomiiformes; family Stomiidae; genus Borostomias; species Borostomias antarcticus. Next base: position 10,014,325 of record NC_140245.1, read on the forward strand.
TTCGGTCTTCATTTTATCTTTTAAAAAATGTTCTGTGTTCTTACTATAAGGTCAATTGTATGTGCTTCTAATATTGTTGAAACATCTTTTTGCAAATACTGTTTCACCCCTATACCTGCAAATACCCCCCCTATACCTGCAAATACTATCACCCACTCCTAATCTCCTAATTTCCTGAGTGCGATGGAAGATGAGAAGCATTGTTTATTATATTCTGTCTAGATGTTTATTTGTTTTGTTGTATGTTGTCTGTTTTGTTTCATATGTTTTGTTTATTGTATTTATTGTCTGTTTTGTGGCCTGCTGTTACTATAGGACCCTCTCGAAAAGAGAGGTAAAAAAAAAAAAAGAGGTAACTCCTAATAAAGAACTTTAAATTATTAATTCTCCCCCAAAATGGAGCGTCATTGTTTTCTTGTATCAGTGGATTACTTCCTGCTGGAGAAGAGCAAGCCATTCAAAAGTACATTTCCGCCTAATGTGGCTGTCATCACCGTTTCCTAGATAGGCCAGAGGAACCAGAGCTGAGAGGGGGAAGACCTGCCTCGCCCTGCCTGACCCGGAGCTCTGGGACTGGGCTATACTGCCTCTGGAGCTCCCCTCCTGGGAGAGATCATATTCCATCCACTCACTCACTCAAGCATGCACGCGCTCACACACACACACACACACACACAAACACACGCACACACACATGTGCAAACAAATGCATACACACACAGTTTTTGAGGTTATTTTCCCTCTCCGTTCTCCTAAATTCAGGCCTACAGACTTCACAAGGCTTCAAATAGGGTATGCACACACACACACACACGTATTCGCTCAGACACTGTAGATTTTGTAAGCACACACATAGACGTGCGCATGTGTGCACACACAGAGGCGCGCGCACACACACACAGACACACTCCGCATGTCTCTGACAGGCTGCCAAATCCATACGCATGGTGAGATACATGTAATCTAACGCTGATCACACAGAGATGGACTGCTAAACAGAACTAGAAATAGCGCTTTGTGGATGTATGCCTCCACCAAAAATCAGGTTGCTCTAAACATGTTTTGTAAACTTGACCTTAAGACAAGTGATATTGACGTTTGACCACTAAAATCCAATCAGTTCATCCACGAGTGCAACTGGACATTCTGGCCAAATGTGAATGAATTCCGTCTAGCGGCTAGACGGATTAGATTTTGGTGGTCAAAGGTCAAGGTCACCGTGACGTCACAAAAGGCATTTTTGGCCTGTTTGAACATCATATCTCAGGAATGGCTTGAGGGAATTTCTTCAAATAGACTCTAGCCATTCTTGAGATATCGCGTTAATCTATTGATGGGGATCGTTCTTTTCAATAACTAAAGCAGATTTGATAGATGGTCTTGGCCCAGGGCCTATCTGCTTTAGTTATTGAAAAGAACGATCCCCATCAATAGATTAACGCGATATCTCAAGAATGGCTAGAGTCTATTTGAAGAAATTCCCTCAAGCCATTCCTGAGATATGATGTTCAAACAGGCCAAAAATGCCTTTTGTGACGTCACAGTGATCTTGACCTTTGACCACCAAAATCTAATCAGTTCATCCTTGAGTCCAACTGGACATTCTGGCCAAATTTGAAGAAATTCCCGCGAACTGTTCCTGAGATATGATGTTCAAACAGGCCAAAAACGCCTTTTGTGATGTCATGGTGACCTTGACCTGTGACCACCAAAATCAAATCAGTTCATCCTTGAGTCCAACTGGACATTCTGGTCAAATTTGAAGACATTCCATCAAGCCTTTCTTGAGATATCACGTTAACAAGAATGGGACGGACGGATGGACAGCCCGGAAACATAATGCCATCTGGTCACGGCTGCGCCGAGCGGAGGCATGAAAACCACCACCAATGCTCCTCTCCGTCTCTGTTACATTCTCCTGGGATCCATCAACAATCACACTCATCTCACCCAGCTGAGGACAACGCCATCATAATATCCCCCAACCAGAGTAGGTCACCAGGGTCAGACGCGCCTGGGCCGACCAATGAAATACCGCGGCAGCGCCTTCAATAACTGGCTGTGATGGAGGGGCCCTTAGTTTGATTGGCTAAATTGATTGGCTGGTTGTGGAGTGACAGAGTGTGGTGGGCGCTACGCTGTGTCGCTGCGGCATCAATCATGTGTTAAAGGGACATTGAGAGGAAGTCCAGTGCATATTGATTAGTCATTATTTGTGCTAACAGAGTGAGGGTGGGGGGAGAGGTGGGGGTCCGCCGCCATCCATTATGGAGGGAAAAACAGCAAGATCGATAGGTCTGGGATAGGGCTGGTTCTCTCTCTCTCTTTCTTTCTTTCACACCCACCCACATAACACCCACAAATCTGCTTCTTTCTCACGCTCAGCCAGATCATTAAAGGAGAACGTGAACCAGGCCATCTGCTTTTAAAAAGCCAGTAGGATCATCTTTGTCTAAACACGCATGCATACTGCACACCCTAACCCAGGAGGAATGGCCGCCCCCCGCCCCACGCCCGCAGACTAGCATACGTATGTGGCTACAGTCTGACCCAATCATTCTGTCAGCAATACACACACACACACACACGCACATGCACACGCACACACACAATCTGTGAGTCTACTGTACCATGCCTACTGACATCTGAGCAGCTCCATGGTCGTCACACGCGGTCCACGCCATGGAGAGATGAAAGGGCGGGCGTGTCTGCGGACGCAGGTTCTCTTTCAACGAGAGGGAATTTCATTCATAACATCAAGACAGGCTTGGAGGGAGGGAGGGAGGGAGAGGGAGGGAAAGAATGGTACTAGTGAGAGAAAGAGAGAAATAAAACACTGCAGCAACACAAGAGCCGGGAAAACCCTTCGTAACCCCAAGCGATAGACCTGTCAACACCGTGTCCCCAAACTGCTCCCCCCCCCCCTCCCCCACTTCCCTCCCCAAATCAGAGGGACCAGGGGGCCCCCCTCCCCTCCCAAAACCAATAGAGGGACCAGGGGCCCCTCCACTCTCCCTTTCACATCCTCCCCTCCCTCCCCAGGGGGGAACAGTCCAGTGACGGTCGATCTCTGGCGGAAAGCCGACCTGACCTGGCTCTCGTCAGGAGCAGCGAGCGCTGAAATGGATATTCGCAACAGCCTCACACACGCACACGCTCTCGCCTCAAAAATACGGCACAAATTGGGTCTAATTGTGACTCCTTTAATCTTGGGTTTCCTTTGGTGGAGATGAGAGGGCTGTGGAACAGGTAACAGACGAGCTGCAAACTCCGGGGTTCCTTTCCTGTCTCTGCTAAATCCCAAAGATATGAAATCTGAAGTTAATGCAAATTTACGTTGAAAAATTTCTAATTTGATACATTCATATTTAATAATATTGCTATCATACCTCCAGTATATTATAAATAATCTGCACAATCACTTAGGATAACTGTGACTGTGGAAACGCTCTTCTTGTGTCTCAGTTCAGCTATTTGTAAAGCTCTCTCCAGCATAACATATATGTTATGATGCATACAGCAGCTAATGGGAGCAAGAGGAGTCTCTTGGTTCTGTTCAAACAACTACAGCTTCAGCAATCTCACAACACCAGCTGTTAGTCTGGTAACACACACTGCTAACTAACTTCTGTGGCCTTCACAGAGATTAATCCCACTGAAATTCAACACAGTGAAGTTGCAAACAACACAGGGAGCAGGGAACTGTTATGTAATGTTCTGACAAAAAATCCAATAGGCTCTGGATGTTCTCTCTTGTTCCTAATTAGCTAAATTGACTTTTCCACAATTTAATTTAATTAAATAAAGGAAATAACTTTTGAACTGAACTTTTTTGGTGTGCCTGCCGAAGAAGTAATTACTTTGAAGTCAGTCAAATTCCCCTAATCCCAACTCAGTATTATTCATTAGCAGAGGAGGGGGGGTCCTGGCGAATGCAAACAAATAGAGCCAATTCCGTTGGCTTTGGAAATCTCCGGGTGATTTATCAGGACAGAAACCTGCCAAGCTTGTCCCCGCGTTTGACAAATGAGAACGACGGCCTGACTGCTTTGTTCACTCGGCTGTTGCGTGTGAAACACTCGGAATACTGAGCTCGCTTTGAGGAGAGTTTTCACAGACGATGGGAAAAGACTAAATAAACGGTAACTTCCGAACCATAATGAAAGTGATCTTATCTTCAGTGCCAATATTTGCCTCAATAATTCGTATCCAAATGAGAGCCTTTCTGATTTAAACAGAAGAACTGGAGGCTTTGTGAAACGGACTATTCATATGAAGTCCTGTCAAAAAAACAAATGAGTTTTACTTCTATATTCAAAGACTCATCCGTTAGCTTGCTATTATTTCTAAGTGCACCACAAGGATACAGATTCCGAACGTCAGAAGAAGTGCTGCTTGTGTGTCTCCAAGTATGCGCGCTTGCAAATCCCATAAGATCGTACAGTATGTGTGTTTGTGTGTCGCTCTACTGTAAGTCACTGCTGCTTCTGTTCCCAACAGGAATTTCAGTTTGAGCTTCCTCTCATTATCACTATTCCAGTCGGTCGTACTCTGATCTTAACGCTGCTTAACAGCGCGGTCCCCTGCGTTGTCCCCCCTCCCGCCTGGGTCCCCTCCGTTGTCCCCCTCCCGCCTGGGTCCCCTCCGTTGTCCCCCTCCCGCCTGGGTCCCCTCCGCTGTCCCCCTCCCGCCTG
>NC_140245.1:10024018-10036518 GCF_949987555.1 Borostomias antarcticus
TGTGTGTTTGCGGTATGAATGGGCCTTTGTGCGTCTGTGTGTGTGGGTGTATTCAATTTGACCTGGACTGTACGGTCTGTGAATGTGTGTTTGTGTCAGGATGTGTGTGCTGCGTGTGTGCTGCGTGTGTGTTCACGACTATGGGAGACTCAAAGCCTTCTGGAGAGAGATGAAGAGAGAAGAGAGGACAGAGAGAGAGAAAGAGAAAGGGAGAGAGAGAGAGAGAGGGGGGAGGCAGAAAGAAGAGATAGTGAGAAAGAGACAAAAGAGAGAGGGAGAGAGAGATAGAATAAAGAGAGAGATAGAGAGAGCGAAGGGATTATCTCTTTGTTTGCCCAGGCCGAGTGTGGGGAATTAATTGCCCTTTGGTTCACTTTACTCTGAAAATCCTCTCTGTGCGCTTTCAACAGCAGCTCTGCTCTGTTCATCTTGGCGGCCGAGCGGCTCGCCCCAGAACACCGCCGTCCCCTCCTCGGCCTTGCTCCCTCGAACCTGCTGCCACCATCGCTCGTCCGTCTCCCGGGTCCCGGTGCGATTGGAACGCAGTCGGCATGACCTTTGAGGCCGAATTCTCTGACATGCTGGTGCAACACTGTCCTCTGTGATCCCATATTCACTGTCTAAAGGGCTTAGGACACGCAGAAAATGACAAATGTTACCAGATGTCAAACGTTTGAGCAGACCTTTTCGAGAAATATCTGGGGTGATTGTGGGAAAAGGTCGCAGAAAAAAAAAAAAAAAAATCAGCACTGCACAATATTTAGTTTGGCCGACCCAGAGGCCAGACTGCAATTTCCAATGAGGGGTTATGCAATCTGGCAGGGGCCCGACATGGACTCCACTGCCCTGTAGCTCAGAGAACATGATCAGCTTCTCAGGCACCAGCGACACGATAAATGTACTTCACGAAAACAGAATATTACTTATCACACAGTAAATTTGTACAGTAGTTTATCTTATTTCAACACAAACAACTTCCATTCACGCTATACCTCGTTAAATATTTATCTTAAAGGACCCCAAGGCATAGCTGTAGTTCCTCTGCCGGACAGCAAACTATCAACCCCACAGAAACCCCGACGCCGTTCCAAACGGGTGTCCAAGGATGTTGCAACCAGATTGATCGAGTTGACAGAACTGTCACGGCTCTCATGGCCTGACGAAATCTCCCGACGGCCGACCGGCTCCCTGAAGCTGGCAGAGCCGCGCTACGCGTTCCAGACAATTCACGTTATCGACGGTCTGTCGTTTGGAAAAGGGAATTACAATGAATTCCTGCTGTGTGTTTATGCAGCTGCCGGTCTGTTTCCCTCACTGTGCCAAGCGGACCTCCGTTGGGCAGTTTGATGCTTTATGGCTCTGAGTGGGACTGCGGCCCCCCGGACGACCGGTCGCATTCTGGCTTTCTCGTTCTGAGACGGACGGCGCTGAGGGCGGCCTGGACCCTTCAGGGTCATCCAGACTAATCCAGCATACTGCCTGCAGATCCACCTTTATCGGCCATGTCATGCGCATCAAGGGTCCCATCATCACGTCAGCCATTATCTACTAAACTATTACGAGTTGACTCCCAGTGTCACTGGCTAAATGGGAACTTCCTGTATAGGGTAAGTGCCCAGTACTCCTGGGCTCCAGTACCCTCATACAGAACTCTTAATTACTACCATTCCTGCTAGGGAAGACACAAATCCACAGGGTTTCCCCCGCCTCCTCCCAGGGGCGGATCTCATTCACTGCCTGTTCAGTCGGGGGTCGGACAGGAAACACACTTCCCGCTTCAATCCCCAGGTATGTTTATATAATCCCAGATCAAAATCTAACATCTCAAGTGTGTTTATGTTTCTGTGATTTTCTAGGTCGTGAGCTACTGAAAGGAACTTTTGTTTAAATCTTGGGCAAATGTTGTTTAAGACTGATACAGTGATATATAAATATGTGCTCTATAGTGCCATGTTGGCTATGGCAGTATGCAGGTCGGTTTCATACGGAGGCGTAGTGTGATTATACTGTATCCTATCCAGTCACCAGTCACTGAAATCCCTTGCCAGGCCTCATCCATGCCCTGCAGTTCTTCTTGAAAGAGTTTTCAATTAAATCAAACTAGATAATGAATCCAATGCATAGAGCAGCTACACAATCTTCTCATCGCACAATGTACTGTATTTCTGGCACTCAGAATAGCATCAGTCCTAAGCCCTGGAGCACAATGCTCTTCACTAAACTAATAAAGTATGAGGATTGCGACGATAAACCTCCGGCTTCTGATTGAAATCTTGAAGGAGCGTTCAAAACAAACCTTACGCACCCCAGGAAACGCACAGCAATATCCCCATGCCTACGAGGAAGTCCTGAGACAAAAGATGGATGAACAAAAGAGCGGAGAGCGTGAGCAGCTGCAAGCCATGAACACAAACTATGTTGTAGCCATTTCCCTCGCACACACACATGCGCACACACACACACACACACACACACACTCACACTCACAGAAAACAGACTCTTCAAACCCAGCAACCGCCAAATGAATTATGAATCAACACAACATACAGCACTTATGAAATATACCCAGCTACCCCAGGGTCAACCAGAACCTCAGCTACCCCCAGCACCCTGTCCAGGGTCAACCAGAACATGACTCTATTCAAGCTGGTGGGTCAGGGGGAGGAGTGCTGGGGGGTCAGGGGGAGGAGCTCTGGGGGGTCAGGGGGAGGAGGGATCAGGGGGAGGAGCGCTGGGGGGTTAGGGGGAGGAGCGCTGGGGGAACCAGCAGACTGGAGGACCAGCAGACTGGAGGACTAGCAGACTGGAGGACCAGCAGACTGGAGGACTAGCAGACTGGAGGACTAGCAGACTGGAGGACTAGCAGACTGGAGGACCAGCAGACTGGAGGACTAGCAGACTGGAGGACCAGCAGACTGGAGGACTAGCAGACTGGAGAACCAGCAGACTGGAGGACCAGCAGACTGGAGAACCAGCAGACTGGAGAACCAGCAGACTGGAGGACTAGCCGACTGGAGAACCAGCAGACTGGAGGACCAGCAGACTGGAGGACTAGCAGACTGGAGGACCAGCAGACTGGAGGACTAGCAGACTGGAGAACCAGCAGACTGGAGAACTAGCAGACTGGAGAACCAGCAGACTGGAGGACTAGCAGACTGGAGAACCAGCAGACTGGAGGACTAGCAGACTGGAGGACCAGCAGACTGGAGGACTAGCAGACTGGAGAACCAGCAGACTGGAGGACTAGCAGACTGGAGGATCAGCAGTACTTGATGTCTGCAGCATGGAGGACCTGCAACCTTCAGGCTCACGCGTCTCTCTGGGCGTTTGCTTTGACAGGCTGCTACTACAGCACCTGAATAGTGAAAAGGCCTCCTCAGACCGCTGGGTATGAGCAGCCAGAACACGTGGGGGGAATATGAATACGGGGAAGAGAGGAACCATCTCCAAATCAGCCCTGGGAACCGGCTGGGATGATTGACAGACTCCAATTGTAAACCATGAGAATGCAAGCTTGGGAAGCCCCGCCAGCATATGCATGTCAGACACTCACATGGGGATACTGTACTCTCCAAGAGGGGGGAGAGAGAGAGAGAGAGAGAGGGAGGGAGGGAGAGAGAGAAAGGGAGAGCGAGAGATGGAGAGATAGAGAGAGAGAGAGAGGGAGGTAGAGCAAGAGATGGAGAGATAGAGAGAGAAATAGAGAGAGGGGAGAATGAGAGAGAAAGAGAGAGAGAGAGAGAGGGAGGGAGAGCGAGAGATGGAGAGCGAGAGGGAGAAATAGAGAGAGAGAGAAATAGAGAGAGGGAAGGACAGCGAGAGACGGAGAGATAGGGAGAAAGAGAGAGAGAGAGAGAGAGAGAGGGGGAGAGGGAGAGAGAGAGAGAGAGAGATAGGGAAGGACAGCGAGAGACGGAGAGATAGGGAGAAAGAGAGAGAGAGAGAGAGAGAGAGTGAGAGAGAGAGAGAGAGAGAGAGAGAGAGAGAAAAGCAAATGTTCTCTTCCTCTCTCCCCAGGTCAGGCCCAGTGTCCAGGCAGCAGAGCTGCTTGTGTGTGGAGGCGGTGGACATTTACCGTCAGCGCTGCTGATTCCACCCGACAGTGATAGCCCCGCCTCCCCGGCCCCCGGGGTCCAGCGGCCAGCCTCTCAGCGCTACGGCGGCGCGCTAGCACAGAGGCGTGAACAGAACTACGGCGGCGCGCTAGCACAGAGGCGTGAACAGAACTACGGCGGCGCGCTAGCACAGAGGCGTGAACGGTGCTACGGCGGCGCGCTAGCACAGAGGCGTGAACGGCGCTACGGCGGCGCGCTAGCACAGAGGCGTGAACGGCGCTACGGCGGCGTGCTAGCACAGAGGCGTGAACGGCGCTACGGCGGCGCGCTAGCACAGAGGCTGGACATGCCCTACTTCCTCCCCGCCTACCGACTGTGGGCGTCCGTCGTTACGTCACGGAAGAAACGTCATCGAACCCGTCCGAGGTTCCGGTAGCTCTGTCCGTAGAGTCCGTGGTGACCTCCCCGCCCCGCCCCGCCCCGCCCCGCCCCTCCCCTCCGGGTCAGCGACCCCTGGTTCCTACCTGTCAGCGGACGGCGGTCGTCCGTTGCGGGCCTTGCTGACGTGCGAGTAGAGGGAGTCGGAGCGCTGGTGCTGGTGGAGCTCGTCCCGGGGGCTGTGAGGCCGGCTGTGCCCGCCGTCTGGGGAGGCGTCCGGGGGGCCGACGCCGGCGTACGGGTGCTCCTCGTCGGACCCCGGCCCCCGCGCCACGTCCAGGATCTCGGCGTAGTCCCTCTCCCTCGCCTGACGCTCCCTCAGCTCACGGGTCTTGGCTTGGATCCTGGGGGGGGGGGGGTTGAGGGGGGCGTTACGGAGGTCATTAATTATGGTTTACACATCATCAACCGGCCGTGTCTCTGGTCTTGGTCTGGGTCCTGGGGTTATGGTGATGTTCATTATTACTGATGTCATTGTTCGCGTTTATAAATGGGCTATAAAATATATAAACCCCTATGGTTTCTACTGTAAATGCTCAAATAACGGCAAACGTTCGACTCACTCTCCAATAACCCTAACCAGCTGCAGTCGATCATTTGAGCATCTGTAGAATACTCTTTTCTTGATGAGATATACAGTATTCCAGAAGACGTCTTTATAAAACAGTAATCGCTAACCATCGTAGCTTCTCCTATATGGTTAGGAAGAGTATCTTGAGTAACCAACATTGTCAGCACTGATCATCAATAGACTATGTATGTATGTATGTATGTATGTATGTATGTAAGTAAGTATACTTGCAGGTATGCTTGTCAGTAGTATTATTGTGGTATACATCATAACGTTCTTTTATTATGTACTGTCCTCGTTTAACGAATGGAGTCCTTTGTTGTCCACAGGGCAGATTGTGTATTCATTGTGTTCATGTTCTTTGTAAGTTCTGCAGATGGAAATTAGCTTCCTTGCTAAATCTGGTGCAAAGCATCTCCTTGTTTTAACCGAAGCAATTAATGTATGCGCACACTGTCCTTTTTAAACTCAATAAACTAAACTAGACTAATGGGATCATTCTGAATCATGCCTCATTGAAAGGGTGAACACATTAAACAGCTGCTGTACTGGTTAAATGGCTCATGTTCAATATGAAAAGCTGCTTTCACCTTCGACCGCCTGCTTTTCTGCGTTCCCAAAACATTACAAAAGCCCGGCGCTCAGCAAATGTGTTTTCCCCCCACGAAGACTACAATAACACAACGCCGAAGGTCCCTGAAAAGAAAAAGTGTATACGCATTCTCAGAGTAGGTCTGTGCATATTCCACCCACCCCTCCTCTTCAGGGCTATTACACGGCAGAGCTAAGGGCAGCCATTTTACAGCGGGGAGAACATCACAGAGCCTATAATTACAACTCTGCCAATTATCAGGCCTTTTTCAACCACCAATTATCATCCACTCTCTTTTCTCCGGGCCGCTGTGACATGTGTGAAAGAGAAAGGGACAGCTTCGCACGGCGACGCGCTCAGCTGGGAAATCTAACATGTGCCCAGAGAAAATTAGCATCGACGCGTAATGAAATAATAAGTCAAGGGGAAAAAAAGTGATTTTCCTGTTGAAGGGTGAAACTGTACGAAACCATTTATGGGGTGGAAATATTTTCCAAAAAGAGGGCAATTATCCTACCCTGATGAGTTTTTAAAAAAGGTTGTGGGGGGGGGAGACTCTTGAACTGAGAATAAACAGGCGACTTTTCCAAGGAAACTCTAATACCTACATGGTCCTCAAACAACGCGCCCACTGACTGGGGTACCGCGCTTAAACGCCAACTCAGCGATTAGCTAAGAAAACAAGGGAAGCAGGCTCTTGAGAGGTCTATCTTTAAGCCCAGGGAAACGAAAGCCCTTCTCCGCGCCGGAGTGTGGGGCCACTGATTGGTTACACTAGCGGAGCTGATAAGATAAGAGGAGACATACCAATCTGTACTCCCTGTTTCTCTTGCACCAGTCTTTCCATGTGAGACGGGGAGGGGGGGAGGTTATTTTCCGAGCGGGACGGAGAGTGGATTGTAGATTGTGTCGAAACAAAGAACATTACACAGAAAAAAACAAACGATTCTAACGGCCTGCATCGGTGGCAAAAAGAGCACCGACGATGTCATCATCCCTGAATGTGAACAAAGAACACAGCTCCATCTTTATTACCCTAACTAAGGGCATATTATTACTCACCACATAGGATAGAACGCATAGAATAGAACAAACCCAGTAGATCAAATAGAACGTTCTAAACTGCCAACTCAGGGCCCCAGTCTGAGTGGGACAGGAAGACAGGCACTTGTTAGTCTTAACGATTAGTCCTGATGACAGATAGACATATCTCAGCCCGCCAGAGAGAGAGAGAGAGAGAGAGAGAGAGAGAGAGAGAGAGAGATCTCAGCCTGCCAGAGAGAGAGAGAAGAGAGAGAGAGAGAGAGAGAGAGAGATTGGGAGAGGCACGGAGAGGGAAGGGGGAGAGAGAGAAAGAGAGAGAGAGCGAGATGGACACAAAGAGAGAGACACGATAAGGAGTGTACAAAACGAGGGAGGGAGGAGGGGAGAGTGACAGGAGTGTTGATGATGAGTGACCTTTCCTCCAAGCCTTCAGACAGAACAATCCTCCATTAGGACCCACTGTGTCCATTGTATAACTGTGTCCATTGTATAATAGGTCCCTCAGCGCCCACGGCTACACTAGTGATAAAACAGCTGTGTGTAGGAAGGGAAGGTAGTGTGTAGGAAGGGAAGGTAGTGTGTAGGAAGGGAAGGTAGTGTGTAGGAAGGGAAGGTAGTGTGTAGGAAGGGAAGCTAGTGTGTAGGAAGGGAAGCTAGTGTGTAGGAAGGGATGGTAGTGTGTAGGAAGGGAAGCTAGTGTGTAGGAAGGGATGCTAGTGTGTAGGAAGGGAAGGTAGTGTGTAGGAAGGGAAGGGAGTGTGTAGGAAGGGAAGGTAGTGTAGGAAGGGAAGGTAGTGTGTAGGAAGGGAAGCTAGTGTGTAGGAAGGGAAGCTAGTGTGTAGGAAGGGATGGTAGTGTGTAGGAAGGGAAGCTAGTGTGTAGGAAGGGAAGGTAGTGTGTAGGAAGGGAAGGGAGTGTGTAGGAAGGGAAGGTAGTGTAGGAAGGGAAGGTAGTGTGTAGGAAGGGAAGGTAGTGTGTAGGAAGGGAAGGGAGTGTGTAGGAAGGTTAGGGAGTGTGTAGGAAGGGAAGGTAGTGTGTAGGAAGGGAAGGTAGTGTGTAGGAAGGGAAGGGAGTGTGTAGGAAGGGAAGGTAGTGTGTAGGAAGGGAAGGTAGTGTGTAGGAAGGGAAGGTAGTGTGTAGGAAGGGAAGGTAGTGTGTAGGAAAGGATGTGACGGCATAATGACCATAACTGGTACACCTCAGTAGAACACAGGTGATTAATCAGAACATAACAATATGAAGTATAATGTTTAAAAAGGAATGTCTGTTGACATTTAGGTGATAGTAGGGGGGTGTTATGGATATACCGTACAGTAGTGTAACAGTCTTGGTTTTTACTACTCCTGTTCTGTGTTGTGCCTGATGTGTGATGTATGGAACCTGCCTGTCGTAATGCTTGTGTCTTAATACTCCCGCTCTGTGTTGTGCTTGATATGTGTGCTGCAAGTAGTGCATATGTCTTTATGTTTGGATGTCTGCTGTTGTGGTTGTATGCTGTGTGTCTGTACTGTTGTGGTTGCATGCTGTGTGTCTGTGCTGTTGTGGTTGTATGCTGTGTGTCTGTACTGTTGTGGGTGTGTGCTGTGTGTCTGTGCTGTTGTGGTTGTATGCTGTGTGTCTGTGCTGCTGTGGGTGTGTGCTGTGTGTCTGTACTGTTGTGGGTGTGTGCTGTGTGTCTGTACTGTTGTGGGTGTGTGCTGTGTGTCTGTACTGTTGTGGGTGTGTGCTGTGTGTCTGTGCTGTTGTGGTTGTATGCTGTGTGTCTGTGCTGTTGTGGGTGTGTGCTGTGTGTCTGTACTGTTGTGGGTGTGTGCTGTGTGTCTGTGCTGTTGTGGTTGTATGCTGTGTGTCTGTGCTGTTGTGGGTGTGTGCTGTGTGTCTGTACTGTTGTGGGTGTGTGCTGTGTGTCTGTGCTGTTGTGGGTGTGTGCTGTGTGTCTGTACTGTTGTGGGTGTGTGCTGTGTGTGTTAGCTTGATTTTTCTTTCACAGCCCCCTTCCCCCCCTCCCTGAAGAAGCTTGTGCTTTTTGCCAGGCCATCACTGTAAATAAGAATGTGTTCTTAATGATTTGCTTGGTTAAATAAAGGTTAAATAAAATAAATAAAATAAAATTGGTGATTGTTCCTTGTTCTTTTGAATCAGCTAACTCAGTAACACTTAGCTGTTTCCCTGTATAATACCCCAAAGTAAAATGCCTCAATTTGTCTTCGATCCAACAAATGTGCCCAACTGTGAGGGTGAGTCCCCTGCCTCTGTCTCTGACCTGTAGAAATCCCCCGTCACAGTGAATCAAGGGCTGGATTTACTCTGGGCTCGGGCGCTGGCCGATCGATACACCGGTCAGCCTGAGGGGTGTGAATCCCTGCCCAACCTTGAGGAGGATGGGAACTGGACCATAACGGATCGGTCATTCATTAGGAGGAGGGCGGGGCAGCCTTCAGAGGAACGTCCTCTCTGTGTGCACACTGACATCCAGGAGGAAAGCATCGATTAAGAGGATCTGCGCCCGCTGGAGCTTCTAGTAGCGGATGAACCCCAGGGGGAGGGGCATAGCTAGGGGACACCCGATAATATTCAAATTGTGTAATGTGCCAGACCTGATACAAAAAAAAATTAAGAAAAATATAAGGTTAAAGTAAAAAAAGATAAAAACCAAATAATCCTAATATGTGAATGAACTCAAGAACCCAACTTTTCCAGGAGCATTTGAATAATTGTGGCATTTTGTCAAACCAGATATTATCCACTAATTATACTGAATGAATAAATTCCTTTAATACCAAACGGATGAACTTTCCAACAGTGATTAGATGTAAACTATGCTAATAGCGGTGGAACGGAACGGAGTCCATGACTCATGCCACCTAACAGGGTGGCAGAAGAATTAATTCAATCTTGGGTCGTAACGGTCCTGGCATTTACAAACTGGTGGCACGTTGCCTGTCGCAGCTACTGACTTCATTAGTGTGTGTGGAAATGTCCTGAGGCCACTTGCAATAACTCCAGACCCTATCAGGTTTGATTACAGTAACTCTGGACCAATCAGGTTTGATTGCAGTAGCTCTGGACCAATCAGATTTGATTGCAGTAACTCCAGACCCTATCAGGTTTGGTTGCAGTAACTCTGGACCAATCAGGTTTGATTGCGGTAACTCTGGACCAATCAGGTTTGATAACAGTAACCCTGGACACTACCAGGTTTGGGTGCAGTAACTCCAGACCCTACCAGGTTTGATTGCACTAACCCTGGACCAATCAGGTTTGATTACAGTAACCCTGGACACTACCAGGTTTGGGTGCAGTAACTCCAGACCCTACCCGGTTTGATTGCACTAACCCTGGACCAATCAGGTATGATTGCAGTAACTCTGGACCAATCAGGTTTGATTACAGTAACTCCAAACCCAACCAGTTTGGTTGCAGTAACTCTGGACCAATCAGGTTTGATTGCACTAACTCTGGACCAATCAGGTTTGATTGCAGTAACTCTGGACCAATCAGGTTTGATTACAGTAACTCCAGACCCTATCAGGGTTAGTTTCAGTAACTCAGACCCTACAAGGTTTATTTGCAGTAACTCTGGACCCGTCAGGTTTGGTTGAGGAGTCCAGCTGTGTTTGGAATCGCTCCCTCGTTCCCTCACTCCCTATTCCCTATATAGGGTTCACCATGTAGTGAACTACCTAGGGAACGGAGAAAATGTAGGGTACATGCGCTGTTCCCTGCAAATCAAGGTGAATTGTGGGTAATAAAGAGTGGACTATATAGGGAACGAAAATTCCGTGGAGAATTCGGACACTACAAACAAAATGGCCGACACCCTATATAGTGCACTATATAGTGAATAGGGAGCGATTCCGAACACAGCTATAGTCTCCTAGTTCTATCAAGTTAGGTTGAGGAGGCTCACTTAGTTTTTACAGTATCAAGTTTGGCTAAAGAACCCAAAGGTATGTACAATACAAACCGATGTTCCAATCAAGTTAGGTTGAGGAGACCTCTCCAGCTCCTATCGCGTTTGGCTGTAGAGGCTCACCAGGTACGCACGCCATAGGCCGAGAGGTGCGGATACGCCGCGTGGCGCTCGCTGTGATTGGCTCACCTCTCCTGCTCCAGCCTCATCCTCAGCGTCTCCTCCTCTGAGGCCTGCGTCTCCTCCGGCCGCCACTTGCTGGATCCCTTCCGCTCCATCTTTTCCCCCGGCCGGTCGTCCTTGCGGTGTTTGCCGAACCTGAAAGCGTAAACGCATGCAGCGTCCGTCACTAACAACACTCGACTTGGAGGATAAACAATCACAACAGGTGCTGGATTTGTCAAGTTGAAGCTTAAAGGGTCCACGTTTGTAAAACTAACTGTTTCATTGTTTTTGCATATACATGTGAGTCTCTGATGGGCCTACTAACACACAAAGTATGAAGTGAAACAATCCAGTCATTTTGTTGTGGTCAGCTGAAATGAATTCTCTAGCCTACCGACTCGCTCTTAGCTGAGCTCATTTGCATATGAACAAAGCACTCAATCTGATCTTGTGGTCAACGGAGGGGTATAGAGGCATGCTAGAACGCTTATTCAGAGTGGTATTTTCAGCAAAAATAATCAAAGACCCCAAAGACATATTAAATTGTTGAAAATTAGCATAATAGGACTCTTTGCCTTTGGAATACACGGATCAAACGCAGTCTACAGCAACTTATAACTACTATTGATGAGCTGCTCAACCCCTCCAGTTCTCATCTGTTGTGGGCTCAACGTGATGTACTGTGAGAAGCTGCTGAAACACCAACGACAGAAGAGATGTGAACTACATCTACTATCCACTCTCCCCATCTAACGATCGACCGCTCAAACACACCCGTCAATTACAATCACATTACAATTCCAACCGCTCTCTTGGTTCAACTATGAGCTAGTTTTAAACAAAAACCAGACAGGGAAATGTCACCGCGGTCCAGCGGAAGTAATTCTATTCATGGGAAGGGAACCGGTATCCATATGGGGGCTCCACTTGACAGATAATTCAGCTTGATTGACTCTACGTAAAATGTCGCCGTCTCCCTCCTCCTCCTCCTCCCCGCCCGACTGAATGACTCTGCAGAGCTAATTTCTACGACGGAGCCGTGATTATTCCAGCGGAAACTGGCCGACGATGAGAGTCTGTCTCACAGTCCAACAGGCCGGCAGAGGACAGAACCTCCCAGACACTTAGAAGCACAGAGAAGGAGGGGAGAGGAGGAGAGGGAGAGGAGGAGAGGAGGAGAGAGAGAGGAGGAGGGGGAGAGAGGGAGGAAGGGGAGAGAAAGACGTGGGAGTTAGAGGGAGAGATGAGCGAAGCCAGACGCACGAACACGGACCGACGGTAAGAGTTGAAGACACCAGAAAACAGAGAGATAATGAACATGAGGCAGAAAGAGAGAGAGAGGAGAAAACATGGAGATAATGAAGAGACGACGGGTGACAGGATGCTGAAACCAAACCGTCAGGACAAGAGAGAGAGAGAGAGAGAGAGAGAGAGAGAGGGAGAGAGAGGGAGAGAGCGAAAGACGAGAGGACACGGGGGGGGGGGGGTTCCATTACCCGATTAATTTATCAACAAATGGCTGAAACGTAGCGTACCCCCCCCCCCCCCCCCCGGGTTGTGATGCGCCGGTGTTAATATCGAGAGCAGCGCCATCTATCACGGCGGCGGCGGATGACAGGTCGTCTCGCCACTCCGCTGGCTTTCATTAAGGCTTCTTAAACGCCGCCCTCACTCGCCAGCGGCCCGCTCACCAGACGGGATTTATGATGGGAAAGGAAAGTT
>NC_140245.1:10039018-10084018 GCF_949987555.1 Borostomias antarcticus
GTACAGTAGAGACAGTAGGGACAGTAGAGACAGTACAGTAGATACAGTAGAGACAGTACAGTAGAGACAGTAGGGACAGTAGAGGCAGTAGAG
Organism: Borostomias antarcticus; assembly: GCF_949987555.1. Lineage (NCBI taxonomy): Eukaryota > Metazoa > Chordata > Actinopteri > Stomiiformes > Stomiidae > Borostomias > Borostomias antarcticus. The sequence continues at coordinate 10,039,112 of NC_140245.1, forward strand.
ACAGTAGAGACAGTAGAGACAGTCACTGCCAACAACAACAGGAGAGGATACTCCAAAACTGTGTTGCACCATTACCGTCCACCAATAGATAATCATGTGATATGATCTTCCGATGTTCGCAGCGCTTCCCGTACCGCCAGCCACCAGGAACCACACGGGCTCTTCAGGAGTTACGCGTCGCTCAATTCACCGTTAACACCGCTGACCAAAAATAAACAGGGTTCTGGTCCAGAAACGAGCAGCGGGGGGGCTTCCACGGGGGTTCCTGGGCGGCGGCCATGGCGCGGCTGCCAAGCTGACAGATTGGCGGCGGCTCGGCGTCCAAGTGGTGATCAGAGGCAGGGTTTGGCGGCGGCCGGCTGCTCTGATTGAATGACCTCATGATAATGACCCTGTGATTGGGTGCTGAGAGACGCCCCCAGAGACGAGGGGGTCAAGATGAGGCACTTCGGTTAATGACACGCTAACATACATGTGCATTGGCGCGCACACACACGCACACACTTATACGCGCACACACATCCGAGACTCACAAACGCCACACACACACCTCCGCTGCTACTGTACCACACACACACAGTCTGAAGAGGCCAATCAGTGAGTAGCTCCTTCACACAGGTCGACGTTCCTCGAACGTTTCGGAAACGTTATTGGAACGTTCCCTGTGGACCTAACCATCTGATGAGACAAGCATCCGGAAAAATCTTATAATGGGTCAGATTGCATATTGTATGAGTGTAATAATGACCATAATGGGCAGAGAATGTGTGTGCGTGTGTGTGTATGTGTGTGTAAACTGTGTGTCAACCCAGAGAGCGCTGGCGTCGATGGGAGCACACACAACTGCATACAGAACATGTAGCACCGCTGCAGCACTTTCCAAAAAACTGGCAACCCAAACCTGGCAACCCAAACCCCCTCCAGGCCCGAAAGAAGAGATCTGCATCTGGTTGCCAAGCGCTACCTTCCCCTCCCTGTGGATCTCATTACTCCGCGCTCTTTGCCCACAGCCAGCAACCCCCTGTCAGGCCCACTTTACACAAATATGATGTATGGCTGTGTTATTGGACGACCCAGAGGGCTCCCAGCCAATCGGAGCGAGTGGAGGGATGAGAAGCCAGACCCCGGGAGCCAATCGTAAAGAGGAGGGGTGAGCCGGAGCTAGCCTATGGGTGTGCAGATGGAGATGGGCCCGTGTGAAGCCGGCGGTGAGTGTGTGTCACAGGGGGCCCGTTTGGATTAAGGTTAACCGTCACAACCCATCGAGGTTCTGGAGGAGGAGCCGGTCCTCTTAACTCTATCGGATTTCTATCAGAGCGAATATCTGTGAAAACAGGAACGTTTGCTCCTCACCTGAACATGTCCCCCAGGCCCTTCAGCATGCCTTTCTTGGCTTTGTTCTTGTCTTTCTCTTTCTCTTTATCTCTCTCTTTCTTCTTCTCCTTCCCTCCCTTCTCCTTCTTCTTCTCCTCTTTGGGCCGGTTGTTTCCGTTGACCAGCGGTCTGTCGCTGGCGGGCAGCGGGCTCAGGTCCGCCACCGTCGACACCGAGTCCCGGCCTGACCGCGAACTCTCCTCCGTGTCCTCCTCCACTGGAGAGAGAGAGAGAGAGAGAGAAAGGGAGGGGGAGAGAGAGGGAGGGGGAGAGAGAGAGGGGGAGAGAGAGAGAGAGGGAGGGGGAGAGAGAGGGAGGGGAGAGAGAGAGAGGGGGGAAGAGAGAGAGAGAGAGAGAGAAGGAGGGGGGGAGAGAGAGAGAGAGAGGGAGGGGGAGAGAGAGAGGGAGAGAGAGAGAGAGGGAGCGGGAGAGAGAGGGAGGGGGAGAGAGAGAGGGGGAGAGAGAGAGGGGGGGAGAGAGAGAGAGAGAGAGAGAGAGAGAGAGGGGGAGGGGGAGAGAGAGAGGGAGAGAGAGAGGAGAGAGCGAGGGAGAGAGAGAGAGGGAGCGGGAGAGAGAGAGGGGGGAGGGGGGAGAGGGAGGGGGAGAGAGAGGTGAGAGAGAGAGAGAGAGAGAGGGGTGAGAGAGAGAGTGATGGAGACGGAGAGAGAGGTAGAGGGAGAGACAGGTAGAGGGAGAGAAAGATAGACAGACAGAGAGAGAGAGGAAGAGAGGATAAGAGAGGGATGGAGAAAGGGGAGTTGAAGGGTGGAGATATACACCTGCACCACAACAAGCCCACAATTCACAGCTACACCAGGTCAACAACATCGTCCAGGAAGCCCCCTCTTACGCGTCTCCATGCCCTCGTCGTCCTCCTCGGCGGCGGCCGGGCGGTCGTACGACTTGTCGATGGCGGCCCGGAAGCTCTCGTTGCAGCCCCGCCCCCGGATGATGCGCGGGCGCGGCCGGTGGAAGGGGAGGTCACCGTTGAGGGTGACCTCGGCCACAGCGGTCTGGAGGCTCTCCAGGGAGCTGGACTTCTTCAGGCCCAGGGAGGGACCCACGTCTCGGGTCGAGGACCCTGGTGGAACAGAACCAGGCGTCACCAGGAGGACTCAACAGTGTACTGTAGTACAGTATCATTACAGCAGATATAAACATTACGCTGTGCGCTCAACTCTTCTCAGGGAAAAAACTTAAGCTTCTTCAATATCTAATAAGTGGTTTGCGCTCACAAATAATCTTGTTCTATAATCACATTGTTGATGCAATTCACATTATTGATCAAATTGATGCAGTCTCAGGTGATTATAGACCTGGGAATTGGGTCGTTAATCACTGCCACTCACTTCCTTGTTTACATTAAATAAGCAGGAAGAAGCTTGTCTAGGATGTCATATGACCAACTACTGTACTACAGCCATTTATAGCCTATTAAATGACCTTCATTAAAACCTGTGATTATTATTATTGATTAGATCATTTCTCAAACTTCAAACAACATGTAGCACATTTCCAATGGTGCCTGAACAGTATGGCACGTTCAAAACAATAATACATCCATGACTATTCTCTGATATGGAGAAAGCTTGATATGCTAAATAAACCTGTACATGTGGTGTTTTTCACGCGTTGGCGGGGGTGAGATTATAAAAAAGGTGGTGGGGTATGGAAGTAGAGAGAAACAGAGAGTGTTACCTCAGACAAACCTCCCCCCAAAGAAGTTCTAATCCTCAGGGTATACTGTAGAACTGCTGCTTCAAACTGTGTGTGTGTGTGTGTGTGTGTGTGTGTGTGTGTGTGTGTGTGTGTGTGTGTGTGTGTGTGTGTGTGAGAGAGAGAGTGTGTGTGTGCGTTGGGTAAATACAAGGTTCTCTCTCTCCAACGTGGGTGGCCGTCGGTGAGGGTGGGAGAGAGAGCGAGCGAGGCGACGGAGCGCGGGTGTTAAGCTGAACGCCTGCTGACTGAACACCCTCTCTCTCTCTCTCTCTCTGTTTCTCCTCACGCTGTCCCCTCCTCTCCTCGTCTGACTGCAGGCCTCGCTGGCGGGCTTTCACGCACCAAACCCAAACCCAAACCAACCCCCGGCTATTCGGTTTCGGGAGAGAGTTCTAAGAGTCCCACCTAGGCAGTGGTCTTAAAAAACACAACGTCTGAGTCACCGACAAGAACGTCAACGCTTAGTTGTTTTGTCAGTTTCAGTCAGAGCCAACCTGGCAACCTATTGTACTTTCTATAGTGCATAGCTTTGTTTTTTGTTTTTTTTAAAGAGTAATGATTAACGATACTGTACTGTAGATGTTCGGTTGCCAGGTCTGACTTAAGGCTTAAGTGTTGTACATTAAGAGAAGCTGCAGCATTTCAGAGAGCCAAACCTGGCAACCCGGCCTCTCCACTCAACCTCTCCTGGTATGTTGGTACAGACTGGCGCCCTATTCTGACAGTAGATAACCCTCTTCCTGCAGCGTTCTGCTGTAGAGGTCCTTCAATAACAAATAAAGTCATCAACCTCTATACAGTAGCAGTCGACAGATGGAACGGTCTGACTGTGCTCTGATTGGCTGAGATGGTTGGAGATGAAATCACATGGTTGTGGGCTTAAATCAGCAGAGAGTATACTACTGTATGCATATTTTGTGCATACTAAATCGCTTTGGATAACAGTAGCGGCCAAACGGCATTTCAAGTGTCATATTATATATGGAGAGACACTCACTCTTCACATGTATCGCAATTACGCAATTAATTATGTTAAAAAAGTAACAATTATCTGGGATGACCATGAAATATCCTGCTTTTACTAAATATTACACAGGATATGTTATTTAACTTTAAAAACAGCGTCATACTTTGAAGGAAAAAAAACATCCACAGGAGAGTTGAGCAGTACCGAACAGTCCTCCATTGTCCTCCACCGTTCTAATCTCCTTGACAACTACGGGGCTGCAGCCTGTGTCAACAAAGGTCTCAGCCAATCACTGCCGAGGAGACCCGGGCCATCGTATCCCATCACTCCTCTCTCCAAGGCTGTCGCAGTCATCGGTTTCTCCCAGGATTGTGTTTTGGTCCGGCTAAATGGCCCATGGCCCATTGCTGCTCCGCTCCGAGAGCGGCCTGCGCCGAGTTAAAGTGCAGCGTGGCGGCCGGGAAGAGAAAATAAACACCAACGCTAAAGAAAACAGCCTGAAATCTATTAGTCCGGGACAGAGGACTAGCTGCGCCAATTGAATAGCAGCTTTTTACTCTGAATTGAGAAAATTACTGTACCTTTGAATGCACATCTAAATACAGCTGACAGACAATTCTTAACAAACGTATATTAAAAGCAACTAGTACATCTCCCTTCCCTTCCAATGCTCCTGAAGCATCTGTTTGTTTGTGTAACACTGACTGCTGGTGACGTGTTCGTATTAAAGGCTTTACGGGGCGTGACCAGAGGCGTACAGTCGGTTCACTTCATCCAGACAAAAGCACTTGTTGTCACGCTGTATGAAGACGACTACATGACTAAAATGTTCATATTTAGACACCCAAACAACATGAGACAACTCTGAAATTACACTCATCGCTACAAGGGCGTGTTTAGTCTCATTCAAGCGCACCGTTTAACCAGAGAGCAACACATCGTCCATCCCCCCCCCCCCCCCCCCCCCCCCCCCTCTGCTTACAGCGACACTCCACTAAGCCCCTCCCACAACCTGAGAGCTTCTATTCAGCGGAGAAAATACAGTCCTGACAAGACTGACGATGATGGATGAATCCCTGTCAAGTCTGTCAGGTTGGCACCCGGGACAGAGCTCTCTCTCTCCCTCTCTCTCTCCCTCTCTATCTCTCTCTCTCCCTCTCTCTCTCTCTCTCTCTCTCTCTATCTTTCTATCTCTGCTCTGTCTTTCATCCACTCTTTCTCCCTCCACCCCCCCTCTCTCTCGCTCTCCTCAAATTCACAACCACGAAACAATTAGCCGTGCCGCCATGTCTGAGGAGAAAAATAACAGGTCCTTATCCTCCCACCCAGCCGCGGTTCTGGCTGCTCTGACGACCCACCCCCCGTCCCCCCCGTCTGCCTGAGCTCGTCAGGAGGGGGGGCCCTGATTCTCACAGCCCTGCTTGCGCAACCTTTCAACCCCCCCGGTACTCTTAGAAAGACCCTGTGAACCTCTCTCGGTGAGAAGGTGCCACACTGAAGCGCCGGTGTATTTTTTAAGGGTGAGAATGTGTTGACTTTTGGTGACATCCTGCCTACAGTATATGAACAGTTTTGGTCACGATGCTTTAAGACTGTGTGTGTTTGTGTGCGTAGGTGTGTGTGTGTGTGGGGGGGGGGGGGTATAGGTGTGTGTGTGTATGTGTGTGGGTGTGTGCAGGTACTGTAGGTGTGTGTGTGTGTGTGTGTGTGTGCAGGTACTGTAGGTGTGTGTGTAGGTAGGTGTGTATGTGTGTGTGTGTGTGTGTATGTTTGTGGGTGTGTGCAGGTACTGTAGGTGTGTGTGTGTGTGTGTGTGTGTGTGTGTGTGTGCATTCGTGCTCTAAAATCAAGGGGTCAAAGGGACCGTGGTGTTGGGATAAAGGTGCGGACCCTCCCGATGGGAGAACCCGGTGGAGGGAGAACCCAGTGGAGGGAGAACCCGGTGGAGGGAGAACCCAGTGGAGGGAGAACCCGGTGGAGGGAGAACCCAGTGGAGGGAGAACCCGGTGGAGGGAGAACCCAGTGGAGGGAGAACCCGGTGGAGGGAGAACCCAGTGGAGGGAGAACCCAGTGGAGGGAGAACCCAGTGGAGGGAGAACCCGGTGGAGGGAGAACCCGGTGGAGGGAGAACCCGGTAGAGAGAGGTCCGTGCGTTCCCCGTGCCGAGCGTCCTTACCTGAGAGCGTCTCTGTGCTGGGGGTGAGGTTAATCTCATCGGCTACTGTTAGAGGGGGAGGCATAAACAGTTGAGGTTTGGTTAGTGCTCGACGTTCCTCATGCAACATTCCCACAACGTTAATGGTACATTCGGGTCCCGGGGGGCAATCAGACAGGGGGAGGGGGGGGCAATAGAGTGGGGAGGGGGGGGTGAGGATAGCAATCAGACAACGTAGCAGAAACAGCCGTCCGCTCACACGATGACATATCATTACAGAGGGAGAGAGAGAGAGAGAGAGATGGATAGAGAGAGAGAGAGAGAGAGAGAGAGAGAGAGAGAGAGAGAGAAAGAGAGTTAGAGATGGATAGAGAGAGAGAGAGAGAGAGTTAGAGATGGATAGAGAGAGAGAGAGTTAGAGATGGATAGAGAGAGAGAGAGAGAGAGAGAGAGAGAAAGAGAGTTAGAGATGGATAGAGAGAGAGAGAAAGAGAGTTAGAGATGGATAGACAGAGAGAGTTAGAGATGGATAGAGAGAGAGAGAGAGAGTCGGCCAAAGCAATCAGTATGGGTTACATGCCGTTTCAGGAAAAGGGTAATTGTCAGGAAGACGCGCTTGTTTTGACTCCGCGTGAGACGGGAGGGATGCAGAGGGGCTCTGGGGCATCCGAGCTTCACATATCAGGGGTGGGGATATCAGGAGAGGGGTGTGAAGACGCGGTAGACGCTGCTCCTTCATAGAATGGACATGGAGACCCTTTAAGAGGGGTGGAGAGAGAGACACAGAGACAGAGACAGAGGTGGAGGGAGAGAATGAGAGAGAGAGAGAGAATGAGAGAGAGAGAAAGTGAGAGAATGAGAGAGCGAGAATGAGAAAATGAGAGAGAGAGAATGAGAGGGAGTGACAGAAAGACATAAGAAGAGGATGAGAGAATGAGAGAGAGAGAATGAGAGGAAGAGAGAGAGAGGAAGAGAGAGAGAGAGAGGGAGAGACAGTGACAGAGCGAGTCCGGGTCTGGATCAGGGGGGCTGTGGTTCGGCCCGTAGGCCCTCCCAGCAGAACCCCGCCAGCGCTGTGACCGGGGGAGAGGGGGGCAGGGCGGGTACGGGGTCGGGGGCGGGTCGGGTCAGTACCTAGGTCCATGCTCTTGGACTTGCGCGTCTTGATGATCTCCAGTTGGCCGGCGGCGTCTCCGAACTGCTTGGTGCGTTTCTCCGACATGCTCTGCCTGCCGAAGCCCTCCCTCTGGAACGTTCCGTCAGGGTCGGTGTCGTCCGGACTCAGGGAACTGGGAGGGATGGAGGGGGCGGAGTCAGCAACAAGGCCCGTGTCTCCCCACGACTGACTATAAACCCCCTGCACCACTAGCACACGACCACATACCTCAACAACACACACACACCGCACACACACACCGCACACATAAACCACACACACACACCGCACACACACACCGCACACACACACCACACACACTGTACATACAGTAACACTGCTCATCCTCCAACCTACACTCACCACACTCCATTCTGTATATTTATGTATATTATATTGTATATTTGCACTGTTTTGGTTGTGTTTTGCACTGTCCTGTCCTGTCTTGCACCCTGTCCCCTGTCCCGTCCCCTGTCCTCTGTCCCGTCTCCTGTCAGATGTCGTCTGCAATAGCGTACGCCTTGACCCTCGGCAAAGTCCTTGTATGTGAGAACCAGACACATGGATAATAAACACATCTTGAGTCTTGAGAGATGGAGAGAATGAAGAGATGGAGTAGAGGGAGACAGTGAGAGAGAGAGAGAGTGGGAGAGAGAGAGAGAGAGAGAGAGAGAGAGAGAGAGTGAGAGAGGGAGAGAGACAGAGAGACAGAGAGAGAGGGAGAGAGAGACAGATAGAGGGAGAGAGAGACAGAGAGAGAGGAAGAGAGAGAGAGAGGGAGAGAGAGAGAGAGTGTGAGAGAGAGGGAGAGAGTGTGAGATAGAGCAAGAGAGAGAGATAGAGAGAGACAGACAGAGAGAGGGAGAGAGAGACAGAGAGAGAGTCACACACAGAGAATCAAACGCCGAGGAGCAGCTCCTAATTGACCCTGCGCCTCCTCCAATCAACCAGGACCACCTCCTGCTCCAATCAACCAGGACCACCTCCTCCTCCAATCAACCAGGACCACCGTCTCCGCTCTGAGCCTGATTAGTCTGCCTGAGGGGCTGGACCAGCACCAATCAGCAGCCCACACGGTCGCCCCAGGGGCCGGCAAGGAGGGCCGGTCACTAAGGCCTCATCATCGCAGTACGGGAGGCGGGCTCTCTGAGTCAGGTCACGTACCCCCGTCAGCTGGCCGGTCAGATCCACGGCCTCTCCGCCAGAGAAAACGACGCGGAGCAAAAACACAGCTGCACATTTCACTGCTCTGCGTCAGAACGTGTCCTTCCAAAACTGACAGTTAGAATATTCACTGTGATGGTTTCTAGATGTGTGTTTAGACTTGGGTTTAACGAGTTTTACAACATATTACACGGTACGATAAACATTAGCAGCGCTCTCTGCGGCAATTAGTCGATGTCAAAATAAACTAGAATATTTCGGCGAGGTCTGGGCTCCTAACCTCTGTGATAATACTGCCGTTATGTTGCGGAAGCAAGTCAAACACGGCTGTCGTTTCAAAAGGAATGTCACAACTGACGTTCTGACGGTTGATAAACTTTGCGGTCCGCCTACCGCTGACAGCTCTACCGCTGACAGCTCTATGCCTCGCGTGACGAGGTGACTGACAGGAGAAACCGCGGAAGAGGGAAACTGGGAAAACCCTACTCAAAACGCACTTGATTTGCACCTCGGGGCAGCTTCCTCTCTAGGCCAATCGTATGATTCACAATGTAAAAATCCAGGACGTTCTGTAAACCGAATCAAGCGCACCCGAGGTTTATGACCCAGGCAGCTGTTCTCCTCACCTCTCGTTCTGATTGGGTATCTCTTTGGCCCAGGGCGGAGTCACGTCCGTGGCAAACCCCATGTCGTCGTGGGAGCTGGAAGACGATTGGTCGGAGAGGTGGGGCGGGAGCACTGGCGGCCGGTCGTCCTCGATGATGACCGTGTCGTCCTGGGGCATGTTGACCGTAGGGGACAGCTGGTAGTGACCTGAGAGAGGACACGTTAAGACAAGCACTAGGTTGACTTTACTGCACACAGAAAACTGCTTCTGTTAAAACGAGCTACAAAACCGCTAAATGGTCTTAAGTGTCCCTACGGGTTACTTAAAAAATACTCAAGGTGGTTCACAGCACATGTAATGATATTCCATTACCACAAGTTGGAAAACCTCAAATTGTTGTGAGTAGAGCACTGTAGGTAGATGTAAGTGGAGGGATGAATACACTTTCAGTTACTTTGATGAATACCAACAAAAAAGTCTGCTTTAAAAGATTCCTCAACGTGCTTCCAAAAACATATTCAGTACTGAGAACATGTACTGTAGGCATACTAATTTACCATGAGACATTCCTGTAAAGTTAATATGTACAATATTCCTTAATCAGCTTAGAGTTATACCATGTTGCGTTTGGTGGTTGTTAAAAATGGCGTTGTTTCCATTAAAGAATGATTAATTCAAGCTGCAGAGTCGTTGGAAAAGATAAAACTATTTCCTTGGGCGAGCTAGCCGCCAGGAAAAAAACAGCCCTGCTTTTCTTCCCGTCCAAAAGGGGGGATTTAAAAAGCACATTGAGATGCAGCGCACCGCGCTCTCCCCTCGTCTGTTTTTCTGGAGCACCTACCCAGCTAACGGAGGGCAGCTGCGATACTTGACTACAGTCCCACAAGGACAGGGAGAGACGCGTGTTTGTGTTGGGACACACAGGGACACAGGGACACAGGGACAGGGAGAGACGCGTGTTTGTGTTGGGACACACAGGGACACAGGGACAGGGGGAGACGCGTGTTTGTGTTGGGACACACAGGGACACAGGGACAGGGGGAGACGCGTGTTTGTGTTGGGACACACAGGGACACAGGGACAGGGGGAGACGCGTGTTTGTGTTGGGACACACAGGGACACAGGGACAGGGGGAGACGCGTGTTTGTGTTGGGACACACAGGGACACAGGGACAGGGGGAGACGCGTGTTTGTGTTGGGACACACAGGGACACAGGGACAGGGGGAGACGAGTGTTTGTGTTGGGAGTCTGTCAGGGTTGGGAGCCTTGGGCCAGCAGCCTCACTGTGTTTCTCAGAGTCTCTCACTGTGAGTCAATGTCCTCTAAACACACCCACTACCTCTACACCAGTAAACACATCCACTACCTCTATACCAGTAAACACATCCACTACCTCTATACCAGTAAACACACCCACTACCTCTATACCAGTAAACACACCCACTACCTCTACACCAGTAAACACATCCACTACCTCTATACCAGTAAACACATCCACTACCTCTATACCAGTAAACACACCCACTACCTCTATACCAGTAAACACACCCACTACCTCTATACCAGTAAACACATCCACTACCTCTACACCAGTAAACACACCCACTACCTCTATACCAGTAAACACATCCACTACCTCTACACCAGTAAACACATCCACTACCTCTATACCAGTAAAGATATCCACTACCTCTATACCAGTAAATATATCCACTACCTCTATACCAGTAAACACATCCACTACCTCTATACCAGTAAACACATCCACTACCTCTACACCAGTAAACACATCTACTACCTCTACACCAGTAAACACATCTACTACCTCTATACCAGTAAAGATATCCACTACCTCTATACCAGTAAAGATATCCACTACCTCTATACCAGTAAACACATCCACTACCTCTATACCAGTAAACACATCCACTACCTCTACACCAGTAAACACATCTACTACCTCTACACCAGTAAACACATCTACTACCTCTATACCAGTAAACACACCCAGTACCTCTACACCAGTAAACACATCCACTACCTCTATACCAGTAAAGATATCCACTACCTCTATACCAGTAAAGTGTGTGTGTGTGATGTTATTATCTGTCCTGTGGTCCCTTCTCAACTACCCCTGCTGTGTGTTTTTGTTACTTTCAGGGAATTTGAGGGTGTGGGCGAGACCCTGAACAACATGAGATCCCCTTCTCTCAGGCCACACACACGCACGCTCACGCACGCACGCACGCACACACGCACACACACACACGCACACACGCACATCTAATCCAATTTCTCTTAGCAGTCCAATGCACAACACTGAGAATCTCATCAATGTCAGAGCCTGAATTACTACGATACAATCAAGTGCGAGCATTGAGCAGCAGCCCAGTGAATCTGTCAACACTCTGGCCCGGCTTTCAAGCACTGAATAAAAACCTCTTTGTCTTACGGGGACTCAGCCCAAGGACACTCTGCCACCCACAACAATGGCACTGCAAACAGGTGAGCTACAGTAACGCCCCTGACCCGACTCCATCCATCCAATCCCATAAATATGCTTTCAAAATGGCCGCCGACAGCTATAATAAACCCCGGGAACAGACAATAGAACAAAAGCTTCCGTTTCTTTACAGAAAGAAGAAAAAAAAAAAAAAAAGCCATGGTCTTTAGCAGAACCAATTTTCAGAGACGTTTCCTTGTGAGAACCAGGAGAATAGTGGAATTGAAAGAGGGTGTTAATGGATGAGAGCCGGGGATGAAAGTGCGTGGAGACTGAGAGGGTGGGGTGAGATCAGAATGATTGGGCGAGATGCAGTGGAAAGAGCTTTTATTTTGTTAACACTGTCCTGGTCATTTTTGCATAATTTGCATAATTGACTTCGGTCCATTTCGTTAAAAGACGGGCATCTGCCAGGAAGGAGAGAAATCATCCAGGAAGGAGAGAAATCATCCGGTCAGGCACTTGTTCCTTCACTGGCATGATGGCGGAGCACATGGAGAGAGAGGTGATCTCAGAAACAGTCACAAACATGATAATATTCGAATATTTTGTTGTTCGTTCTATATTAACAATACCTGAAATTGTTTTTCAAAGCCTAAATAGTACTGTCCTGTAGCAATGACGCCTCCATGATTGTTGTCCATGGATACTCTCTAAGGACCCTACAGACTCCTCTGGTGTCCACACACCTGCCTGTTTAAATCAATCACACAGGCACACTGACTCGAGTATTATACAACGGTTAGTTCTGGTTCTTGATTCTGATTGGCTGGAAGCCGTGTTAAAATACTTTGTAACACACACCTGGGACCGCATATCATTCCATTTTCAGTATTAATGCGCCTCCCATTTGATCCAATGCATTGTAGTTGTTGTTGCTTGGCAAACCATTTGTTAGGGGAACTAATTTGCTCGGCGGAATTGAGGGAATGATGCTTCGTTTTGAATAAATGTTAATTTAGCTGTTATAAAATCACTATAACACACGGCCTCTCATGGTTTATTGCTTAAATAGATGACAAGTAGAACAGTGGATAAGAAAGACTTTGTCATCGTCTGTCTCTAACTCAAGCGTGCTGAGAGGGATTGTAGAGTTCCGAATGCACCAGATGCTTAGCTCACTACTCCATCCCTCCCTAATGGCCAACTATAGCCAATTACACCCAGGCTTCTACAGGTCCTTAACCCGACACCGGCGTCGACAGTAAGACTCCTAGCACTTTCCTAAGGACGAGAGCTTTGACATCTCTAGGTCGGCCAAGACATGTGGTGAAGTAGGTTTAGTGTGCTCCCTTCTGGGGGCTGAATGTGTCTCTCATGGCCAGAAACACGCAGACATGCTGAACAACGCTGTCACGTGATACGGAGGGAAGTTCAGCAGAAATAAAGCATCTTTTTAAAGAGGTCAGGATCAACTTGGAGGTTATAATCTTCCCAATACTAAAACTGTGTCTGAGGAGTAAGGGTGTACAGTTAGTTCTGGTGACTGTAATTCCATGTTGTTTATTCAACTTGACTTGTACATTAGTCTTTATGGGATTCTTCTTTTTTTGCAACCTTCTGTACGTACCACGTTGGCCCCTTGCTGTATTGTATGCTAAATAAACACAATAACAACGGCAGCAGCAACAACAACAACGGTACAGATAAACAAAATGACAACCTGCAGACATCCATAGCCAACCTTGACATCCCTGCAAACTGTATACAGTATAAGAGGGATATTTTCACAGTTTGTTATGTGTGAACAAATGAAGACAACAGACTTCCACACAGTGATGGAACTAACCTATTAACACCAACACATCTGTTTTTCTGGTTATCCCTCTCTCTCACGCACACACACACACACACACACACGCACACACACACTTCACACACACGCACACTTCACACACCGACTGAGCTGTGAACGAACACTGTGGCTAACAGCCAATTTACACCCGGAGAAGCAGACGTCCTGAACCACAGAGACATCACAGTATCCGAAGGGAAGGGTCACGCATAGTCCTGAGGTACCAGCGTTTGTTAAGTTAGCCCTGATCAAACCTCCTTCATAAGCCAATGCGGGGTCACAGGTCATAAGTACCCCTGACTGTGTGGATGAAGAGGGAGCCCAGATGGAGAGAGAGGTCTGCACCACCTGAGGTTGGAACATCTGGAGCCGGTGGTTGGTGGTCGTTGCTTAAGCCCACATGATTGATTTAATGTCTGGGTTTGGTTGAGGCTGGACCATTAATATTGCCCACCACCCCTCCAACTGTCTGTCTGTCAGCTAATGCCCACACAGACGGCCGCGTACGCACACAGGGACACACACACACACACTCCCTTCACGAAACCTCTCAGGGTTGGCTTGAGGTGATGACTACACATAATCAAAGCAGAGTGCTCAGGGACTCAAAGTAGACGCACGCACGCACACACACACACGCACACACACACACACACACACCAGAAGCCATGCTCCACAGAGAGGATATTGTAACTCATATCCTGGCTATGTTCCGACTGCTCCTTGACATTTGCTGAGCCATTAAGATCCAGCGAGAACTAAATGAAATCCAGAGCTGCGCTGGTCAGTCAGTTACTCACTATCCTGTGTTGACAGACCTGGAGGTTTCACATCATATAATCCACTGCAAACCCCCCCCAAAAAACACATGGGGGTCAACTGGGATTGTGTGTGTGTGTGTGTGTGTGTGTGTGTGTGTGTGTATGTAGACTGCCGGACACAATGTGCTCATGTTCTCACAGTCTCTTGAGGCCATGTATGGTCCTTGACGGCAAAATGACATTTCCATTGTGAAATGGACTATAATCTGCTATTCTGTGTGTCAATCACTAGTCCTATGAAAAAAAGTGGCCTATCAATACGGAAATAATTACAGTTGTACAATACTGTCTGTGATTATCACTATTCAAGAAGCCTGTGAATAAATCCCTGAAAACCTAGTGTGTATAGTATTGTCATTATACAAGCGTGTTTAGTTGCAAAAGCCTCGTCATGGACACATTTATAGAATTGTGTTGACTTTTCTAATGGTATGTTTTGTATTGTGTGGACTTCATAAGTGGTGATGAATGTACAGTATGGTACTATATTGCAATGTATGTATTGTATGTATGTATTGCAATGTGACCGAATGCCCACGCGGGTACAGATGGCGCCAGTCTTACCCATCATCCTCCCTGCCACGCCCTTCCCCATCATCCTCCCTGCCACACCCCTTACCCATCATCCTCCCCTCCACACCCCTTACCCATCATCCTCCCCTCCACACACTTATCCATCATCCTCCCCTCCTCGCCCCTTACCCATCATCCTCCCCGCCACGCCCTTACCCATCATCCTCCCCGCCACGCCCTGCCTGGGCAGCAGGTTGTCGTCCAGACCCTCGATGCCGCCGTACAGCGAGTGGGAGATGCGGCGCTCGTTGTCGTCGAGGGAGGAGTTGAGGCTCTGTCGCGCTCCCAGAGGGCTGCCTGGGGTCTCCTGACACACACACACACACACACACACACACACACACACACACACACACACACACACACACACACACACACACACACACACACACACACACGGAGGGACACTGTGAATAGGACTGAAGGATACATCTTAGATTGAGACAAATTCAGTAGAAATCCACAGACACCAAATGGGGATAGCACTATAGCGAGCGACGCCACCACAAAAAAGATTAAAGAGCATGAATGAGACGGGGAAAACTCCCTTCACACCTTCCATCTCCCACACCAAGCAACGCAACCAGCACACATAAACCAGCATGAATGAGGGACATTAGCCTGATGCTAACAATGGCGCCAACCAGCGCTAAGCGCTAAGGTAAATGAGCATGGATTTCCGATAGCAGTCGGGACTCCGGTGGCCCTCGCGCCCCACAGGGGAGCAGCGCCTGACATTTCCCTCAGGGCTCCCAGTGACATTCACCTGTTTATTGGACAAATAGGCCATTTGCTGAACCTGTCACCTTTAAACACAGTTTCCTCACAAGGCAAGAGGGAGAGTGTTGGAATGTGTGTGCGCACGTGTGAGCATGTACATACGGTATGTGTGTGTATGTGTGTGTGTGTGTGTGTGCGCGCGCGCACGTAATGTATGTGTGTGTGTGAGTGCCCTCGTTTGCCATTAAGAGTCTCCTTGGTCATTGATTAAAAGTATTGATTTTCAATGGACACTGCATTCATTGGTTTAAGATGATGACCATGTTTGGCACATAGATTGCCGGCATCTACAACAGGGGTAACCAGGAGCAACAGGACAGAACAGACTACACAAACACTAAAATCCATAACACGGCCAATCAATACACATTATACACATTCCCCTCATTGAACTAATTCAACTAGCAGTATATAGCCTACAAATACATTTGAAGGTGGGTTGTACTGTACAACAACCATGATGCAACAACATATGACCTTGTAAATCTACAGTAGTGACTGAATAAGTGCTCTAAAGGCCATCTTGCTGAAATTGTCGTTTTTACATCAGTTATTGATCAAGATGGGTGAGTACAATCAATACCCATGGAATATTAAGTGGGCATTCCGCGGTAACATTTGACCTCACCAATCCTACCATGCAAATCTACCAGAATAATGACCAATGGTGCATTGTTAAAGTATTGTACTGTATTTCACACCGTTATTTACCAGGTGAGAACGCAACCATAAAACAGCCAGTAAAACCAGCCTGACTGAGAGAGATGGAGGGTGACGGGGAGTGATTCTAAGGAGAACGTGTGGTTTGGCGTTGGCCAGTGGGAAGCGACGCCTTTCTCTGCTTTTAAATGAGAAAGTTAATGAAATGGACCTCTGACTGCTGCTAGGGCCCCATCTAGACCGGCTCAATAATAGAGGAGGGCATTCACCATTCTGGAGGTCGGTCAACACATCACCCAGCTCTGCGCGCTGCACATTCACTCGGATAATTAAAAATAATGAGCACGGACTTGAACCTCATTGGGTATGAATGGTGACGAGAGCAGCTGGGTGAATAGCTCGTGTTTGGGTAATATTGAGAGGAAATAGAAGTTCTGAATCGAGTTCGGAAGAGATTAGTGAGGAAATGTTGAAAGAGAATGTTATGTGAGATGAATACAAATAAGAATCTATCTGCGTCTGTCTGCCTGCCTGTCTGTCTGCCTGTCTGTCTGTCTGTCTGTCTGTCTGTCTGTCTGTCTGTCTGTCTGTCTGTCTGTCTGTCTGTCTGTCTGTCTGTCTGCCTGTCTCTCAATCCAAAGTCGTGTATCCTGAAAGAAGCAACCTGAAATCCTCTTCTTAGCCCCAGGATGTATTGTAGTAGTTTAGCGCCCCCCCCCTCGAGCCTGCTGCCCTCAGACCCTCCCTTCTGCTGTTACTGTGATGCACATATCAGATATTCTCCCCAGCGACAGACCCTAAAACACCCCCCTCCCTCTCTCTCTAGGCTCGCCCTCAGCCTCCTCCACAGCCCAGCACACGGCTGAGCCCTCTTCTGCTCCTGCTTTCAATTACACCGCTGCATCATGGGAAATCAACATTCTGACACACAAGTGTGGAGAGGAGAAGATAGGGGACGAGGAGACGAGGATGTAGGAGAGGAGAGGAGAGGAGAGGAGAGGAGAGGAGAGGAGAGGAGAGGAGAGGAGAGGAGAGGAGAGGAGAGGAGAGGAGAGGAGAGGAGAGGAGAGGAGAGGAGAGGAGAGGAGAGGAGAGGAGAGGAGAGGAGAGGAGAGGAGAGGGGAGGAATAAAATCTTGACATTGAGAAAAGTCTTGGATAGCTCTTTGTCATGGCAAATTTCCCCAGAAGCCCTTGGGGCATGTGGGCGGAGCATGTGGTTGGAGCATGTGACCTGACTGGCTATGCGCTCATCGTTTCCTGTGAATTATGAATCTCCCGGGGTTTGGTCTGTAAAACACTGATCACTGGCCTTGAAATGCATCATGGGACAACTAAAAGAAACAAAGGTCTGTTGATAGTTATCGGACAACTGAGGAGAGAATAACTTAAAAAAAGAAGGGACTATGGCCAAACATGTACAAAGGAATAATAATCATGATAAATAAGATGGTTTGTGATGTGTGATTGGTCATTTTCTGCAAAATGAATAACATGCAGAAGAGCAGCAAAGCCATTGCAAAATATTTTTTATCTTTAATTTGGTTTAGCCAACACATGCAAAAAAACAGTTTAAAAAAGTAACTTGGTCATCATCGCAACGGCAAGGGGTTTGGGGGGGAAAGGGCAGTAGAACTTGAAGAACGTGGAGGTTCCACATGGCCTTCCAAGCATCACACATAGAGGCCCTGTGGGTTAGAAGAGGAGTTCAGGACACACACACACACACACACTTGAGTTAGTCCACCAATCACCACTTTCACGCCGCCATAGTTACTCATCCAATTCCATCCCCCCCCACACACACACACACACACACACACACACACACACACACACACACACACACACACACACACACACACACACACACACACACACACACACACACACACACACACACACACACACACACACACACACACACCTGCATCCACATCGCCATGGTTACCTCGTTGCGTTTGGTCAGCCTCCTGGCGACGATGAGCTGGATCATCCCGCGCTTGTTACCCTCGGTTGACATGGACTTGCGTAGCGTCTCCATGGCGTCCTGGTTGGTCTTCCCTAGCAACGACTCGCCGTTGACGGCGAAGAGCTGGTCGTTGACCCTCAGCCTGCCGTCCTGCGAACGGAAGAACGACACGGGGGCGCGTTGAAATCAGCTGGACTGATGTGGGGTCGGGGTTCTAGCGGTTCTATCCTGGGACTGTCACATTTACAGGAACCACGCGCTGACTGGTATGAGTTTGCAGGTTCTCCCCGTGTTCCCAAGGGTTTCCTCCCAAGAACCCAATATGAAAAACATGCAGAAGGACAGATGCTCTTCAGTCCGGTCCCTAACCAGGACCTGGACTGAGCACTTGGACTTGGTCCCCGGGCGCCACTGACGAGGTTGCCCACTGCTCCTGGCCCACCTGGAGGAGAGGACAAATTCCACCAGCGACCCCTAAGCTGCGTGTGTGCGTGGTGTGTGTTGTGTCACCACTCAGGTGTGTGTAATTGTGTGTGGCGTGCCGTGTGGCAGACTAAAGACCCCTTGAGGTCCAGTATAAACACACCCAGAGAGGCTTTTAAACATGAATCCATCACAATTACAAAATGGTTCTAACTTACAAAACAAACATCTGTATTTGTCACGCGTTGAGACACACACACATCACACTGTGTAGGCGACGAAACACACACACACACACACACACACACACACACACACACACACACACACACACACACACACACACACACACACACACACACACAAAATGGCTGGAGCATCCACCGATGAAACTGGGTTCTGCCACAGGGACAAAACATTCCTTCTCCACGGTTCATGTCCCCTTTGTAGCGAGGAGGGGGGGAGGGGGGCGGGGCGCTCACCTTGCAGGCGGCGCCTCCGTTGATGATGGACTTGACGAAGATGCCCAGGTCAGCGTGGTTCTCCTTGGTGCGGTTCCCCTTCACGCTGACCCCCAGGCCGGCCGAGCCAGAGTCGCTCAGCGGGATCTCGAAGGTCAGGAACTCCCTGGTTCCGTCCGGGGTCAGGACCAGCTCGTCCTCCTCCACCTTCTGGACGAGAGGAGGGGGGGAGAGAGAGAGAGAGAGAGAGAGTTCGTACCTGGCCGCCTTGCACCGTGGGTCACGCCGGACACAGTTTTGGTGGCATCGTCCTCACCTCAGGAATCACCCACAATGCATTTCAGTAGAAGTGAGTACAGTTCTTGATAGCGGCCATAGAGTTAGTGTCAGGCAAAGCTGGTAACATGCTGTTCTAGTTTGGTGGAACAGCTGAAGGTGACACTGTCAAAGCACACAGGGTCACCAGTAGCGAAGGAGCTTGACCCCTACGTGACCTGAAGGATGCAGCCATAGTGTAGGAGTGTATTGGTCCCTTCAGTTTTCTCAACCCCCTTAAGGCCGTTTCAGACGAGGAGCGATATCCGCGCATTGTAATTCATTTTCAATGAGAAAGGCGAGCGGACAATTTGGGAGCCGCGGACAATCTGGGGCGGAGCGGCAAGCGGGCGCGACCCCGTGAAATTGTCGCGCGCGTGCTCGTTTCATGCACACGCCCGTCCGCGACGAGAGCTGAATTGTAGTCAGCTTTCCCCGCTGCGCGCAGGACGCACGCGTCCCCCGCTGATCCGAGCGAGAACGCAGGCGGAATATCGCTCCCCGTCTTAAACGGCCTTTAGACTCCCTATCAGACAGTCCACATCTACCCTGAGTTCAACATACAATAACCTTCAACCCCCGCATGGGTCTGGATTAGCTGGAGCAAAGGAAACACCGTAATACTCGGACCAAAGGAGCAGCAAAGTTTTAAATATCAGTGACACCATCACAGTGATTAACTTAGCACCTAAATCATGAAATCCTGTCATCCTGTCTCAGTGGGATCGAAAGCGTATTCCGGAAGCGCAGGTGTTCAGGTAAACTTTGCTCCGACCGATTTCGACACGTTCCGCTGCGGCGGATTCGCGAGCCGTGTGATTATCGGCGCATTCGCATGCGTGAGGCACATCGGTTCCCCAACAGGTGCCTTCGGCCCGACCGCGCCACAATGAAGAAGCTATTCTGTCTGACAGCTGTCCTCTGAATGGAGAGCGACGCTCTCTGGCTGCCAATTACGGGCGTGCCTAACAAATTCAATCATAATCAGGCTCTGTGTCACACACTCGTTAGCTGCCATTGTTTAGAGAGCGATTAAATTGACTTTGTGGAGAGGGAGGGAGGGAGGGAGAGGGTTCAGGGGGTTGAGCGTGACAGAGAGAGAGAGAGGGGAACAAAAGAGAGGGAGAGAACAGGGGAGGGGGGGAGAGAGAGAGAAAGAGGAGAGAAGGGTGAAGAGGAGATGGATACAGAGAGAGAGAGAGGGAGAGAGAGAGAGGGAGAGAGAGAGAGAGAGAGAGAGAGAGGAGAGGGAGAGAGAGAGAGAGAGAGAGAGGGAGAGGGAGAGGGAGAGGGAGAGAGAGAGAGAGGGAGAGAGAGAGAGGGAGAGAGAGGGAGGGAGAGAGAGAGAGGGAGAGAGAGAGAGAGAGAGAGAGAGAGAGGGAGAGAGATAGGGAGAGAGAGGGGGAGGGAGAGAGAGAGAGGGAGAGAGAGAGAGGGAGGGAGAGAGAGAGAGGGAGAGAGAGAGAGAGGGAGGGAGAGAGAGAGGGAGAGAGAGAGAGAGAGAGAGAGAGAGAGAGAGAGAGAGAGAGGGAGAGAGAGATAGAGAGAGGGAGAAAGAGAGAGAGGGAGAGAGAGAGAGAGAGAGAGAGAGAGAGAGGGAGCACACAGAGGAGAGGAGACAGAGGAGTAGATTCATGTGGAGCTCTATAGCCGAGCCAGCTGTCGTCTCCCTGTTGAAAGCTTTCAGCCACAGGGCCGCTCGGCGTTCCAGGCAGCCAGTCAACCGCCTGTAGTGGCAGGAATCAAAAGCAGACACCTCTCTCTCTCTCCCTCTCTCTCCAATCTCAACCTGTCCATCCCTCCACCCCCACCTCCACCCCCGTTCCCTTTGAATGGATTCATCTGAAACGATTGGCGCTGGCCAGCTAGCCTACGCCCCACCCCCCCCACCCCCGCCAACCTGTCGATTTGATGCCAATCGAGGAAAAAAGTAACTTGAAAGGAATTAAAAGTGTAGAGAGGAGAAGGGAAGGGGGGGGGGGCAGTGGAGGGTGTAATTGCTGGAGGGAGCCCATGCGTGGAGAGCATTGTTGGCTGCCTAGTAGACCCTCCTTCTCCTCCTCCCTACTTCCTCCCGTCCTTACTCCCTCTGTCCTTTTCTCTTTCTTCCTCATTCTTATGCATCTCTCTCTGTCTCTCTGTCTCTCTCTCTCTCTCTCTCTCTCTCTGTCTCTCTCTGGCGCCTGCTGCAGACCGCTTGCTGATAGACTAAGAATATTAAACACCTGCGGGATCGACAGGACGCACGCACGCACGCACACACACACACACACATCTGCATAGCCACTCAAACACCCACACTCAGACCCTTCCGCCGCACAAACGCACCTGCACATGCTCACACAAGCTCACACACAGACACACACACACACACACACAAACACACACACACACACACAGGCACACACCCACACACACACACAGCGTGAAAGCCAGCGTGCCCCGTGGTACAGCCCGTGTGACTGAGCTGGGGCCGTGATGTGCTACTGCATTTATTGAGAACATCTGAGCAGAATACCAAGCCACATTCCATAATAAATCTCCCTCTTACACACACACCCACACAGACACACCGCCGTCTCCTCTACACACACACGCACGCGCGCCAACCTCCGCCTCTACACGCGCCCACGGTAGCTGTTCAAAAATAAGTCGCCGGCAGACGCACTAGAAAGACTCTCTGCCTGCCGATGCGAGCACATGCAGCCCCCAGCCTGACTCCCTCCATGGCCGCCCGGTGGGCCATGGCGCTGTGGTGTACCCCCCCCCCCCAACAACCCGGTCGGCCATGGCGCTGTGGTGTACCCCCCCCCCCCCCCCCCCCCCCCTCCCCAAAACCCGGTCGGCCATGGCGCTGTGGTGCTGTGGTGTACCCCCCCTACCCACAACCCGGTCGGCCATGGCGCTGTGGTGCTGTGGTGTACCCCCCTCCCCCCTACCCACAGCCCGGTCGGCATGGCGCTGTGGTGTACCCCTCCCCCCCCAGCCCGGTCGGCATGGCGCTGTGGTGTACCCCCCCCCCCCCCCCCAGCCCGGTCGCCATGGCGCTGTGGTGTACCCCCCCCAGCCCGGTAACCCGTGGAGGTGAGGTAAACATGGCGTCTGCTCCCAGCCTCTGCCCTACTCCTGTTGAGCGGAGAACAGGTGGCCGGTTGGAGCGCGGCTTTGATTCCATCAGAAAAGGAGCCTGTTCCCCACCAGAGAGAGAGGCACCTCGGATCACCTCACGCCAGATCCATGGACGAGGAGGAGAAGAAGGAGGAGGAGGAGGGGTGAGCGTGTCTGTGTGGGTAGATCGATGGCGCTTGGCGCTCTGTTATTCCCGGGTAAGCGGCGCTGATGTCTTCTCAGCTCCAGTGGCGGTGAGGGTTTTGGGCTGTTCTGTTCTGTGACTAATGGTGTAAACAATGGGCCAGGAAGTCCGCGTTACTTTCTGTTACGGGATCAGGCGGAGGACTCGGAAGACAGATGCATTATGGGAGCCAAATGACACACACAGCGTGTTTGTGAGTGGGCTTTGCGGGCAGCGAAAGCACCAAACCTCAAGTGTGCAGCGGGCGACAGACAAGCCGTATAAGACAATAAAGCGCCCAGTTGACTTTCATTTGTTCTGTTTGTTGACAGCCCCTAGCACGGCCATTAAGCTGTATGGTCGTTCTCGATTGGTCACAGACCAGTGATGTCATGCGGCAGGTTACCTCCACTAGCTGATCGGTGGTCTTTGTTGACACTGACCACCTCAGGCACGGACACTGAATGGAAAGACAAATAGTCAGATGAAATAGTTATAGCCGTCTCTCTCTTTCTCCCTCTCTCTCTCTCTCTCACACACACACACACACACACACACACACACACACACGCACACACACGCACATGCCTTTCCCTGCCCAACATTGGGCATCGCATGCCAAAAATCCACCATCACACCAAGAAAACAGCCACAGCCACACGTTGGCAGTGGAGTGTAGCGATGATGAGTGACCGCTCTTAATCAAGCTCTCAATCAAGCAGTTGTAGCGCAACTTAGCAACTTTCCAACTGTCCCTTCTAGTGAACATGCAACGGTTGTACTCTCTCGTCTACGTTGTGTTTCGTTTGACCCATGTTAAGGGATTGTCCAGGGCGGGACGCGAACCTGCAACCTTGCGCTTGCAAGTCGGATGTGCTGACAACTACACCAAGAGAGATATCTCTTTTGGCAGGGTCGTTAGCACATCCTTTATACCAGGGGAGTGAGTTTCAACAGCTACTCGCTACCACGACCTCAGAGGACTACGCTCACTCCACCAGGGTTTACGAGGACTACGATTCACTCTGTTACACACACACTACAACATCCATCCACCTCCCAATCTCCCTCTCTCCCTCCACCCCTACACATCCCTCTGTTCCTCCCTCATCTCCATCTATCCCTCCCTCTACCTCCACCCCTCTCTCTACCTCCACCCCTCTCTATACCTCCACCCCTCTCTATACCTCCATCCCTCCCTCTACCCCTCCCTCTACCTCCACCCCTCCTTCTACCTCCACCCCTCCCTCTACCTCCATCCCTCTATACCCCCACCCCTCTCTCTACCTCCACCCCTCTATACCTCCACCCCTCTCCATACCTCCACCCCTCTCTATACCTCCACCCCTCCCTCTACCTCCACCCCTCCTTCTACCTCCACCCCTCCCTCTACCTCCATCCCTCCCTCTACCTCCATCCCTCTCTACCTCCACCCCTCACTCTACCTCCACCCCTCTCTATACCTCCATCCCTCCCTCTACCTCCACCCCTCTCTGTACCTCCACCCCTCGCTATACCTCCACCCCTCTCTATACCTCCATCCCTCCCTATACCTCCATCCCCCCTCTCTCTCTCTCCCTCTCTCTCCCTCTCTCTCCCTCCCACTCTCTCTCTCTCTCTCCCTCCCCCTCTCTCTCTCTCTCACTCTCTCTCTCTCTCTCTCTCTGTGTTCAGATGAGAGGAGCTGATGTGTTGCGCAGGGCTGCTGTATCTGAGGTCCAGAGGGAAGCTGTGTCTGGGCCTCGTCGCTGGCCCACCGGCTCCCTGGCTGGGCAGAGAGGCGCTCTCGTGTTGAGGGCTTGTTTGGAACAAGAGATAACATCTGCCGGCTATAATTGAGCCAATTACAGGAACGTACGGAGGAGAGCAGAGTGATTCAGTGGGAAGACTTGGGAAGAACAGAGGGGCGGAAAAAAGACGAGAGAAAATCGAGAACCACACAAAAGCAATTGTGTAATATCCAAGGTGGGTCCTTTCGGATTCAGACCGTCATGTCAGACAACTCCTTACAGTTAATGTAAAAATGATACAGTACAAAAAAAGGGGGGGAAAATAACGCCTGTACCAGTAGGGATTCTCCCAACAACAATTACAGTACAGAAATGTTGCGGTGGGTATTTTACTGGAGGAGAACGGGACCACCGTGAAATAGAACAAGTTGACTGCCGGTGAATTCCTGTGTTCAGCTGTGATCATTATAACAGACTCCATTACCCACAGTGCCTTGTGATGAGAAGTGTGCAAAGCAGCTGGCAGGCATCAGCGCAGGCTGAAATTATCCGGCCAATTAAGGCTTCCGAGCGGCTGACGGACACGGTTCGTGACCAATGACGCTGTCGGTTACCCAGATGTGGTTGAAAATAAGGACTTTTTCGATTGACAATAGAATTACGAGGTGTCATTTTTTTAGTGGCGAGTCTCTGTTGTCAGAACGCGCTGCGGTATGGTCACTTAATATCCTGAGCAGAGAGTAATGGCACATTAGAGCGTTTAATGGGCTTCATTAAGAGACATTTACAGTAAAGAGCGAGGCTACAGTTCTTAATGCCATCTGATGCCATTGAGACCCTTCATGCCAGAACAGGAAAGTCGCTCAGTGAGAGAAAATCATTAGAGGAACTGTATATTCTGGGTCCACTTTCTCTACTAGAGCACATTAGCGCTAATGATGTTTATTTGCAATCAGTGCACATTTGGACTCCGATATTTATAGTCTGCGCATTACTCATTAAGATGAATTGCAATTGGTTCTGTAGTATATAACAAATATGTTCTTGCTGTGCAGGAAGGTGGGCTTTGCAGGCTTGTGTCTGCATCAAAAATACACAAAGACACCACAGAGATCTACTTAAAGATGGAGCACCACAAAACAAGGCCAACGAGCACAGAGATGACAAATGTTCGGCATACTGGTCAGTACACCTCCTCGTCCAGAACCCTGCTGGTCAATACGACCCCTGCAGAATGCCTTACAACACTCTGTACCTCCTCACGTTCACATCACTGCCTCTCTGAACCAATGATCTTCGGGGTCAAAGGTCTGGACTGATATGTGTGGTGAGACATCGCTCTGCATTGACCAAGCGTAGGCATGTTAGGCTAGCTGCTAGCCTGCGTCTGGAGCCAGCGTGTTAGGCACAGGCGTGTTGGGGTGTTGCAGGCTAGCTGCTAGCCCGCGTCAGCAGCCGGAGTGTTAGGGAGAGGCGTGTTGGGGTGTTGCAGGCTAGCTGCTAGCCCGCGTCAGCAGCCGGAGTGTTAGGGAGAGGCCGCGGGCGATGAGGGTGTGAGGTCGGGAGGGTTGGGGGCCAGTGTTGGCGTCGGTGGAGACGAGTAACGGGTGTTCAGTCAGCGAACTCTTACCAGATCTCGGGGGCTTTGCGGCGGGAGCTCGGTGGTCTAGAGGAGGCAGGGGACAAAAGAACCAAACGGACATGAGAACGAGAAC
The DNA here is from genome assembly GCF_949987555.1 of Borostomias antarcticus. Classification (NCBI taxonomy): domain Eukaryota; kingdom Metazoa; phylum Chordata; class Actinopteri; order Stomiiformes; family Stomiidae; genus Borostomias; species Borostomias antarcticus. The sequence goes on from NC_140245.1 coordinate 10,065,294, forward strand.
AGAGACATCGACAGCAGTGCACATCTGTATCCAGTAAAAGCACGGAATACCCCTTTAGCTAAACTGAATGGGATGAGGAATCTGTACGATCACGGCTCTGAGAAGAATGAGCACGCAAACGGAGACTGAGGCTAGAATCAATGTGCTTGATTGAAAGACGATGGGACAACTTCTAGGAGGAAGTTGAGTGCATTTCTCCGTCCTGTTCTGAGTAGGAAGCTCAAAATGAACACAGCTGGGGAGCACAAGCGTGCTAAGGAAATGGAAAACCAGATAAAGAACTACAACTCCCTCTAAGCAAAACCACCCCCTCCATATTAGACTATATCTGTAATCTATATACACCTGGAGGTCAGGAGTCCAGAGAGGATCTACCTCAGCTCATCTCCTTTGTTTAATATCTTCATCTGTGCACGCGCGTCTCAACAGACAAATAAATCCAGCCATTGAGCGCTAACACATCGTTATAAAAACAGAACTTCAATTACTACTCTGAACAAAAGCAGGTTTCTAATTATCCCTCTGAATAAAAGCCTGTGTTTTAATCTACTGTAAGAGTGCGTATCGATCAGGAAGTGTCTACTAAACGACCAACTGGGCTTTGAGTGACAGCCGGCCAATCAGGTGTCTGTATCCTCCCTGTCACAATAACTCTCACCAATCAGATGAGTCGGTGTGATTGAGGATGCTTGATCCACTAATGGCTCAGTGGTTGGGGTGGGCACGAGGGTGTCCATTTTTATGACAACAAAAGTGGGGGGGGGTTTAAGAGGCGCTTGGCGCTATAACTCCACGCGGCGCTCGATAGCAGGGCTGTTAAAACACGCTAGCTGACGGGCTGCCTGGCAGGCAGGAGATAGAAGTAGTAGAATCAATCACCAAGAAAACAGTAAAACACATTTTCACAGGCCAGGTGACTCACAGGCATCTGAACCAGCTCAGAGGCCTTGTGGTTAGAGTGTCCGCCCTGAGACCGGGAGGTCGTGAGTTCGATCCCCTGCCGGGTCATACCAAAGACTATAAAAATGGTACCCATTGCCTCCATGCTCGGCACTCGGCATCAAGGGTTGGAATCGGGGGCTACGTCACTAAATGATTCCCGAGCGCGGCACCGCTGCTGCCCCCCAGGGGATGGGTCAAATGCGGAGAACAAATTTCACACACTCAGGTGTGACAATCAATCACAGACTTTGACCTTTAACCTAATACGCCCGGCTGTCCATTTGGCTCTTAGACCGGCGCACGGAGAGGTCAACGTGTCCAGCTGCTCCGTTCAGGAGACGTTTGCTACGGTAACGACGTTGTCAGGTGACGCTAGCGCGCCGAGAATCACTCCACGGGCTCTGGGCGTAAAGACAAAATAATTGAAAATGAATAATAAATGTGGCCATAGAAACATTCTAGTCCTGTATCATCTGGGAGTTGGAGCTCTGTCTCCTGACTGTGTGTATCAGAATGAAAGGCCCAGTGCCGCCCTGGGAGAGTGTGTTAAATAGAAGACCTTCCCCCTGAATGGAGAGACATGAGAAGAACATCAATAGTGGGTTCTGATGCTCGTATGAATTATTTAAATGTGGAGCAGCGAGAGCTGTCAACAGAGGCTGAGGAGAGGACCGGTAATAACACACAATATTATACAAACAGAACCGTGTGCAGAGGGTACCGCTGTTCCAGTGAGTGTGTGTGCGTGTGTGTGTGTGTGTGTGTGTGTGTGTGTGTGTTTGGGGGGGGGGGGGGGGCGGGGTGATTGATATTCTACACGAGAGGGTTTTTCATTCTGGACTCACTAGCAGCCCGGTGTTTGTTCATTCTCCTGACCATCACTCTGACAAAGCAACTTGGAGAGGGAGAGAGAGATAGCGAGAGTGAGAGAGAGACACGGAGAGAGAGAGAGAAGGAGAGAGAGGGAGAGAGAGAGAGGGCCAGATGGAGAGAGAGAAGGAGAGAGAGAGGGACAGAGAGAGAGAGAGGGCCAGATGGAGAGAGAGAAGGAGAGAGAGAAGGAGAGAGAGGGACAGAGAGAGAGAGAGAGAGAGAGAGGGACAGAGAGAGAGAGAGAGAAGGAGAGAGAGGGACAGAGAGAGAGAGAGGGCCAGATGGAGAGAGAGGAGAGAGAGAAGGAGAGAGAGGGACAGAGAGAGAGAGAGGGACAGAGAGAGAGAGAGAGATCTACAGGTCTCGGTGGAGGATGCTGGAGAGAGGTAATAAAGATCAGTGCTGCAGGAAGACCGTCCGTCCGCCGGCGCTCTGGTGTTGGGGAGGAGAATGGAATAGAAGACAACACACACACACACACACACACGCACGCACGCACACGCACGCACGCTAGACAGGCATAGATTCACTCCTGCTACTTGGGCATTGTGATACCAGCTTCCAATGGAAGAGAGAGGATGAGCAGTCTAAAAGATGGACTAACGTTTTAAGAATGCACGGACACTACACACACACACACACACACACACACACACACACACACACACACACACACGTGCATAGTTACGTACCACTTCGTGGGGCAGGAAGGCCTCCCCCTGGCGTAGGACCACCAGTCCCACGGCTCCTCCCATGGGTGTGGCCCGGAGCAGAGACACCACCTCTTCCTGGGTCCGCCCATTAAGGTCCACCCCGCTCACCTGGAGGTCACACAACCAGAGGTCACCAATCCAGAGGTCACACAACCAGAGGTCACACAACCAGAGGACACATCCAGCAGTGATCCCATTAACTGAGCAACTTGTCTCCATCGACCATTTTGCCATTCTCCACACCACACCAGATCTGCCATCCAACAAACACTGTACATGGTGATGAATGAGTCTAATATTTAATCACAGCCGTGAATCTGCTGGAAGTCAACCATTTTTGCCAAATGGGCATTAAATCCTTTGTATGAAAGAGCCTACTTCATAGAGCAAGTTTGTTTGATTGATTGATTGGCTGATTGAATGATTGATTGGCTGATTGAATGATTGATTGGTTGATTGGTTGATTGGTTGATTGGTTGATTGGTTGATTGGTTGATTGGTTGATTGGTTGATTGGTTGGTTGATTGATTGATGGCTGGATGAATGGGCTATAGTACTGTACATGGTGTATTCCACTGTCTGTCCTTCAATGGGTGTTGCATGATCCTTTATACGCTCCATTTTCCCCCCGAGTCAATAACAGATTTCACGGCTCCGCCGGGCCTCTGCTCCCTCTCACCTCCAGCAGCCGGTCTCCCGCCTTCAGGCGGCCATCTTGGATGGCGGCTCCGCGGGGCAGGATGTTCTTCACGTAGATGGGGGCGGAGCCACCGATGGGCACGTCGCGGGACGTGATGCTGAAGCCCAGCCCCTCCGGACCTGCAGGCGAGAGAGAGGGGGAGGGTTAGCTTGTGTGTGTGTGCGTGTGTGTGTCTAAGAGAACTGAGCTGCGACATTCCTTCAAAACGGACTAAATCAGCATGTTTACTGCATTCTATCACTACCAGTCCTGCAGGGAGATCGTTAGAGAGAACACACACACGCACACGCACACGCACACGCACACGCACACGCACACACACACACACACACACACACACACACACACACACACACACACACACACACACACACACACACACACACACTAATCCAGCGTGTCTGGCCGTCGGAGCTGTGGGCAGTAATCCAAGCTGAGAAGAACCATCAAACCATCCAGATCCCCTCTAAGTCCTTCACCTCCGCCGACCAATCAGCTTCCCACCGGTAGATAGGTGTGCGTTACACTTCCTGTTAAGCGCCAGAGTATTCCGGAGTTTTAAATGGATCGTTAGAAGTCCCATTAGCCTGCCTGAGACGTACCTGCCTGCCCGACGTCTGATTGATCGCTGTATGTTACGTCTTGGAGGCTCATTTCCTGACATATTAAGCTCATAAGCTTCTAAAAGGCATCTTACGCGAAGGCCCTTCATTGAAAATAAAACTTTGAGTGTGCTGTAATACTAGGCGTCTGTAGTGAGCTTAAAAGGGAAAGTTGACTATTTCTCAACATTTACTGATTTTTTTTGTACTCTAATCTAGACCGGTTGTTTTTTTCTTACCCAGACGGAGAAGCAACGAGGAGAATCCCGTAGGCATTTTCAGCAACGCTAATGAAAACCAACGGTTTTCTGAGGAGATTAGCGCGTCTGCGTCACAGAGTAAACAAAGCAAACAGCCGTCTCTCCTGGATGCAGAGGCTTCGTCTGCACTCAGAACACGGCTGGCTGAGTCTGCTCAGCAGCCTCTCGTAAATTATTGTTAAATCCACCCCCGTAGGGCCAACAACAGCAAACAAATAAGGAATGGAAAAACATGATATCTGTGTGAATTAAAGTCAGGCCTGCACGCCGAAAACACAATATCTCCACATGAAAACACCATATATCTTCAAGTGGATGGAGTCCAATATATTTGCTGGCTTCGTGTTGAAGAGGCGGAGAGGGAGACAAAATGGGTGTAATACTGGAGGAAGACAGACACCTGGATATGGCCGTGGGGGACTCATGCAGAAAAGGCAACCAGCAGGGCTTAGTTGTGATAGGTGTCTGGGGCTTCTCAGTGAAGTACCCTGGCGTTCTTCCAAGCCCAGGATAGCAGGGGGGGAAGATTCCCAAACCGCTGGTCGCGGCCATATGGAGTGAACCCCGTGTTTCAGAAAACATGACGCATGACACGACGGCGGCGGCAGCAGGGACAAGCTGCTGCTTAGCAACAAGCCCTCTGGCCCGGCCAGGGCTGGGATGGAACACGCACACCTGGTGAGGGCTGACGTGGGGCCGTAACCATGACGCCAAGTCTGGCCCCCGCTGTCACTCACCGCCGGCACCCCGGTGATCTGCCACATTAGGCATGCCTGGCACTGCTGCTCCTTTCTGAGACGCCTCAGACCCCCCCTTCCCTCTATATTCTCATAGAACCCCACTATTCTCAGAGCACCCCTCTATTGTATATTCTCAGACTACCCCTCTACTGTATATTCTCAGAGTACCCCTCTACTGTATATTCTCAGACTACTCCTCTACTGTATATTCTCAGACGATCCTTCTATATTCTCAGACTACCCATCTATATTCTCAGACTACCCCTTCTATATTCTCAGACTACCCTTCTATATTCTCAGACGATCCTTCTATATTCTCAGACTACCTTTCTATATTCTCAGACTACCCCTCTATATTCTCAGACTACCCCTCTATATTCTCAGAGAACCCCTTTATATTCTCAGACGACCCTTCTATATTCTCAGACTACCCTTCTATATTCTCAGACTACCCCTCTATATTCTCAGAGTACCCCTCTATATTCTCAGAGTACCCCTCTATATTCTCAGAGTACCCCTCTATATTCTCAGACTACCCTTCTATATTCTCAGACTACCCCTCTATATTCTCAGAGTACCTCTCTATATTCTCAGACTACCCTTCTATATTCTCAGACTACCCCTCTATATTCTCAGAGTACCTCTCTATATTCTCAGACTACCCTTCTACATTCTTAGACTATCCCTCTAAATTCTCAGACTACCATTCTATATTCTCAGACTACATCTCTATATTCTGATTACCATTCTATATTCTCAGACTACCCTTCTATATTCTCAGACTACCCTAATATATTCTCAGACTACCCTTCTATATTCTCAGACTACCCTTCTATATTCTCAGACTACTCATCTATATTCTCAGACTACCCCTCTATATTCTCAGACTACCCTTCTATATTCTCAGACTACCCTTCTATATTCTCAGACTACCCCTCTATATTCTCAGACTACCCTTCTACATTCTTAGACTATCGCACTATATTCTCAGACTACCCTTCTATATTCTATGGCTACCCCTCTATATTCTCAGACTACCCTTCTGTATTCTCAGACTACCCCTCTATATTCTCAGACTACCCCTCTATATTCTCAGACTACCCCTCTATATTCTGACTACCATTCTATATTCTCAGACTACCCTTCTATATTCTCAGACTACCCTTCTATATTCTCAGACTACCCTTCTACATTCTTAGACTATCCCACTATATTCTCAGACTACCCTTCTATATTCTCAAGTACCCCTCTATATTCTCAGACTACCCTTCTATATTTTCAGACTACCCCTCTATATTCTCAGAGTACCTCTCTATATTCTCAGAGTACCCCTCTATATTCTCAGACTACCATTCTATATTCTCAGACTACCCTTCTATATTCTCAAGTACCCCTCTATATTCTCAGACTACCCTTCTATATTTTCAGACTACCCCTCTATATTCTCAGAGTACCTCTCTATATTCTCAGACTACCCCTCTATATTCTCAGAGTACCTCTCTATATTCTCAGACTACCCCTCTATATTCTCAGACTACCCCACTATATTCTAAGAGTACCCCTCTATATTCTCAGACTACCCCACTATATTCTAAGAGTACCCCTCTATATTCTCAGACGACCCCTCTATATTCTCAGACTACCCCACTATATTCTAAGACTACCCTTCTATATTCTCAGACTACCCCACTATATTCTAAGACTACCCTTCTATATTCTCAGACTACCCCTCTATATTCTCAAAGAACTCTATTATTCTCAGACTACACATCTACTGCATATTCTCAGACTACCCTTCTATATTCTGACTACCCTTCTATATTCTCAGACTACCCTTCTATATTCTGACTACCCTTCTATATTCTCAGACTACATACATACAGTACAACAGATACAGTACAACAGAAAACTACAGCAATCTGACCTCAATCGTATCTCACAGAGCATATATTAATACCAGGTGTAAATGTAACCAGGTTAAATTGATCTAGATATAATCTGAATACGCGACACATTTTAATGCCAGGTGTAAATGTAACCAGGTTAAATTGATCTAGATATAATCTGAATACGCGATACATTTTAATGCCAGGTGTAAATGTAACCAGGTTAAATTAATCTAGATATAATCTGAATATGTGACATTTTAATGCCAGGTGTAAATTGTGTAAATATGGGATTATTGAAGCATTCTCTGTCTCCAATGTTCCGAGACATTATAGAGTCCCTTCAGTCAATTCAACCAGAACATTCCACCAGTCATAGCCCCATAATACTGACCTTTCTTCAGCTGGATGTTGAGCCTCCTCCCCACCTTCTTAGTGTACCCCGTAGTGGGGGTGGAGCTTAGGATCTTTTGCGGTGAGGGGGTGTGGCCTGTCGGGGGCTTGCCCATGGCGCCCGTGGCGTGAGGTAGAGACGTGTGGGCGTCGCCAGGCTCCGCCAGCCCGGCGGCGGGGTGGGGTCCTCCCGGGCGGGACATCCTCCGGGGGGCGGGGTCGAGGCCGGAGGTGGGCGTGCCACCGCCCCTCTCGCTGGCGAGGGAGTCGGGGCTGAAGCGTCCCGTGGCGTAGGGGGGGCGGCGCTCGCCGTGGGACATCTGCTCGTACTGCGTCTTCATGGCGGAGGGAACCACGTGGAACATGATGAGGGGGGAACGCATGGCCTCACGGAACATGTGCTGGGCCCTGGAGAACGGGTCAGAACACACACACTCAGGTCTGATACACACACAGAACACACACACTCAGGTCTGATACACACTCACGGAACATGTGCTGGGCCCTGGAGAACGGGTCAGAACACACACACACTCGGGTCTGATACACACTCAGGTAGTCTCACACACGGGGCAGAACACACACACACTCGGGTCTGATACACACTCAGGTAGTCTCACACACAGGGCAGAACACACGCGTGAGCACGGACATGCACACACAAGCTCGCGCATGCGCACACACACACATGCCACCACCTATACTTTCCCACGTACTACAGTAACTGACGCCTGCAGTAAGAACACACAGCTTTAGAGGAGACTTGGCAGTTAAAACACAATCCCTAAACTGGATACAGATGAAAGGAACCGTCTTCGATGGCATAATTGGAGAAAATCCTTTTAAACCCCTTAAATATGAGTCAATAGGCAGTAGGTGTTGAATGGAAAATTCAACCGCCCGTCAACGGGCCCCTGGCAAAAATCTTGTTAGCGACACCTGTTACAATAAAGTGGACTTCGTTAGGGGGGGCTGTCCTCTCTTCAACAGCTGGACTGACATCCGGGAATACCGCAATTCCCACCCTCACCGGCCCCCCCGGATTCCCAGCCGCCAATAATACCCCCCCCACCCAAGCGCGCTGATCCGGCCCCCATCTGGCTTTACGATTTCAAGCTCGATCGGGAGTCGGACGAGATGCGATCTACTTCCTGTTGACCGCCCAGCGGTGGAGATGGGGGTCACGCAGGAGTCAGCGGGGGGGGATGGCGTCGCGTCGTCGGATCGTAGGGGGGCGTCAACGGGGCCGTGTTGGGGAGGCTTAAGTCCATTCGCTACTGTGGCCTGCTTAGGGGGTTTGATGACAGGGCGGGCTGTGACGCTGGGGCCATCTGGGAACGATCAGCGGTCCCCAATAACTTGATATGGTACTGTAGGCAGATGTACGCATCGTGATTTGACAGTATATTGTGTGTGTTTGTGTGTGCCCCTATCCATCTGTACGTGAAACCCAGCGCAGGACGTTAACACACAGCACAGACATTAGAGAGAAGATAAAGAGACACTCCACTGGATCCAAACATCCTGGTTCCAGACCTCCACCCAGCCACCATGCTCACTGACCCACCATCTACACAGGACAGGCGGCTGTGAGGGGTCTGGATGGAGAGACCAGCAGGACACGGAGAGGAAGGAGGGAAGAGAGAGAGAGAAAGGAAGGGGGGTGAGGAGCAGAGGCTATGAGTGTTAAGCACGGGCTAGATCAATGGAGTTGGGGGTAAAAAGGCGTGGGTGTTGAGGATCCTACAGCAGGAGGGAGGAGGGAGCTGACGGAGATAGTTAGACTGGTCACACAGGCTGAGGGAGAGAGAGAAAGAGAGAGAGAGAGAAAGAGACAGAGAGAGAGAGCGAGAGAGAGAGAAAGATAGACAGAGAGAGAGAGCGAGAGAGAGAGAAAGATAGAGACAGAGAGAGGGAGAGAGAGAGAGAGAAAGATAGACAGAGAGAGAGAGAAAGAGAGAGAGAAAGATAGACAGAGAGAGAGAGAAAGATAGAGACAGAGAGAGAGAGAGTGAGAGAGAGAGAGAGCGAGAGAGAGAGAAAGATAGACAGAGAGAGAGAGAGAGCGAGAGAGAGAGAAAGAGACAGAGAGAGGGAGAGAGAGAGAGAGAGAGAGAGGGAGAGAGACAGAGACAGAGACAGAGAGAGGATAGAGAAAGAGAGATGGATACAGAGAGAGAGAGAAAGAGAGAGAGAGAGAGAGAGAGAGGGAGAGAGACAGAGATAGAGAGAGAAAGATACAGTAGATAGAGAGAGAGAGAGCGATGCAGAGAGACAGATAGATAGAGAGCGAGAGAGAGATACAGTAGATAGAGAGAGAGAGAGCGATGCAGAGAGACAGATAGATAGAGAGAGAGAGATAGAGAGAGATACAGTAGATAGAGAGAGAGAGCGATGCAGAGAGAGAGAGAGAGAGAGAGAGAGAGAGAGAGAGAGAGAGAGAGAGAGAGAGAGAGAGAGATAGATAGATAGATAGATAGATAGGAGAGAGAGCGATGCAGAGTGTACTACAGTATCTGCATGTTAGAGCAGAGGTCAGAGGAGCATCATGCACTCCCGGGCTTTGGAGCCGTGACACCTGCGATGCGGCGCCTAGGGGTCAGACAGGAAGCAGTTAGCAGAGGGGGGAGAAGAGGAGGGTCGTCACGGCGACGTGAGGACAGGTGATGGACGAGGCCGGGGCCCCTCAGGAGGAGTGGAGAGGAGAGGGGGGCGGGCCCTTCAGTAAGACGTACTGTTCGAAGCGGATGTTGCGCAGGTCTCCGTTGTTGATGCGCACGATGCAGTCGTTCTCCTGGAAGAGGCCGTGCTGCTCCGCCTTCCCCCCCCTCTCCAGACGCTTGACCAGCAGGCCCAGGGTCCTAGAGGAGCAGCCAATCAGAGCAGGCGTTACTGAGGAGGAGGAGGAGGGGGAGGAGCCTGGCAGGATCTGATCACAGATCAAACTCGGGGAAGGGATGACCAATACTGCGGTATTACTACAGTACTGCTGTGGTACTTAGCTGGATACTACCACAGTAGACTTGCTGTGCATCGCTAGATACCGTACTACAATAGTACTGCTGTGCATGCTGGGTAACAGCTCTCTCAGCTACAGTGCATGGAAGCGTATTGATACACATCCTCGTGTATCAAAGAGATTAAACAAATATGTGTTAATGGTCTTTTTTAAACTCTGGGTATTGTGAAGGGGCTCATGTTCGTCAGCCTATGAAAACTCACACCTTGTTTTCCAAACCCTGTGTGTGGGAGTTGTGCAGGTGTGGGTATTTTTAGCCCCCTGAACACCTTCCCTGGCTCTGGACTCCCTGTGCATAGCAAACAGCAAGGCGTCCTGACACCAGAATACAGCCGCATCGCAGCTCCAGGGTTTAGGAGAAACAACGCGCTGTTCTATCTCAGGGCTCCTGGCCCTGTCGACTGAGACCGTCGCCGCAGGGAAATCAGCGTGGTAAACCCGTTTGGGGCTGCCCACACAGCCGAATCAATTGCTGCTGACTTCACTTGAACACTGCATACAGATTAGACCGAGGATATCAACAGTATCGCTGCGCCATGAGGCTTGAATTTATTGTCTGCGATTTCTCTGGCGAGAACGAGAATGTCAGAGAAATGTCCTTTTAGTTAGAAACATATTTTGAGGCAACATATATCATGTTCATAAAGACTTAAAATGATAAAAATACAGATGGGAGGCATGATTTACGGTTTTGTCAGTTGTGCTACACTCAAAAGTCACATCCTTCAAGAATAAGCATCCTTCAAGAACAAACATACATTGATTCTATATACTGGAGATATGGAGATGAGGCTATTTACAATGTGAGCGCAGGGCAGCGGGAGATGGTGCAGGCGGAGCTTTTGATGTTAAGCCCGTGAGAGACGTGGGGTGATTAAAACACAACCCCTCCCTCTGGATCCCAGAACCTGGTCCACAAGGCCCGGCTGAACTCGGGGCTCAGAACCCAACGTGGGAAAAAACCAATACAAGAGAACGAAAGTTTGACGGAAGCGAAAGTTCACCGACAATCTCCCTGATTGCTTCCAATGAGACATAACGCACAATGCAATCCTTAATGGGAGCTTTTTCAATGATGGAATAAATTGCACGTCTTAATTTCACAATATTTCCGATGGCGTTTCCTCGATAAAAGAAAAGAGCTTTTTACAAATGTGCTTTTAGTTTGATTGAGTTGGAGTTGAAGTGGTACAAGTGGCAACAACCTGTTCCTTATTCCTCACTGCTGGGCATTTCTCAAGGCTGTGCTTTCTACACGTCCGTCAACATGACAATCGCTTAAAGGTGCATTGCGCACAAAATACAGAGTGGCCTGATGTTGAGACGATGGGCGGCGGATTAATCTTTATATTCTCAAGCGGATTCTGAAGCCCGACAACCAATCCCACAAGCTTTTTTTAGGTGGACTAAACATTTAGGGTAGGCTTAAAGAAGCGTATCGCTCCAGCCTATGCCTTTTTGGCTTCGGTTATTTTATTATTGCTTTTCTATTGTTGTAAGACTGTATTGTTTATGTATGTATTGTTTGTTTGAAATAACTGAAACGAAAAACTAATCACTCATTCATTTAACATTACTTAATCCCATATATCCCTCAACACATGGGCACATCTGAAATGACTGTAGCGTTCTGCTCATTCCTCCACATGTCCTGACTGGGAGGAAGTGTTTGAACTCTGCAGTAGAGGCGGAATTGCATCATCTTAACCGCCTGCGACAAGGAGCCCGGGAGAAAGATGACATTCCCCTGCAAACACTAAACAATAATGATTGATCACTGTAAACTGGCAAATGGCTTCATGATGTGAGCGCATGCCACGAGAACGGGCTGCTGTTTGTCTCTGTGCTGGGGGCTGACATGTGTGTGTTATTATCCACTCCAAGGCTACATTGGGACACCACGGGTGGGGGTGTGTGTGTGTGTGTGTGTGTGTGTGTGTGTGTGTGTGTGTGCGTGTGTGTGTGTGTGTGTAGCGTTAGAGGATGCGAGACGCAGGCGGCAACACGCCGTTTCTCTCCCTTCGCCCCTCTCTCTTTCTCTCTCTCTCTCCCTTTCTCCGTCTCTCTCTCTCTTTCACTATCTCTTTCCCTCTCTCCCTCTCTCTCTCTCTCTCTCTCTCTCAGCGCTGGTCCAGCATGGCGCTAGTGTCCAGTCAGGCGAGGGTCTTTACCTGCGGTCTCTCTCTCTCCCTCCCTCTCCCTCTCTCTCTCTCTCAGAGCCCAGTCAGGCAAGGATCTTTACCTGCGGTCTCTCTCTCTCCCTCTCCCTCCCTCTTCCTCTCCCTCTCTCCCTCTCTGTCAGCCCCAGAGCCCAGTCATGCGAGGGTCTTTACCTGTGGTCTCTCTCTCTACCCCTCTCTCTCTCTCCCTCCCTCCCTCTCTCTCTCAGCCCCAGAGCCCAGTCATGCGAGGGTCTTTACCTGTGGTGTATCTCCCTCTCTCTCTCTCTCTCTCTCCCTCCATCTCTGTCAGCCCCAGAGCCCAGTCAGGCGAGGGTCTTTACCTGCGGTCCCGGGCGCTGAAAGGCACAACGTGGATCCCCAGGGGCCCTCCGTCATTGGACACTTCCACCAGCTTCACTATGTCACTGTGGGCCAGTGAGGGATGAGAGGGTGAGAGGGAGAGAGGATGAGAGGGTGAGGGGGGTGACAGGGTGAGAGGGACGGGGGGGGTGAGAGGGTGATAGGGACGGGGGGGGTGAGAGGGTGATAGGGACGGGGGGGGTGAGAGGGTGAGAGGATGAGGGGGTGAGAGGGGAGGAGAGGGTGAGAGGGTGAGAGGATGAGAGGGTGAGAGGGTGAGAGGATGAGAGGGTGGGGGGGTGAGAGGATGAGAGGGTGAGGGTGAGAGGGGGTGAGAGAGTGAGGGTGAGAGGGGGTGAGAGGATGAGAGGGGGTGAGAGGGTGAACGCATGCGGATCAAAACAGGAAATAAGAAGAGGGGGAGGAGGAGGGGGGGTGAAAAAGACAACAGATAGAGAAGGAGGAATGGATAAAACACATGACGGAGCGCTACGGTGAGGGACAGGACCGGGGGGGGGCTGGACCCGGGGGTTCTGTAGAGAGGCCTCTTGGATTGGGTGCTTAAAGGGGTGTCAGGGAAAGAAGATCTGCAAATAATTCCAATTTCGATTATTTTTTATTAAAAAAACTAGTTTTAGGCTAGAATTTGTAGCCTTGTATTGCAGTGATAGAGGAAATACTCAGATTATGTGAATATGGTCCCTGGACAAAATGTGTCTCATACTGAATCATGAATGATTTCTGTTTGTGTGAAGATCCTGTTCAAGATATGGATTCCATATAAGTTCATATAGACACATTTTTCCCCCTGGGATAAAAGTAATGATCCTAAGCAAAAGAGAAAGAAGCAAAAGATTTTCCTGAATGGGACTCGTTGCACAAAGCAAGGTTAAATAAATAAGTACAATAAAAATGTCTTTGCAAACAGAAGGGTGCTGTAGTCTGGAATAGAATCATCAAACATACTGTACCTGCATATTAGACTGGAGGCATGCAAGACAGATGGAAATTAAAAGTAAAAGTTCTGTTAATATCATTAGCATGGATCAACAGGTGGAGTTTTATGGTTGCAATTATGAAGTTTTAATATGAATCCACCAAAGGATTGCCGTCATTGTTAGGGGTTTAAAAGGATTTTCTCCAAACCTGCACACCATAATCTAGAGCTTGTACATCTAATAAAATATGAACGAAACACCATGTAGACATTGCTTGAGCGTTAAGCGTAGAGCTTAGGAAGTCCATGCATTAGTAAAGAGGTGTTTCCCTGAAGAGTGTTATTTTGTTCATTTTAATTTCAGAAGTCAGGTGAACAGAGAAGGGTGTTCAGTAGGTCGAGTGTGACGCAGCCTGTGATTGGCCGACTTACTCTAACGACCTGGGGGTGTGGTCCATGCAGGAGTCGGCTCGGCCAACCGGCTCGATCCGTCCGTTCTCCTCCTCCCTCACCTCCTCCTCCTGTGAAAACACCAAGAACACGGAGATCAGAACACAACGAACACACACACACACACGGTCACACAAACAAACAAGACGACCAAACAACACAATCCTGACTGTCTGGACATGGGGTGACCCATCGCGCCGTGTGAGCTGAGCGTTAGCGTCCGCCGCTAACCTGATAGAAGGGCCAGGTGGTCTTGACAGCTGCTGCTCTCCTCTGGGAACGCATGGCGAGGTTCTGGTTGTCAGCGCCCTAGAGACTACACTCACATTCCTCCCTCCCATGTCCTTACAATGGACACTATCCCTGAGGTGTGTGTTCTGACTGAGAACCTGAGCCTACCGAGAAAGAGAGGGAGGGGGAGGGGAGAGGGAGGGAGAGAGAGAGGTTGAGAGAGGTAGAGGTAGAGAGAGAAGGAGGAGAGAGAGAGAGAGAGAGAGAGAGAGAGAGAGGTAGAGAGACAAAAGGAGAGCATGGAGGAGAACCAGACACTGGGTCATTAAAATTTCATCGTGACACCCGAGGAAGCAGCCGATAAGACTCGGCCTCCACGGCAACCCCTTCACAGCAACCCTCCGCCGCGGTAGCCGGCCCGGCCTCATCAGTATGGAGATGAGTCCGTCACCGACCTCGGTGCCGTTACCATGACGACGCGGTGTTTGGGGGGGCCCTATTGGACACGGTAAGGGGGACAAAGCCTGGATACCTCTGCCCCTTCTATTCTAAACAAGACCCAGGCTAGCTGCTAGCGCATCTCACTGGAGTCTACGGCGCGGTGACACGCAGCGTTCAGGCAGCGTTCAGGCTCTCTCACTTGTTCAGGCTTGAGCACTAAGCAGCGCTAAGGTGTTTTACAGATGATAAGATGCGTTTGTTGCGGGGGCCTCGTGTTCAAAGAGAGCAACAGACGGACGTAGACAGACGGGCGCCGCGCCTTTCACAGGGGAACATTCCCAGCAGATTCCCTCAGACCGCCGCGCGCTACGGCGAAACGCGGGCTTCACATCCACATTCATCACCAGGCTCGCGATGTCACACAAGAATATTTCAGTACAGGCCTCTCACAGGCCAACTCTATATTTTACTCACAGAGTGACGAGGCGGTGGAAATTCATTTCCATTTCCCAGACTCAAGATTGGGGAAGGGGGTAACAGTCACTAATGGTAGAGTATTGTCTGGACCCCCTCCCTAGGGAGGGATTTGGTGACAGGAAGCCGTAGCCTAACACTTCCTTTTCACGTTCACTACCAATAAACATTCGACTAGCTGTCCACACTAGCCTCTTTCAGTAGTTACAGGTGAAAAAGAGTTGCATGGTTTGTTGATAGGGTTACTGTTATTGTTCTGTGTCTGCAGACTAGCGAAATGGCCCCTCAATAAAGTGTGGCCCAGAAAGCAAATGCTGAAGAGAATCTGTTGGACAATTTCTACCCTCTGTCCTAAAAACAACTAGCGCCATTAAGGAGCGACTAATAGGCCTACGTTTATGTTTGCACCGCGGTACGACATTAGAAACGCCAGCGCGGCCGATGCTACGCTAACCCTGCAGATGAGTGGACGACACATCCGCGCACCCCCCCCCTCTCTCTCCACTTCACGTTTCACAAGTCATTAAAAAGCAAATAAATGCATCGCGTCAACTCCCCTTCCCGAACTCGAGACGCAGCCTATAGTGTTTCCACACTTCGCCCATTTCCTCCAAATTCAGACGGAGTGGTTGGACGACGGGGCCTGAATAATTCATGCTCGGGCTTCTTCGAGGTAATGGCTACTGGGAAGCCGGGCGCGCGAGCGGGCAGGTGCGGCGCGCTAAAGCGATGATGCGTTTCCTTCCCCGTTGAGTCATAAGTTTGTTTCCTGGTGAGCGAGCGCGTCTCGGCTAAGACGCAAGTAGCCGCGGAGGAGAAGGGGGGGGGGGGGGGGGGGGGGGGCGTCTCATTATAGTATCCGCCGCGGCCCGACATCCCATCTCTCCCCGTAAATGAAGTGGTCTTGTGCGGGGGAGCGCGCCGGCGAGAGATGCACTTAATGAATGGCGGTCTCTTCGGAGTCTGGAGGCGCAGCGATCGCTTACACGCAGACACACAGGCGGGCGCGTAGGAGCAGACATATGGAGGATGTCATGCGCGCACACACACACGCACGCGCACGTGCACACACACACACACGCACACACACACGCTCTATTTGAGCCTTAAACCAAGCTTCGCTCAGATACACACATGTAAGCAAACACGCTCCCTCTCTCTGAGAGAGACACACACAAGCGCACACACACACACACGTCACGAGAGCGTGAACACACTCTCCACCAGCTCCCGTCCAGTGCACCGTCTTGTCGTCCCTGGTGTTTTCACAACAAGAGGAAGCGTTGACCTCTCTCATAAATCACCCCCAGCATATCCCCTCATCTCCCTCTAGACAGAGCATCAGACTTCAGACAGAGAGCGAGAGCGAGAGCGAGAGAGAGAGGGAGAGAGCGAGAGAGAGAGGGAGAGAGCGAGAGGGAGAGGGAGAGAGAGAGACAACCCTGACAAACAGCCCCTGGGTCAGTGGGTGTGTGACCCCTTTCAGGAAGCCCCTCTTGACAGGCCAGACTTTGTTCCATCTGTGGGGGCAGTGAGCCGCGGCGCTCCCAGAAGCCCCAGGTGTTTCACGGCTCCATAAGAGCCCTAAACATCCTCTGAGAGGGGCACTCCGTTAGGGCGCCATTAATTCAATTACTCTCACATACTGGGAACGACGGGAGGCAAGATCAGGTAAAAACTCAACGGACTGCCGTCTGGTCTTTGACGACAAAAAAAGTTATTATTGAGATGGTTTTAGCCTCAGGGGTATGACTAGTTCCAGGGCTCATCCGTGTCTGCGAAGCCAACCTTGAGGATCCGTCTGTCTCCGGCCTGATCCTTGACTGCGCAGTCGCAGCTGCAGCTGCACTAACAGCTTGGTAGCCTCCGTCAGAGCTGCGCAGTCGTCTGCGCTGTGGCTCGCTGGGTAGAGAGGGCTCGGGGTCGGCCCGGCAGGATAGGACAGCGTGGAAGAAGGCGTGAGCCTGGTGTGCACATCAACAGGCAGTGTGTGTGTGTGTGTGTGTGTGTGTGTGTGTGTGTGTGTGTGTGTGTGTGTGTGTGTGTGTGTGTGTGTGTGACTGCGTGCGTGAGAGTAATAGAGTGAAGCAGGGGAAGCGTGTGTGTGTGTTTGTGTGTGTGTGTGTGTGTGTGTGTGTGTGTGTGTGTGTGTGTGTGTGTGTGTGTGTGTGTGTGTGTGACTGCGTGCGTGAGAGTAATAGAGTGAAGCAGGGGAAGCGTGTGTGTGTGTGTGTGTGTGTGTGTGTGTGCGAGTAATAGAGTGAGGCAGGGGAAGCGTGTGTGTGTGTGTGTGTGTGTGTGTGTGTATGCGTGCGCACGTCTTCCCGTGTGTGAGCCGAAGCAGCACAATAGCAATCATCTCAAAATGAGATTTCCAGCACTCTCCAAATTTCGGAGATGCTTCCCAAATCCACTTCACTCTCCGGTGGTTCTGGTCGGTCCGTCCGCTCCTCTGCCAGGCGTCGGGGACGGGGGGAGCGTGGATATCAACACTGCATGCCCAACATCAGTCTGCAAAGCAACGCACCGCACGGTAAAGACTCCACTCACACGCAGCAGCCGCGTTTCCAGACGGACTTCCGGGAGACGGCGTCCTCGAGAGCCGCGGTGGCCGATGCCGTGGCGCTGCGCCGCGCCGCTCCCACGGGCGAAACAAACACGATTTGTTTTTGGGGGAAAAAATAAACTTCATCGAATATGAATAAATGAGTGAAACTTTTAGGAAGCATCCCTGGGTGCGTTTGATTCATCGCGCCCCTCGGTGTGTTGCGTGGGCGGGGCTAGGGCCACGCTGCTTATTGATCAATAAAGAGCTCCTCTGCAACTACCTGGACGAATTTGATCAATTCCTTCCTGTAAAGGTCGAGCTCCAATATAAGAGATACTTTGATAATCATGAATTAATGGATCTGTGTGTGTAAGGACGTCTGAGCTCCCTCTCTCACACGCACACACATACACACTCTCCTCACGCACACACACACACGCACACACACTCTCCTCACACGCACACACACACACGCACGCATGTACCCATGCACACACACACACCGCACACACACACACACACGCATGTACCCATGCACACAGACTCACTCACTCCCCGACAGCTGACTTGCTTGTTTTGAAAGCAATCAGCCTGGGATTGAGAGCAGAGTTGAGGTAGGCCCCGCTCCAACACACACTATTGGTTTCAGGTTGTGTTTGGTGTCTAAACACACACACTATAATCACTGGACTGCGTGTGTGTGTGTGTGAGGGGTGTGAGTGTGTGTGTGTGTGTGTATGCGTGTGAGGGGAGTGAGTGTGTGTTTGGGTGTGTGTGTGTGTGAATGAGAGTGTATGCGTGTGAGGGGAGTGAGTGTGAGTGTGTGTGAGGGAGAGTGTATGCGTGTGAGGGGAGTGTGTGTGAGTGTATGTGTGTGTGTGAGGAGAGTGGGGGTGGGCTGTGGGGCAGCACTGACACCGCATCATAAGGAATGTGGTGTGGATCCAGACAACCTGACCCTGTCTCACACACACACACACACACACACACACAC